>NC_062966.1:19907914-19950342 GCF_023119035.1 Salvia hispanica
CAAAGCCTATCTAGGCTATGAAAAAGTTTTACTACTACAAGGTACCGGTTGGGCCACCTCTGTGATGACCTGTTCCACGACCCAACCTTCAATGTAGAAGACTTATACTGATTTTACTTTCCGGCGCTTTAATTATATAATTTAATATATAATTAAATACTGTCAATACCCATTAAAGTAAAATACACAGTGTGAAGAAAATATTTATTATTCTCATTAAATGAAGAATGTTTACAATATACAAGCAATTTATCAAATTCAAAATAAACTCGAAAAATGCTTTTAGTATATATGTTCCAACAGGTCTGTGGTGTGGTGGTCTTGGTTTGAGGGGAGGATTGAAAGGGAGCAAACCATATCCTTACATCTGGAGAATGAACAAGACTTGCAAGTGTATAAATGGGCTACCCCTACTCCATTAGTATGAGGCCTTTTGGGGAGTACCCCAAGAGCAAAACCGTGAGGGCTTTGCATAAAGCGGACAATATCATACTAATGTGGAGTTCGGGTGTGCACCTCCGATCGACCCTACACTCTTCTTTACTCTCTCTACTTTACTCTCTCTCCTTTACCATTTGACACATCACTTTCTTAGTGATATGTCCAAAATAAATGTCCCAACTATCTTGAGATGGAGGGAGTATTACTTGTTCCAGTGTGTGTGTTTTGGACATTTTTAGGGTTTTTCCTATCAAGACAAGTGATGGCTACATTTTGACTATGGAAAGTGAATGCATTTTTAGGGTTTTTCCTATCAAGACTAGTGATGGCTACATTTTGACTATGGAAAGTGAATGCTGATTATTTTGAGGGTAGTTGAGTTAGTCGAGAGTATGATTAGCTTCATATTAGCACAATATTGTCGATTTTGAACATATTATCATGAACTAGTATTATAATTTATAAGTATTTTTGTTACACATAGGTGTTACCGTCTGTCTTATTATACACACATTGATGACATCATATATATTATAAGTAAAAATTAATTTTTATAAGTAATTATAAATATATTGTCATAATACGTATGCTATGTTTTTACATATCACAAAATTAGCTACAATAAAAATGCATGTCGGTATATTACTAAATTTAATTACATCTATAATGTGTCGTACGCAGTTTAATTTAGGGAGTAATATAAACGATTAGACTTTATAACAAAGCTGTCAAACATTCTGAACACTTATGATTACGGATCATTGAACAGAAATAGTATTGAAACTAATTAAAAAACAGACTGACGTATAAATAAATTATTAAGATGTATATATCTGATTATTTTACAATAAAATGGTATGTGTGGCAGGCAGCAAAATAAATACCGACATAGGCATTGAAACAATTAATTAAGTAACATGGCCGACTGATCATTATATATATTGCATTGAATCACTCACAAATTAGTTACAAAAAGTATTTATTTTAGAGAATCAGAATCTGATTAATTATAACTAACAGAAGTTACAGAACAATTAAACAAATTGGTTAAGTGACTGTATATGGGCCGATCCAGAAAACAAGAAGCCCAGTAGTTTCACGGATGGGCCGGACACCCATTTCTAACTTATGGTAGTAAAATTTTGAGAAAACGATCTCCTCGTCTTTTTTTTCTTATGAAAAAAATAATTAGAGTAGTACTCTCCAATGAGATAATAACAAATTCTCTAATTGTAAGATTTTGCATGTGGGGAATTAGTAGATGTTTAAAGCAGGCAGCAAAATAAATACCGACATAGGCATTGAAACAATTAATTAAGTAACATGGCCGACTGATCATTATATATATTGCATTGAATCACTCACAAATTAGTTACAAAAAGTATTTATTTTAGAGAATCAGAATCTGATTAATTATAACTAACAGAAGTTACAGAACAATTAAACAAATTGGTTAAGTGACTGTATATGGGCCGATCCAGAAAACAAGAAGCCCAGTAGTTTCACGGATGGGCCGGACACCCATTTCTAACTTATGGTAGTAAAATTTTGAGAAAACGATCTCCTCGTCTTTTTTTTCTTATGAAAAAAATAATTAGAGTAGTACTCTCCAATGAGATAATAACAAATTCTCTAATTGTAAGATTTTGCATGTGGGGAATTAGTAGATGTTTAAAATTGACACAGGAATTTAAAGTATTACCATCAAAATTTGTTTTCTTGGAAAAATGAAATTATTCGACTATAGTGACAGTATAGAATTGTAGCATCCTGCAAGAAGAATATGAATGTATAGGAGTATTCAATAATTTCTCAATCCCATTTTTGGTTAGTAGTAGTATATGGGAGGGGTAACAATTTCGTTACCTTTTTTTTATCTATGAAGCGGCCCCACACCGAATCCGCCATGCCACACGCCATGAGTCTGTGACCTTCACACGGCATGCCGAATGAACATAGCTTGGGGGTGTGTGTTAGACACGCCCATTGTGCGGCTTATCTCATTGAGCTGGTTAAAGTGATAAGTGGTTCAGGTTAGCATTAACAGCATTTACAATAAGAGCCTCCGGAAACCATCTCAAAGTCTATCTCTATTTTTTCTGCCACGTCAGCACACCCATCCCAAGCTTATCTCATTTCTACATCATCACTATTTTATTTCACTCTTTTAATTTTTGTTGATGTAATAGTTAAAGACAATGTAAAATATACGACAAAAAAACATAGTATTTCATTTTAAAAACTAAATAAAGCATACATGTCTAAATAATATAAATAAAATTACATAATAAATTCATTCTTTTGTATTACAATATTGGAAAACCGAATACAACGAGAAATGAATTTAAATAAAACATCAGCTCCTTCGTGACCAAAGTTCTTCAATCATATCATGTTGGAGTACACGATGGGCTTCGGCCTGGCGCATGTCAACAAATGCCTGAAAACGCTCATTATCGTTGTATGGTAGACCCTGACGATGAGACTCACTTGCAAAAAAATGTGAAATAGAGAAGGATGTGGGTGTGTGAAATGAAAGAGAGGAGATTGAGGTATTTATAATAGGAGAATAAAATAATAAAAAAAATTAAAAAAACAAATAAAAAGAAAAATTGGTTCCGCCATCGGCCCGAACCTCCGCAATGGAGGCCCATGTAGAGCCGATGCGGAGTCGATGGGGCCATTGGCTGAGGCCATTGATCGGCGCGGGAGGCGGAGGCGAGGAGGAGGGAGAATCGGCCCTCCCTCCGCAATGGTGACCGGTCGGAGGCGCGGGGGCGATCAATCGGCCTCGGTGATCGCCTCCCATTGTGAATTCTCTAAAGATGGTGAAAAATGACCTCTAATTAAATAAACTATTATCAGTCTCAGGCCGAAAGAATGGAGAATTGTAATAATAAAAATACTCCTATACAAGTTTTGGAGGATTATTGCGAATTCGGAAATGGCAAAATCCACACCATTCAATTCTATCAGCAATACTTCCAAATAAAAACCCTAACCCCTAATTCGGCCTATTCTAGAACCCTCCACCCCTTCCCTTAAACCCCATTTTCACTTCGCAACTCTCACTCCTCTTATCTACTTCACCTCCAACCTATGCTACCTAACCACGCGAATTAGCCCCCTTTTTCATCTAAATCGATTGACCCACCAAGGAAAGAGATTGAATTTCAGACGAAAACACCAAGATTTCATCTGCACTTTCTCTAGAAATTGACAAGATGGCGCCTGTGTTGAGCAGAAGTCTGGCCTCCGCCGCGATGGCCGTAACCCCAAATATGTCGTCCTTTTCTATCAAGAGTGGTGGGAAAAGCAATAGGGGTTTTCTGAGAAGCGCTTTTCTGCCTAATTGTGGGCTAAAGAACACTTTTTTAAGGAGGGGGGTGGAGTGGAAGGTGGAGGGGCAGCGGAGCGGAGTGGTGGTGAGATGTGAAGCCGCCGCCGTGGCTGAGAAGGAGGCTCCGGAGAGCTCTGCAGAAACATTTGAATATCAGGCGGAGGTGAGAATCCTTTCCTTTTTACATTTTTGTGTGGGGATTGATAGAAAAATGATGTTGGGAGCGAATAGTATTGTTAATAGCATTACTTATGATAGTTGGTGATTGAATTGCTTTGCTTTGGGTTGTTAACTTATGTAATTATGTAATTTATTTATTGAGGTATTGGATTTTGATGTCGTGGTGTTGGATGTTTTTCTTGATTTTTAGGTTAGTCGATTGATGGACTTAATAGTCCACAGCTTATACAGCCATAAGGAAGTTTTTCTTCGGGAGCTTGTAAGGTGAGGCGCTGTTGTTTCGTGTCTTGTTTTTTCATGTTTTGAGTTTTGTGTATTGTTTTACAGACTCCATTTCGAGGAAGGGAATGTGTATATTATGTTTACCAGAGTTTGCTGCAACTCGACCTGAGTTTTTACAATTTTGTTTTCTGCAGCAATGCAAGTGATGCTCTCGATAAATTGAGGTTTTTGAGTGTGACTCAGCCGGAATTACTTGGAGATTCAGGTGACCTAGAGATTCGTATCAAACCTGATCCGGACAATGGGACTATTACCATAACGTATGTATTTGTTTATCTTCTTTGTAGTTACTGTAATGGTTGATTAGCTTAATGTTGCTTCGTCCTTTTTCAGGGATACTGGTATTGGAATGACAAAGGAGGAGCTGATAGACTGTCTTGGAACCATTGCACAGAGTGGCACTTCTCGATTCCTGAAGGCGTTGAAGGTCGTTACTTCTTGTCATATTGTGTTTGGATGTCCTTCTACTTTCCATGCTTTAAAGACTTAGCTAGCTAAACCTTACATGTGAAATTCAATTTTTCACTTCGTGCAGGAGAACCAGGACCTTGGGTCTGACAATAGCTTGATTGGTCAATTTGGTGTGGGGTTCTATTCTGCTTTTCTGATTGCCAAAAGGGTATTCTTGGGCTCCCACATCCGCTAATACATAATTACATATTACTGATAGTTTGTTGAATGTTTTTTCTGTTCTTTCTGTTGATACTGGTTTGATTTAATTTTTACTTTCTATTTTGATAGGTAGTCGTGTCAACAAAGAGCCCCAAGTCTGACAAGCAGTATGTTTGGGAATCTGTCGCTGATAGCAGCTCCTACTCAATTAGAGAGGAAACTGATCCCAGCAAGCTCATCAGCCGAGGCACCCAGATCACTCTTTATCTCAGGGTATGATCTTTTTTCGCTTGCACATTCAGATTTCCCTTGTGTCAAATGTCTCAGCCTATTATTTTTAAAAGCTTATACATTTACTAAGATTCACATATGATTTGTTCTTTAGAATTTGATAGTAGTGCCTGTTTTCATGTTAAATCAACATAGTAGTTTTTGGCTTGCAGGATGACGATAAGTATGAGTACTCCGAGCCTATGAAGATCCAGAGTTTGGTCAAGAATTATTCACAATTCGTATCATTCCCCATCTATACCTGGCAAGAGAAGTCAAGGACCATTGAGGTTCGACTTTTATATCATGACCAGTAGGCTTGGACTATGCTTTGTTGCTGATGACACTGTTAATATTGTATTTTTCATCAAGACTCAGTGATTCAATTCACAATTGTTACTTTAGACTGTCGTGGGGTTGTGCGGGAAAAGCTTAAGACCGATTTACATTTTTAAATTTTTGGCAGGTAGAAGAAGGGGAAGAACCAAAAGAGGGAGAAGAAGTACCCGAGGTAATGGCAATTTCAATACAGTTGTTGATGATTTTGCTTCTTCTCTTACTAAGGATATGATGATCATACCAATTTTTACTTACTGGTGCTTTTCCCAGGGAGAGAAGAAAAAGGTGAAGAAGACCAAAACTGAAAAATATTGGGACTGGGAATTGACAAATGAAACAAAACCTATATGGGTATGTCACTACTTTAATCAATCTCGTATTTTTGCGTCTCACATTTGAATCTTTATGCATGCTTAATGCTTTTCTTTTTCTGTATTTAATATGCAGATGCGCAACCCGAAGGAAGTTGAAAAAGAACAATATCAAGAATTTTACAAAAAGGCATTCAATGAGTTTTTGGACCCACTTACTTATACCCATTTCACCACAGAGGTATGAATGTTTGTGTTGAATGAGTTGGTGAAACTATCAATATCTCCGCTGTGATTTTGATCGGGTACTTCTGCAGGGTGAGGTGGAGTTCAGAAGTGTGCTCTACATTCCTGGAATGGCACCTCTTAACAATGAAGAAGTTATCAATACCAAGACAAAAAACATCCGTTTATATGTGAAACGTGTATTTATTTCAGATGATTTTGATGGTGAACTGGTGAGAACCTCCTCTGTTGCATTGAGACATAGTTGCTTGAGTTTGACCTTATGATTATAGCAACCATGTATTGATCTTTTAAGCTTGTGTTAATATTAAATCAATCTGATGACCTGCAGTTTCCAAGATACTTGAGCTTTGTCAAGGGTGTGGTGGACTCGGACGACCTTCCCCTAAACGTTTCCAGGGAAATTCTTCAGGAGAGCCGAATTGTAAGGAATTTATTGCTTATTGCGAAATTTTAATCGTATTATAACTTGTCATTCCTTTTAAATTAACAGATTTATTCGTTTTTCTTCATCTAGGTGAGGATAATGAGGAAAAGACTCGTTAGGAAAGCATTCGACATGATTCAAGATCTTTCTGAGAGTGAGAGCAGCAAAGAGGTTGGTTGATTGTGAATGAATGAAAGATAAGTAAATGCATCTTTTTCTTATTTTCTGCAACTTAAACCTATATGCCATTGGTGTAATTTAGGATTACAAAAAATTCTGGGAGAATTTTGGTAAGTTTTTGAAGCTGGGTTGCATCGAGGACACTGGGAACCACAAGAGAATAACACCATTGTTGAGATTTCTGTCTTCCAAGAGCGACGAAGACCTGATAAGTTTGGATGATTATATCGAGAACATGGGTGAGAATCAGAAGGCTATCTATTACTTGGCAACTGACAGCTTAAAAAGTGCTAAATCTGCTCCTTTTGTGGAAAAGTTAATACAGAAAGGCATTGAGGTATGTTACAAACTGAAATCGGCAAGTCCTACTTTATCTGATGCCATGTTAATGTGTTATTTGGAATGAAGCATAAATTAATCCCTTTGCTTGATCAGTCGAATGCAGTCCAGCCTTCGTTCTTGTTTAGTTTCGAGTGTAATTGATTTATTCTCTATATCATGCAATGCATCACACAAGTTTATCACTTAAATATGCAGGTGCTTTACTTAGTCGAGCCAATTGATGAAGTTGCGATCCAGAATTTAGATACATACAAAGAGAAAAAGTTTGTTGACATCAGCAAGGAAGATCTGGAGCTTGGTCAGTATATCTTGATATTTTATGCTATTCAAACTGTTTTAAATTGATTTGTTAAGTCACTTTGCTTCTATTTAAAAACAAAATGTTTGGTTTTTCGATGAGCTTTTATAGACACTGAGCAGATGCTCGTATCTGAACGACACAGGTGATGAAGATGAGGTGAGCGAAAGGGAAAATAAGCAAGAGTATAATCTCCTCTGTGATTGGATCAAACAACAGCTTGGCGAAAAGGTAGCTAAAGTGCAAGTCTCGAAACGTTTAGCCTCATCCCCTTGTGTGCTGGTTTCCGGCAAATTTGGATGGTCAGCTAACATGGAAAGGTGCTCTTTTTACTCGTGCGTATGTATTGATTTGCAAAGGCCTATATTATCTTGTTTCTAATAGCTACGGCTCCCTCCATTTTTTGATCTTCGGGCAGATTAATGAGAGCACAAACACTTGGTGACCAATCGAGTCTCGAATTCATGAGGGGTCGAAGAATACTTGAGATCAATCCAGATCATCCAGTCGTCAAGGATTTAAACGTATGATAAATGCATATTTCAAAATTCAAGACCTAATCTTTTCTTTCTACATCAAATTTATTCGCACCATTTGCTTTTTTTTTTTGGCAGGCCGCTTGCAAGAACGCCCCTGAGAATGTAGATGCCAAGAGGGCTGTCGAACTTCTATACGATACGGCCTTAATCTCCAGTGGATTCACTGTAAGTATCAGAAATCGTTACACAAATCTATCCTTTTATATTGTCCTTGTCTAAAATTTCTCCTCATTTGCTGTAATGACAGCCTGATAGCCCTGCCGAGCTCAGCAACAAGATATACGAGATGATGGCGATGGCCCTCGGTGGAAGATGGGGGAGATCAGAGGATGACGAGGAGGGCGAAGGTGCTGACCCGAATCCCACCTCAGAGGCTGACGAGGCTGTTGAATCCCAGGTCGTCGAGCCTTCGGAAGTGAGGACTCAGAGTGATCCTTGGAGTGACTAAATTTTTGTGCCACAATTGTAAGAAACATACATGGTAGGGCTTCTGATGATGCAAAATTTTCTAAAACATTTTATTATTTTACTTTTTTACAAGTGAATTATTTACACTTTTATTTGAGATGTATGTTTAAGTTTAAGTTTAACCAGTTGTGTGTGTGTGTGTGTGTGAGAGAGAGAGAGAGAGAGAGAGAGAGAGGTAAGGTGTTTATTATTGCAAAAATATGTAGTAAATAAAATCTAAATCAATGTTTCTTGATCAATTTTGCACACACAGCGACCATCTTCACAAATATTTATTCCTGAACAATTGCTATTCTTGAGTGGATTACCACACTCTTCATGGCCAATGCATCTCATTCCAATTTTTGGAATCCCAAAACCAAAACTAATCAATTGTCGTGAAGCAGCATCGCACGATGGTGATGAACCTATTCAGTGGGGAATAAATCAGATAATTTTAATTATAATCACAGCAAATAGTTTTTTTTAATGAATTTAACAAATTGATGAAAAATTACTATATAAATTGTATTTAATAATGGGAAAGACAAACCTAGGATGAACACCATGAACATGCAAACCAAGAAAACAACCTTAGTAGAAGCCATTCCTCTTCGATGATGATAGTAATGTTTAATTTTTGAGCAGTAGTACAATTTTAATGTCTGGAGCCTTTATAGAGCGTGACATTTTTCTTCTTATAATATGATCCTGAAAATTGGTTACTAATTTAAGATGTATTGTGGGGATTTCACTTCTTTATTTTAAGTGATTTTATATAGTCTTGGCAATCGCATTAAAATCTTATTATAGTGGTAGTTGGCTGTAGTAGGATTGTTTTGATGTTGAAGGTGAGGAAATATTTAAACAAAACTTGAGTGCTGATTATGTGGATATTTACACTATTTTGATAATATATATGATTAATAGCGGTTATTATTATTATTATTATTATTATTATTATTATTATTATTTCAGACTTTTAGACAGTACTCCCTTCGTCTCAGACTTTCAGACGGTACTCCCTTTGTCGTATAATAGATGTCATATTCGGATGATGACGTAAGAATTTAGCAGATGTTGTTTTGTGTGTTATGTGATGAGAGAAAAATATATTTTTATTCATTGCCATGAGAGAAAAAATTCAAAAAAAATGAAATGTGACATTTTTTGTAAAATAAACTTAAAAGAAAAATATGACATCTTTTGGCACGTTTTCAGCGTCACCGAAGGAATTGCATTAGTTAATGTAGTTCATCATAATATAGGATTGTTTTGATTTTTAGGTAATATATTTACCCTATTATGATAATATAGCATTAATAATATTAATATTTAGTATTTGCATAATATTGTTATTATTATTATTTTATCGCCAGAAATTGTTTTTTAATGTTTTGTATATTATTCAAATTCACTCTTCTAGTTTTGGACTTTTTTAAAACCGATGATAAATGGCTATTTAATTGGTTTAACAATTTGCGTTTATTATTTCAGTTTATTTACTCTATTGTATTTATTAAAATATAGATCAATCGTCACATAAATTTTATCACACTTTGATCAGGCACGAGTTTTAGAAAATGTAATGAGAAGTGAGTTGAAAAATTAGTGGAATATAAGTTCTATTTTTATATATTAGTTTTATACGAAAATGAGGTCTACTATTCAAAATGATAAAAAATCAAAATTTGACAAATTTTGTGAGACTAGTGAAAAAAAAAATGTAAAAACTTTTATGGACGGAGGAGTATCTACTTTTCTGTTAAATAGGAAGAAAGAAAGAAAAAGAGAAGTAAAGAAAGAGGAAATTTAAAAAATGCAATATAATAAATTGGGCCTAGGTTTTGGAAGGGTTTAAAGCGGCCATAGCCTCCGGTTTGTCTCTCCTCTCCTCTCCTCTGTTGAACTCTCCGCGATCTAAAATGCTCTAATTCCGCCATCTTTTTTTATCTCTTTTGCTCATCCATCGCAATATGTGGAGAAATCTATCCAAACATTCTTCTCTGAGAAGGTTCAAGATTTTAGCAGAATCCAACTCATCAATCAATGCGTTTACCTCAGCTAAATCCTCTCAGCATTCTATCCTTTGTGAGGAGGCCACACATTTCCTGACCCGGCGCGGTGTGAGCATAGGCAGCTCAGAATTAGGTCTTTTCCAAGATACAACCTTGCGACGCAAGCGCGATGTGGGACCTCCTATTAGATTTCCTGTTTATACTAGAGGTTACGCCGCCGCAGCCGAGGCTTTAGTGTCGACGTCCGAAGAAGAGGTTGATGAAATTCAGGAATTGGTGGATGAGCTTAACAAAGAAATCGATGCGAGAAGCCCAGAAATGAACCAGGGGCGGAGGCAGCCGCAGAAACTGGTGGGAGGGATGGGGTTGGGGAAGTACAATATTCTTAGGAGGAGGCAGATCAAGGCGGAGACGGAGGCGTGGGAGGAGGCGGCGAAGGAGTACCAAGAGCTTTTAGTTGACATGTGCGAGCAAAAATTGGCCCCTAACTTGCCTTACATCAAGTCCTTGTTCTTGGGGTGGTTTGAGCCTTTGAGAGATGCGATTGCTGCTGAGCAAGACTTGTGCCAGGAAGGAAAGAACAGGGCCGCCTATGCGCCTTACTTTGATCAGCTGCCTGCAGATATGATGGCAGTTATTACAATGCATAAGTTGATGGCTCTGTTGATGACTGGAGGAGGCAATGGCAGTGCCAGAGTTGTACAAGCAGCATGTCATATTGGTGAAGCAATCGAACATGAGGTTGGCTTGAGAAATCGAAGTACAATTGCCATATTTATTTTTTTGGTTTACACTATATCTTTACTCATGCTAGATAGTAGAAGAATAAAAATTAGCATGTCCTGGATGTTCAATGATCGATGTTTGCTCTTGAACAGGTTAGGATTCATAAGTTTTTGGAGAACTGCAAGAGGAAAAACGCATTAAATAGAACTTGTGATGAGGAACCTGATGCTGGGGCTAAGGAGCAAGAGAGACTAAAGAAAAAGGTCCAGCTTTTGATGAAGAAACAAAAGGTACAGCAAGTCAGGAGAATAGTAAGCCGGCAAGATGATTTGAAGGCATGGGGACAGGATGCTCAAGTCAAGGTAATTGGCATAGTACCCCCCAGTTCTCGTGTGTATAGATGCTGCTGTACTATTGCATTTACGTCTCTATTTGTTTTTCATTTGCTCAAGGTTATTTGACACATCTTTCTTAGAAGTAAGACTGAAGACGTGTTCACGGTATATTTTATAGGTTGGCAGTCGGTTGATTCAGATATTAATGGAAACTGCCTACATACAACCTCCGGTTGATCAGATGGAGGATACCCCTCCTGATGTCCGACCTGCATTTGTGCACACGCTCAAATCTGTTGAAACAGTGTGAGTGCGACTGCATGGTTCCTATTTGAGATTTTGAAACAGTGTGACTACCTTGTTTTACAAATATAAACTGCTTGGGCTGTTTTCATGATGAACTTTTTGTAGGAAAGGGACCCGGAGATATGGGGTGATTGAGTGTGATCCTCTAGTTCGGAAAGGGCTGGAAAAAACTGTAAGCATCAACTTTTTGTAAGCTTTGAGCAGTTTTTGTACTTCTTGTTGATGATCAAAACGATTTTGCTCTCTTTTGAGAAACACTGGATTCTAAGAAAAATTTATATTTCTTATTTTTTCTGTACAGGCAAGGCACATGGTGATTCCATATATGCCAATGTTGGTTCCTCCACTAAATTGGACAGGGTATGCAGCTCTATGTTTCTCTCGGAAAAGAGTTTTTATGTTCAGTAATTTTGATGAGTGTTCATGATGTGCTACCTTGGTTATTTTCTTGCTAAATGACATGGTTTACTACAAGCTATTTTCTTTTGGCAATGCCGTTTTTTCCCTCTCTATATAATGATCATCTATGTTGTTAGTTGTTATATGAAAGTCTGGGATGTTAATCATGTTATTAGGTTATACGTATCTTTTTGGTGGTAAAAGAAGTGAAGAAACTTACATGTATGCTATTATGTAAATTGTTGATCTTAATAAGTGGGAGGTTGGTTGTGGAAGCAAGATGTGGTCTTGGTGGAATGGCTAAAGTATCATAAACTAAGGGTACAAAATGAGCTCAATTGAGGGAGGGCTTCCAAAATGTGCTTTGGATTTTTTCAGAGCGGTGAGTGTGTATCTATTTTTCCTAATGTAGCCATAGCTTTTAGCTAATAGTAATCCAGGCAGCCAGTTGTAGTGTTTATAGAGAAACTTCCTGCTTGAGATCATTGGTGTGTATATATATCTAATTTCTTCCTAAGGAGTCTAGCTAATCCATCAAAATAATCATCCCCTAAACATAGGACCTTTGCAAATGGAACTTTCGAATGACTTAACCGATGAGAGTGTTCGTGAACATGATTTAGAGTTTGCTGTTATGGCGCATATATTGTAAACAAAAGCTGGCCCTACAACTTGAATAATTTTCTGAATTGTTGGTAGGTATGAGCGAGGTGCTTATCTATTTCTACCATCATATATTATGCGAACACATGGAGCAAAACAGCAACGCGAGGCTGTTAAAAGAACTCAAAGGGAACAGTTAGAACCTGTCTATCAGGTCCCACTTTGTACTTTCTTCTGCATTATTATTGTAAATTTGTAATTTGGATTTGGTGTATTTTCTATTTTGTTTTCATCCTCTATTGAGAAGCTTCTAAATTTATTTTTATCTTATCCAGGCACTTAACACTCTAGGCAGTACTAAGTGGAGAGTGAACAAAAGAATATTGAGTCTTGTGGACAGAATCTGGGCTAATGGAGGTCAGCTTGCTGATTTGGTAGACCGTGAAGATGTAAGTAATGTTTGCATGGAAAAAATGATATGATGCATTTTTCCTTTCTCTTTAAGATCTCAATGTTCTTTGTTAGAAGCGGTTTCTATATTCCTCTCTCACACAGTTGACAAAACACTGATATTTTTTGGTTTAAGTTCATTGATGTCCCCTCACCTGATGGTTGGTCAGGTCCCTTTACCAGAGGAACCTGATACAGAAGATGAATTAGAATTAAAGAAATGGAGGTGGAAAGTTAAAGCTGTGAAAAAGGAGAACAGTGAAAGGCATTCACAGCGGTGTGATATAGAACTTAAACTTACTGTAAGAAGCTCCTTCTGTTAGTTTGAATGGCACTTAGTAAAATTCTGCAGTATTACATATTAATAACCTTTATGGAAGAGTAGGTGGCCAGAAAAATGAAGGACGAAGAAGGATTTTACTACCCTCACAATTTAGATTTCCGAGGGCGTGCATATCCCATGCATCCGTATCTGAATCATCTTGGTTCTGACCTCTGCCGGGGAATATTAGAATTTGCAGAAGGTCGTCCGCTTGGCAAGTCTGGCTTACGCTGGTTAAAAATACATCTAGCAAACTTATACGGTGGTGGTGTTGACAAATTGCCTTATGAGGGTCGGGTATCATTTACTGAAAACCATCTGGAGGATATATTTGACTCTGCTGATCGGCCTCTTGAAGGGAGACGATGGTGGTTAAATGCAGAGGATCCTTTCCAATGTCTGGCCACTTGCATGAGCCTGTCTGAGGCATTAAGAAGTCCATATCCTGAGACTGCAATCTCACATATGCCTGTCCACCAGGTAATAGATTTTCAAGTCACACTTTCGATAATAGATTAACGGAAGTTTTACTATATGGCCAGCATTTAAGTTCCAAAGCTTACTTATTTTTTCCCTGCAAGTTTAATTTTGTTAAAGATTTGTTACCTGCATTCCGTTTGAGCAAAACTGTTCATTTCATTGTTTGAGCTGAACCTGTTTCCCTCTTTCTATTTTCATTTTCAAGGATGGTTCGTGTAATGGTTTGCAACATTATGCCGCTCTTGGAAGGGATAAGGTAATTAATTACATCACTAATTCAATCCATGTTCTTGTCCATCACTAAAGTCAGCTTGAAACAAGGACTTCCATCTAGTAACTAAGATTGTGTTTTGAGTTCCTGTTTTCAACCCTCGATACTTGTTATAGTGCATAAAGATCTAGTGCCATGTTTCTTAGCACGCCTAATATCCGGAGGTGTCTGTCTTTCAACTAATTAATATTTGATTGTTTCACATTGATCTAACATTCTATTTCAAATGGATCGATTTGTGATATTTCTGAAAATTTTAATGTTACTGTTATGTATAAACATGTGTCTTAAGCATTACAACTATAGATTTCTTCATTTAATCTTTACAACTATATACCTATTACCTATTAGGTTTGGAAGGATGAAATTCAATTATTTTGAGAGTTACACAATGTTTCTTTCCCTTTTGACATGAAATTCATTATATTTATCTAGCTTGGAGCAGCTGCAGTCAATCTTGTTGCTGGAGATAAGCCAGCTGATGTTTACTCAGGGATTGCAGCAAGGTAAGTCTTAAAACCATGATGCGTTGTTTTCATTGTGACTTTAGCTACTGACTTCATGCCTGTATTGCACAAGGGAATATCATAAATGACTTTGATTGTAAAAGTGGATTAAATACATACTCAATCACGGCCAAATTCTTGAACTAGGGGCTGCACTACACTCTCTTATTGCAAACATCTAGCCAAAACTTTAGTGTAATTAATCTTGCTATTTTTTAATTCTGAGCTATGCTCATAGATGACTTCTTTGGAGTAAATGACTTCAATGAACAATAATATAGGTGATGTTACTTTGGACCTTCCAGTCAAACTATCCAACACTAATTTTTCAGTGAAATGTTTCTGATGCAGAGTTCTTGAGATAATGAAGACAGATGCAGCTGGAGACCCTGATATTGATCCCAATGCCAAGCATGCTAGACTGTTAATTGATCAGGTTTATCTATATATTTTTGTCTTTTGTTATGTACTACTCTCTCCGTCCGCGAATAGGAGTCCCGTTTTTCCATTTTGGTTCGTCCGCGAATAGGAGTCCCGGTTCATAATTACCATTAATGGTAAAGATGCCCCACATTCACTAACTCATTCCACTCACATATTATTTAAAACTAATATATATAAGTGGGACTCTATGCTCCACTAACTTTCTTCCACCCACTTTTCATAATATTTCTTAAAACCCGTGTCGGAAAGTAATGGGACTCCTATTCGCGGACAGAGGGAGTATAAAAGTACAAGTGTTTTATTTCAAAATAGAATATAAATTACTGTTGTTTGTTTTTCCCCAGTTACTCCGGTGTTATGTTCGACATGAATTTCTTTTGGTTTCTGTGAATTTGTAAGATTTCATTTTGACACACTGGCTTTGGTCAATATGCTCACTGAATCTACTCTTAATTTGTCACAGGTGGATAGAAAGTTAGTTAAGCAAACAGTCATGACATCAGTGTATGGTGTCACATATATAGGTGCACGTGACCAAATCAAGAGGAGGTTAAAGGAGCGCCATGCTATGGATGATGATGCAGAGTTGTTTGCATGTGCTTGCTATGCTGCAAAAGTTAGTGCTTTCTGCTTCTTCTTTCAGACTAATTTTTAAACTCTGAACTGTTATGTGCTCCTCAAGCGGTTTAGATGCTTTTTATGGTGGTACAAATTTCATCGTGCATTTATTCAAATTCCGACTTATAATGGTTTGTGCGCCTTTGGAACCGTCAACAGACAACCTTAACTGCTTTAGGAGAAATGTTTGAGGCTGCAAGAAGTATAATGGGCTGGCTGGGAGACTGTGCAAAGGTTTGTCCACTGTGTTTTCCGTCTTTCTCGTTAAGCTTGGAGTTTATATTTATATCATTATGAACCCTGTGTTATGTGTATCTGCAGATTATAGCAACAGAAAATGAACCAGTTCGTTGGACGACACCACTTGGGCTTCCTGTTGTCCAACCTTACCGCAAATTAGGAAAGCACATGGTATCTTGCTTTTTATATCCGACCTCTTCTTTCAATGCATCAACTATAATTCAATGCAATAACCATTTCCTTCAAAATATTGATCATTGGTTTTAATGCAGATTAAGACTTCACTTCAGGTTTTAACTCTTCAACGCGAAACTGACAAGGTAGCTTTACATTTGGTTTCTTCTCTTTTTCTTCCCCTGTCAAGAAGGGTATATAGTAAGCACAAAAGCATCATAATTTGCATTTTTTGCGATCATTTCTAGGTGATGACCAAGCGACAGAGAACTGCTTTTCCTCCAAATTTTGTGCATTCTCTCGATGGCTCACATATGATGATGACTGCCATTGCTTGCTCTCAGGCAGGCTTAAGTTTTGCAGGTCTGTAAGAACTGACTTTGATTTTTTGGTTGTGATTATTTTTACTGTACCGGTAACATATTAACCCTGTAAAATCGAACCCAGGAGTGCATGATTCATATTGGACTCACGCTTGTGATGTTGACCAAATGAACAAGATTCTAAGAGAGAAGTTCGTTGAGCTCTATGAGGCACCTATATTGGAGAATGTAAGTTCATTTCTCTGTTACATGGTTTCTTCTCGTTTATTCTCCCAATTCTCTATTCTAGTAACTTTTTAATAATTATTTATAATTATAAGATCACTGATTGATTCATCTCCCAAACAGTTGTTGGAGAGTTTTGAGAAGTCATTCCCAGACCTAAATTTCCCTTCGTTGCCAGAACGAGGAGACTTCGATCTGAAAGAAGTTCTAGACTCCACCTATTTCTTCAACTAGATAATACAGATATTGCTTATCATTCTTTGAGTATCCAATCCCTCTTATCATTTGATTACCATGGACATCCCGATTTTCTTGGATCGTTGCTGCTGCCAGTACCATCGTCTTGATCTGGAAGATCTCTGGATAGCAGGATACTTGCTAATCCTGCACGCTTCTGACTGCATTTCTAGGTACTGAGGCGTACCGCTTCGATCAGAATAAGACGAAATCGGATGCTAATACCGTAGCACAAACTTATAAGGCGCGCCACAGCCTTACAAGTTCTCTTTTTGTAGCTGCTCGTAGGAGCAGTGTTGTAGTTGAGTAAGCAATGCTCTTGTACATGGCAAAACAAGTAGTGGAAGCTGAGCTAAATTACTGTATATATGTTTTTAGATTTGATGAAAGCAAAAGATAAATGAGTTTACTAGAGATGGTGGTCAGTTCCATAGATACATTCAGAAGCATTAGGATCTTATTAATGTATGCTTTTCATAGAAAGAATCTGGAGAAATGCTTCTAGAATCTAGAGTAAATTCTAAGCAATTTTACATTCATCAAAGTTTTGTAATTGATAGCTAGTATACTTGGGTTTCCCTCGAATAAGCTTATTAATGGCATCTTCTTGAAGTTGTTTATGAGACTTTTACTGTAATTATTTGTATTCTTAAACCAGATTTTTTTTTCTATAATTTACTACTTGTAACAGCAGAACAAAGTACTTTGGTTATAACTGATAAGAGAGTCAATTGAATCTCAGAGGGATTGGATCCAATTTCAAACTCTATTATCTTCGGAAGAAAAGAAAAGAAGAAAACTACAGTTTGATTAAATAATATCAGTTGACTTAGTGAATGAATTAATCCACTCAATTCATTGTATTTTAACATAATGCAACTTGGTAAAAAAAAAAAAAAAGGTGGAAGGCCGAAATATCTACTCATTTCATGGTGAATTTTGACACATGGTGTTGAGCTACTAACATTTGATATAATAGTGAGTTGGTGCAAAAGGCTAGGAAGCTGAAACCTTGATTAGTTCTAATGTAGACTCTTGACAGCTGACTGAGTCCATCTCCTGACATCCTGTTTCATTAAATAATCAACACTGTTAGTATATCATACAAGAATATATAGCATGCTGCATTATTCTAACAAAGTGGATCTTTCAAAAAATGAAAGTATTTCCAGAGACTGTTTCAATGATCTACATATTACAATTTCCTTTACCAACTGCAGGAATGAGGCACCACTTTCTCATCTTTGAGAGTTGAGTTTCTTGCGCTGCTAACAAACATGTCCGACAATAGCTCCAACTGGTCGCAGGTATTACCTCTCTCTCTCTCTCTCGCTCATACGCACACATCAGTTCTTGGACCAGTTCAATCGTACTTCAAAACGAAGCAGAAATCATAAGATCATATTAGAAACTCTAGAATGAAAGACTTGCCAATCTTTCAGAAAAATTCTCAATGTTTAGTGTTTTTAGATTTTTCCTTTTGTGTGTGTCTGATAACTCTGATTTTCCCGTTTCTCCAGTCGAGGGAAGAGAGGAGTCCACTAAGCAGCCTTGCTGAGTCCTTGTTGGGGAGTATTGCAGAAATCATGAAGTCAGTGATATATATACAAGTAGAGAAGGAGATTTTCACTGAAATCGGCTGCTACTTTTATCGGGTGTCTGCCATAGTCATGGAGCTTCACATAAACTGGAGTACTCCAACAAATACAACTGAGATCATACAGTCTCTCTGCAAAAAAGTGGAGTTGGCCAAGAGCCTTACTGCAAACTTGGGGGAAAATGTACAGATTATAAGACATGCTGAATTAACAAGTGTGGTGAAGCAGCTTGAAGATGTTGTGAGAGGTATAGGGGAAAACCTTAGCCTAATACCTTTGTCAACATATGGGAACCATGAATATGCGGAATGGGCAGCTAGGGCACTTTCAAAGGAGATGAAGGATGTGTCGTTTGTTGTCAGCCCGTCTCGTGGCTCAGAGTCGAAAGACCAGCAGCTTCATAGGCTTCCTCCCAGGGAAGAAATGAAACAAGTGGAAACAGATCTGTATTCCATCGATGCGGATGCTTCTGCTATGAATCTTCAGTTATCGGATACATCACAGTCGTATATGAGTGCCAACCTAGACCAGGAAAGACCGATCATTCTGGACAGACATGATCCCAAAAGTTTGAGTGGTGGCTCCTCACTGAAGGCATTCCCACAGCTGGCTCAGTACATGGAGCCATTATACGACACTTTTTTCTGTCCTCTGACGAAGAAGATCATGGAAGATCCTGTAACAATTGAAAGTGGAGTGACATATGAGAGAGAGGCGATAACTGAGTGGTTCAACAAATTTGGTGATGGAGCGGAAATTGTCTGCCCAAAATCAGGAGAAACTCTAAAGAGCAGAAATATCAAAAGCAATGTTGCATTCAAAGCAACGATTGATGAGTGGAAAGAGAGAAATGAAGCTGCGAGAATTAAGGTTGCCCGAGCAGCACTCTCTCTGGCCAGTACTGAAAACATGGTGCTTGAAGCAATCGATGATCTACAAAGCATCTGCAAGAGTAGGCCATACAACAAGGTGCAGGTTCGCAGCATCGGAATGATTCCACTGCTTGCCAAGTTTCTTGAATACAGAAGCAGAGGCGTAAGAAATGCAACGCTGGAGCTACTGAGACAGTTAGCCGAGGATGATGCAGATGGGAAGGTGATTCACTTTAAAAAATTAATTTCAGTTTTAACAGCTTCATGCTCTCATTTGATTCATATTTATTTTCTGCAATAGTAAACTCATGCCATATGTAATACATCGTGCTTTTCTGTATAGGATGAAATCGTGAAGACAGTTGATATTTCAACAATTATAAAGATGCTGTCAAGTAATCACACACCTGTGAGACATGCATCTGCGTCGCTCCTGCTTGAGCTGTCGAAAAGCCAATCTTCGTGTTATAAGATTGGGACTGTAGCTGGAGGTATTCTGATGCTGATCACTGTCAAATACAGACAATCCTCAGATGCATTTGCTTCAGAAACAGCCGATCAGATCTTGAAGAACTTGGAGATTCTTCCTGGTAATATCAAGATCATGGCAGAAAATGGATATTGGGAGCCATTGCTAGCTCATCTATTCGAAGGTAATAATACGCTTCGTTTATTCCTGCAATGTGATAGGTAAAAGAATTATCACTTGTATACAAGTAAACCTATAACGATGTTGAATTAACAGGGAGCGAGGAGATGAAAATGGAGATGGCGAGTTATCTTGGGGAGATCGTTATTGGACCTGATAGGATGGCGTTCGTAGCAGAGACAGCTTCTCCAGCTCTGATCCAAATGGTGCAAAGTGGAAATTCTCTGACCAGAAATGCAGCATTCAAGGCCTTGAAGCAGATATCTTGTTACCATCCGAATGCAGGGATACTCGTTGAAGCTGGCATAATGCAGACAATGGTTGACGAGATGTTCACAAGAATGACCCACAGCGAACCAATGAATTCAAAATCTGAGGCAGCTATAATACTTGCTAACATACTGGAGTCTGGTCTGGAGCTCGAGAATTTCCCAGTCAGCACGCAAGGCCACACAATGTCATCAGACTACATAGTATACAACGTTATCTATAGAATCAAGAGCATAAGCCCTGATGACCTGAACATCAACTTCATCCGAATCCTGCTGTGCTTGATCAAGTTCCCAAAGGCATCAGCTACCATTGTTTCAATTGTCAAGGAGACAGAAGCCAGTTACAATTTGATCGAACTGATCAATACTACAAATGAAGAACTTGGTGTAGCATCAATCAAGCTACTCATCGCGCTCTCAGCTTTCATGGGACACACATTGTCAGACAGACTCTGCAGAACTCAAGGACAACCGGAGAAGTTAATCAAGAATCCATCCGAAATTAGTAGGATCACAGAATTACATGCTGTTTCAGCTAATCTTTTGGCGAAGCTTCCTCATCAGAACCTGACTCTCAACCTCGCCTTGGTTAACAGCAGCACTGTTCCTACAGTCATAAAAAGCCTCAATCAGATACAGAGGAGCGGGACAAGGTCAAGCAGACATGCAAGTTCTTATTTTGAAGGGTTGGTGGGCGTTCTTGTCAGATTGACAACGACATTGTATGACCATCAAATCTTGCTTACAGCAAGAACCTACAACTTGGTCGAAGTTCTGACAGAGCTCTTAACCCGAGCATTCACAGATGAGGTACAGAAGCTATCTGCAATAGGGCTGGAGAATCTGTCAAGACAATCCATCACTCTATCAAGACCACCAGAGAGGAAGAAAACCAAGATTCTAAAACTCTTCATTTTCCAAAAATGCGTATCAATCAATCTGTCCAAAGTGAAAGGGAAAGGAGAAGAGTTCTCACTTTGCCCCATCCATGGAGGGGTTTGCTCTTCTCAGGAAACATTCTGCCTCCTTGATGCAGAGGCTGTGGAGAGACTGCTGGCTTGTTTGGACCACGAGAACGTGGAGGTGATCGAGGCAGCACTATCTGCACTGTCCTCATTGCTAGATGACAAAGTTAATGTGGACAACAGTGTAAGCTTGTTGTCTGAAAGACATGCTCTCTCGTATGTGCTGAACGTTGTGAAGGAGCACAAAGAAGAATCTGTATTGCAGAAAGCATTTTGGGTGATAGAGAGATTCTTGGTAAAAGGTGGAGATGTGTCTGTTTCAAATGTATCACAGGACAGACTGTTTCCTGCTACATTGGTGAGTTCATTGCATCACGGAGATGAATACACCAGGCAGATGGCAGAGAAGATTTTGAGGCATTTGAACAAAATGCCTAATGTATCAAATACCATGAGCTTTAACATGTAAAACCTATCCATTTTTCAAGAAATATGTCTGTATACAGTTTTCAGCAAAACCACTGAATTTCCTTTAACAAGGTTCTGAACTTCCTAGTTCTTACTGTAATTAGTCCGAACTCGCCTCCTCATTAACACTTTATCTCGTGTGCAATTTAATCTTCTTAAAGATTCTGTTTCTAAAAGTTTTAAAAAATTATTGTTCGAAGTCATATGACTCGAATCTAACAGACAAACCTCCCTCACATACGCAACCATGTAGTTGTAAAAACAAAAAAGTGAATAACAAAACAAGGGATACGCCTTATGTTGAATTTGCACGAGAAATGTTTCTATTTTGTGTCTGGATAAAATTCAATTTTGTTGGTTTACCATGATGATAGGAATACATTAGAGCTCAAGAATTACAATGTGGAGTTGGTTTGGCCGGCAAAGCCGAAAGGATCTCCCTTTCAAATATTGTAAATGTTGATAAAAATAATTCCTTCGGACATTTGAAAGATTCCAATTATAACAAGACAAAAACAGAGGTGGTTGCCTAGATTTGATCCTGTCAAATATAAGAAATGGAAGATACTCTTAATAAAATTATAGTCTTCTCTTACTTCATGGATAGCCCACTTAACACCAACAGCTCCAAAATAAAACCAATTAGACCTTTTCAGTAAGTATCCAACCACATACGACATCAAGAAAATACCTACATCTATGGAACAAGAAAATCTTGTTGCAAAAAAACTAAATAAAATAAAAAGAAGTTCAATTGAGAACTCAACAGGGGGGAGTGCGACAAATGTCGTACATATAATTCTTATGTTGACATCATCCAATGAGATGCAACTCAGAAACTTTTAAAGGGTGACTAGGAGAAATGTACTAACTTAAACAACAAAAATGTCTTCTTTCTCAATAGAAGATTTTGTTGGGAATGGATGTCTGAAAGAATTGTTGCCAAGGCTGCTAGATGAAGGCTGGGACGATGTACCTACTTTGAAGGTAATGAATTCTGAAGACATGGATGATATCGGACTGACTCGACAGCAGAAGGTTGGCTTCTCTATCAAAATATATTCTATCCATTCTCATGCTATTCAGTTTTGAAGTTAATGTGCTAACAACTTCAATCTACCCTGCTAAAGGATGCAATTGAAATTAGGTCATACCTGCATGACCGGACGCTGATGCAGTACGGGGATCAGTTAGAGGCCACTAGGAAGAGTTTGCCTGAGCTTCTTGGCTTGAGTAATGAAGATCTTGCATCTCAATTTGGAATGAAACGAGGCCATATTGCTCGTTTCATGAACAGAAGCACTGCGTGCTCACCGGATCCATTGCCAGCATCGTATACCATCCCAGCAAGGAGGCGAAACAGCTTGCCATCCAGAAATAGTAGCATACATAAGAGTCAGCTCACACCTGCGAACTCCAATAAACTTGTTACGCTGAGATCGTCTGGCAGAAGCAGTTCTGGTTCTGATTTTACCGTGGAACAGTCCATGGCAAGCTTTAAAATCAAGGATGGATATGTCTTCAAGGGGATTGTTGCAGCAATGCCGGCAGAGCCTAGGGCGTGTGGCTGTGTGGAACCTCCCCCAGTAGTCGAGAATGTAGCTCCTTACTCCACGATAGAGAATATCTCTGTCCAGAAACTAACTCCAGAATACAAGATTGGAATGGAGCGGTTGATCAAGTCAAAGACACCACCAATGAAGGCATCAGAGCTGTGGCGAGAGAAACCGGCTCTATTTGTCTGCATTCGTAGGCCTGGGTACGATTTCATTCAAATAAGCGCTAAAGTTCAAGTCATAAACTATAATTAACCTGTATCTATGAAATCAGGTGCATCATGTGCCGAGCTGAAGCGCATCAACTCTACTCCAAGAAACCTATATTTGATGCTCTTGGAGTTCAACTGTTTGCAGTTCTTCATGAGCACATAGACTCAGAGGTTCAATATCTCCCTCGGATTATTATGCATAATGAGAAATGACTAAACAATGTTTACTAAAACAAGTTGAATGGTTTCAGATAAAAGATTTCTGGCCGCGATACTGGGGTGGTGTTGTGCTCTATGACAGGGGGCAGGAGTTCTTCAAGGCTCTTGGTGGAGGGAAGTTGCTCAAAGACAAGTTCATATCTGGTTTCCTACTCAATCCTAGAGCGATCGCAAACTACAGGAGAGCAAAGGCTTCTGGCATGCAAAATAATTTCAAGGGTGAAGGTGAGATCAAGGGTGGACTCTTCATAGTAGGCAAAGGTAAAAGTGGAATCGCTTACCAGTTCATCGAGAGAAACTTTGGTGACTGGGCACCACTTCCTGAAGTCATAGACATCTGCACTCGTATTCAGGTAATCTCGCCTTACATCTTTCTAGTCCATCAACATTGATCCTGGTTTTGCACAAACACTCATCATCATGAGCTGATTTAAGCAGAGCAACCAGTTAGACTCAACGAAAACATTGAAAGAAGAATCAAAAGAATGAAGTGAACACACCAGAGTACATCTCGTATCAGCTTCCACATCTGTCCTTCGTCAAGCTTCAGTTTCAAGATCTCTGAGATTTAATACAAATATCTTGTAGTTTGCTTTCAGTATGATTTTCTTTGACATAAATTCAATTTCCTTATTATTTTAAGCAGTTCAAGCATGGAAAATCATATGAGCAACTCATTACTTGTTGTTAATAATAATTAGAACTAAAGTAAAAATAATAACTGCTGTTAATTCATATTTTCAATTCATAGAAGCATATATGTAGATTCGAATGGTGCTGAAAAATTCAATATCAAGCACAAAAGGTATATATAAGAATACACAAAATATTCAATATAATCAGCTCCTCTGAAGTTGCTTAATAACATGTATAAATTAAAATGCCTCAGTAAGCAATTACAAAAGGTCTCAAAAATCATAGAGAAATAAATGTCAGAATCAATGCATTATTCTCCAAAGGAGATGAAGTTTGAATCTCTAACAAAATGTGATATTAAAATTCTGTATTTCAGAATCTGTATGATACTCATACATTACCTTCAGCCATCCAGGAACAAGTTTGGAGGCTTACGGCATCTCTTTAACCTGATCACGATCCACTACCAAAAGTCTCCACAAGAACATTCCCCATTTTTGAATAAATGGAACCGGACAGCATCTCTGACGAGAATCTCTCGTTGTGTGATCTTCGAAATTATTTTGGTTGCATTATGGCAATCATCACAAACACGGAGGTTTTTCACCACTTTTATCTGCAACTCAGGAGGAACAAAAATCAAGCCAAACGCAATCGCTAGCCTTTCACTATGATGGTTCAGCATCTTCAGTTTTTCCGACTCCTGAACATCGTGCAGAACAGATTTCACATCAGGCACATATCCACCCTCTCTCATTTTATCACCAAGTCTCTCCAACTCCCGATATATCTGATCAGAAAACGGGCTTGAATTGTCATCAGCAGTGAAAATGTGCACTCTGTTCTTATACTTGATCCAACTACATCCCGGCTCTTTCCTGACTCCCTTCTCTTTCATTCCTTTTCTCAACTGAGCAACCTCGTCCCATTTCCCTTTAGCAGCGTAGATGCTGACAAGCAACACATGGCCAGCAGAGTTTTGTGGATCCAATTCTAGAAGAGATTCTGCCGCCCATTTCCCTATTTCCATGTTACCACGGTTTCTGCACGAGCTCAGCAGCGTAGACCAACCAATTGTATCAGGACGGAAAGGCATTTCAAGTATGAATTTTTTCGCTTCTTCCAACTGCCCAGCTCGGCTAAACAGATCAATCATGCAAGTATAGTGATCAAGAACAGGCCTAATTGCATATTTATCCCCCATTAAAGCGAAATAATGGCGGCCTTTGTCCACGAAGCCAGCCCTGCTGCAGGCCGAGAGAACCCCAACAAAGGTAACTCCATCTGGCTGGAGACCACGAACCAACATTTCCTCGAACAAACTGATAGTTTCATTAGCCTTTCCAAACTGGGCATAGCATGAAATCAATGCAGTCCAAGTCACTTGATCCTTCACTCTGATCTCATTGAACAACTGATGTGACTCCTTGATGTTGCCGCATTTACCATACATGGTTACAAGTGCATTTGAGACAGTAATGAAGGCAATCAAACCAGATGCCAATGCTTGACCGTGAAACTGAGCTCCCTCTTCGATACTAGCCAGATTTGCACAGGAGCTTATCACACTACCTAAAGTGAAATAATCTGGCTGAACTCCATTTCTCTGCATCTCACATAATATTCTAACAGCTTCCTCGCTGTACCCGTTTTGACTGTAACCTACTAACATGGCAGTCCACGACACAATATTCTTGTACGACATTTTCCTGAAAACCCTCTCAGCATTCTTGATGTCACCACACTTTGAGTACATATCAACAAGTGCACTCGACACAAAAACATTATCCATATAGTCAGTTCTAGTCAGATAAGCATGAATCTGCTTCCCTTCTTGCAATGCAGAAAGACCTCCACAGGCAGTCAAGACGCTTCCAAAAGTAAATTGATCCATATTCACTGCATTCATTCTCATCTCTTGTAACAGCTCCAGTGCCTCTCTATACATTGTATTCTGTGTTAGCCCGGTGATCATGGTCGTCCAAGAAATCGAGTCCTTCTCAGTCATACTTCCAAACAAACAGTATGCTTCTTGCAGCATCCCACATCCCAGAAAGCCCATAAGCATCGTGTTGTTAACAACCAAATTCCTCTCCGGCAACTCATTAAACACACGCTCCGCCTCACTTATCAATCCGCATTTCGCATACATATCAACTAAAGGACTCCCCACAAAAGCATACGACTGGAATCCGAGCTTTACTACTTGGGCATGAATCACCTCTCCCAAATCAACCCAACCCTTTTTCGACAGCATTATTATAACCGTGGAAAGCGTGATCCTGTTCAAACTCTCCAATCCCTGCCTCAACATCGATTTGTAAGCCTCCAACGCCTTCTCGATCAACCCACATTTTATATAACCCGATATAACCAAGTTCCACGACACCCCATCTTTACGTGGGATCATATTAAACATCTTCTCCATATTCACAACATCCCCCTGCTTCGAGTATACCGCTAGAACAGTGTTCCAAGAGAAATGGTTTGGTATGCGCATTTGATCAAACACTTGGCGTGCATAGGCGATGTTGCCCAGCTTGTTGTACCCATTGATGAGATTGTTTAGCAAAAAAGGCTCCGGGTCCACAAGGTTCTTGATGATGTGTGCGTGGAGCTGTTTAACTTGCCGTATGCTGTAGGCTTCGCAGCATAGCTTCAGCCGCGAAACATAGTAATCGGAAACCTTCGATGCGGCATTGTCCAAGATATGCCTCGGCGGAAACGGTGTGATCCCTCTCATAGCCTCAGACTTAATGATGCTTTAATTTTACTCTGCTTTGGTTTTACCATTTATCCAAAAGCCTCATCAAATTTTCCCCAAATTTGAAAAGGATAGAAGAAAATGATACTGAACCTCCTGCTACAAGGTTGTAAATATTACAACGCGTGTGATTGTTTCTAAACGTTTGTAGAAAATCCCGAGGGGTGGATTCACTTTGCCCTAATTTCTTGCTTTAGATTTGAACAAGCACTATTTATGAACAGATTCATATGCAACCTGGAAAACGAAAATGAAAACAATGCACAATTTTTTTATACTACGAATTTGAGGCACCCATTCAACAAGGCCAATTCTTTCTGATCATAACACGTTTGAGCAAAGACAACATTTTTATACTTGATTTTTATCAATATCATCTGCAGAAATCTCTCCCAGCATAACTCAAGAATGTACAATTCTCATTTGTCGACAGCTCTGAAGTAGAACTGCTTGAATACCACGCAGTCGTTTGTTGCTACGCCTTTTCTCCCAGAGAGTTCCGACTCCAAAATCCAGTATATGCAAGTGTTTCAATTGCCAGACAAGGATAAGTATGTATTAGTGAGAATCCTAATCTGCCTGAGCTCAGGAATACATTCAATTGCTTCGTTCTAGGTCATCCAGTCGAAGATATTAGATTACAGGGATTGATGATTGGTCAGGGCTCAGCTTTCATGTGTCCTGGTGGCAGAGAGCCTGAATGGAAAGGAAGCCGTCAAGAACTGAGATCATCAAGCAAGATTTTGTGATGGTGATTTTGATTGTTATTTACCGCTTAAATCCTGGCTACTGGAAGGAGCAGTCGAGGTGAAGCCCATGTGCACGACATTGTGAAGTTCATCCTCCCAGTTGGATACCTGAGGCTGATGAATTCAGTTGGAAATCTTCAATTAGGAGAAGATGTGAATGGAAATCTACCTGAGACATTGATGAAATGCTTACTTGAGAAGAAGAAGGTTCTTTGAATCCTGCGCAGACTGAAGGTGATTGAAGATTGATTGGTCTTCGAAGAGCTTCAGCGGAGTTGCTTGGAATACATGTCTGGATAAGTCCCGGTTGTGGCGGATGAATTGGAGGAAACGGCATAGTCATATCTGGCAATAATCCTAGTGCCGGCATACCACCTCTAGATTGTAGCATCTGTCATCAATTTGTCACTTTTTTCAGATAAACTAGGAACTAACTGCATGAGTGCTCCAACAATATATAATGACTTGGGTGTAGGAGGTGAGTAATCTTACATCTTTAGTTAGGAACCCTTCAATGTTGAACTCCAAACGAGGATTTACAGTCGCGAGCTTCATTGATAGGAACTGAAACACAAGTGAATCAATTCTCATGATAAACTCCACAAATCACTAATGTCATGTATATTTACGAACCATTGAAAATTAGGCGAACTTATCCATACCTCAACTTGCCGTTGTAGTGATTGCACATAATTGATGATTTCATCGAGCATTACAGCTTTTCCGGTGACCTTATACACGAAAACAAAAAAGAAATCAGCAAGTAACAATGAATTTCTGTGCTAATTTTGACCCTTAATTAACAATACAATACCTTGCTGCAACCAGGCACAAGATCCTGAAGGAATTTCATCCTTTCACTGATCTTCTCCCTTCTCACCTGCATCATCAACAGTTCATTTATCTAATTTCGATTCAAGAAACAAAATTGTAGGTCACAGTAATCATGGAAGATTGTCACATTTCAAGTGTCGAGCAAAGAACTGATCACAGGATTGTTACCCTCTCAGCGAGACTGTGGCTGTTCGTTGCTTGACCTCTCCGTGCTCTAACATGTATGTAATCTTCCTTAGGCGGATCCGAGCCTTGAGACCCCTGCTTCCCGTTCTTGCCGCCAGGATTGCTGTTTGATGTAGTGTTGTGATCACCTTTTTGTTTCATCTCCCCGGTGTCCTTTGTCGTCTCAGCTGACTGCGTTGGGGTTTCATTATTCTCATCATTCTGAGCATTCTGGCAAGGCAAACACAACTGAATAAAAAATCACTAAAGACTAGCTAGCTGCACACATGTTTGCTGCAGTGTGGAAATGAAATAACGAACAACTGAACAAGATCAAAACCTGCGCCCCTCCTCTCTTCCTCTTCTTAGGGCCAAGCCCTTTACCGGGAGACTCTCCCGTCATGCAGGCCACCTCCTCTTGAGGGCCACGGCCGCTACACTCAGCCTCGTCAGAGTCATTACCCGCTACCCCAACTCCCTGTTTGGCCTCATCATGTAAACTCTCACTCCTCTTCTCATTCTTGAAAGGGCTCCCTTCAGCCCCCGGCTTCCCCAGAAACAGACCACCCTCTTTGGACAACTCGGCCATGTTCATTTCATGCCTCTGCGAGTGAACCACACCCAACCCCCGAGAGTATGGATTCAGCGGGTCAGGAACAGCAAACGGGTTCATCATTTCACCGAAATTCCCTCCACTGAAGCACGAAAATCTCGCTGCCCTCTCGATGAAACCAGAATCAGCCGGAAAGTTAGGCAGCATACCCGAAACAGGCGGCATGAACATACCACCTCGCAGCATTGCACTTGGGTTCCAACCCAAATCAGCCCTCACAGAACCAAGGTTACTAGAAGTGCTAACATCATTCTGTACATTCACATCACAATACCCCAAACTCTGTCCGTTAATCGAATGGTCCCAAACCGTAGGGCAAAATGAATCGACCATCGAGGGCGAGGAGCAAGCAGAGGACTCCACCATTGAATTGCAGACGGACATCATCCCAATAGACGTGTTAGTTAAATTATTTCCATTAACTTGCCACTCTGGAGCCATATTAGGAGTGTGATAGTTTAAAGAATTATCATTTGCATTAGAAGGCTCAACACTAGCATCTTTTCCAACAACATCCATAGCTAGAGGTGGAGAGATAGAGAGAGGGGAGAAGAAGAAACCACAAGCAATGGACTAATTACACTCCTTCAAAGAATCACAACCTCCTGGTAAAGCAAAATGAAACCCAAATTAGAAGTGCCCTAAATTATCAACCCTAATGATCAACAAATTCCAAGAATTCTCACAAAAAGCATTCAAGAAATTATTGTGATACGAATAAATGAGCCCAGCTAGAACACCAAAACACATAGTCAAAGTAGTCTACCAGAAACAGCTGGGCAGATTAGGGATTAAATATCTCTCTCCAAGTTGTATGACTCGTGAATTGAAGAGAAGAGAAACAAAACAGCACACAGAGCCAAAAACATGTAACGGAATGCCACAACTACACCACTGAAAACTACTGTTCCCAAAGCTATTTCTCTCTGAAATTAAAGCAACAAAAACCCCATTAATGCAGAGAGGGAAAAACATAGCTATGCTCAATTAAAGAGCTCAAAGACATTAAATTGAAGCAGAGAGAGGAAAGTGAGTCAATAGAAGCAGAGACATTAAATTGAGCATCATAAATACGAGTAGGCACCCCCATTTACTCGTTCAAAAACAAACCCTATGGAGAAAAGGGGATTCCAGTAAGTACTCTGGTGAGGCAGAACTTAAAAGGGAACAAAAGCAAAGAAAAGATACCATTTTGAGATTGTGGGCTGCCTTTAAGAGCTTCTGTACTGTTTTTGAGCAGCCCTTCCAGAATTCTTTTTTTTCTTCAAAATTTGAATTGGTTTCGTTCAAAGCTGAGACTGTTTATGTACTGAGCACAGTGACCTGAGCATTCAAGAAAACAATAAAGAGGAGAGAGAAAGAGGGGAAACAAGATCAGGGAGCGCAGAGAGAGAGAGGGGAAGCAAAATAAATGGGTGATTTGAAGGAAATGAAAAGGATAACTTATTAGGAAAGATGCTGCATTTATACCCACGCCTTGCATAAAAAACAGAGCACTTCATGCTTCAAAACAAATCAAAAACAGAAAATCAAATTCTTGATCATAATTATTTTAGTAAACCACCGCCACAGCTGTTACTTAAATTTCTATTTAATTTTATATTATACTCCTAGTTAGTTATTTTAATTTATTTCAACATATTTGAAGTTAAAACTCTTGAATTTCTTCAAAATCGGATAATTGCAATGTACTCCATATTACGAACATATTGTTCTACTAATTCATTTCCAATTTCAACATTTTTGGAAGAATAATTTGATCGTTGACTGTCAATTTTAATCCATCAAAATCGGTGATTCTTAGATCATTTTCAGCCCTATTCATATTTTAAGTAAAAAATAGTCTTTTCCTTTTTCTTTGACTTGGAAATAATAAAATGGTGAAATTTGATGTTAGACAACTCTATTCCATCATTTTGAATTTTAAAGATTAATGTCTTAGTTGACTTTTATTATAAGAGGTGTCATTTGAAATTGGTTACACTCTCATATTCATAAACTCACTTCAAACTAAAATTGGTATATATGGAATTTCGAGTCATACACAAATTTTCATAGTGCTCACCGCTCAATCAAATATTTCATGTTATCTTCTCAAAAATATCCTACCTAACAAAATTTCCATTTACTCAAAATAGAAAAGAAATATCCCACAATCCTGAGCAAAGCCGTAGGTATGAAATAGTAGTACTCCAAAATTAATGGTGAATGCATGAGTATGTGACACTTATACATGGCATAAATACTTTCCCATTACATAATAATATTAATTTATGTAGGTTTCTCTTTAATGTCTGAATAAAAATAATACGTATATCTTCCACTTTTAACTTTCACCCAATATATTGTTATCCAAACTTTACTTTTAAGTCTCATGATTTGTACCTTAAGGCATGTACATTATTGTTACAGCCTTTTATGTATTTAACTTTACTTTTGTTTGTACTTATGTTTTTAAATTAATAAAGATAAGACTGGATTGAGCTAGCAACTGACAGTGCCAACTCTTAATGTTAAATTACTATTATCTTAAAACAATTAAATTTGGACAATGACATTCATTACACCTAGGAATGTGAGTTTATAATATTTGTTCTTATTTTAAGGTTTATTTGGTCAAGAGGCCTATATCTAGCTACTAGCTTGGTTTCACACACTTCATGACCAACTTGGATTGCTTCTAGAGCTACTCTACCTCTCTAGGCTCTCTCATATTTTTGATAACTTAAACCCTTATTAAAATTTTATTTTACACTACTACATACATATACTCCTCTATGTGTGTTTTGTTGTGCTGTACTTGTATCCCACCTTAGGCCAAATCTTATTTTCCATTGATTATTCTTGTATATGTGTGGAATCTTTGCCCAATTCTTTGGAGAAAAGTACATATTACACACTGGAAAAGTAACATTTCTATGAATTCTTTTGGATGTATTTTTTTAGGAATGGGACAGAAAGAGTAGGTGGAAATTGATCATGTTTCTTAATAGTACAAATTTCAAAATGAAAAATTATCCACTTCCAATACATGGAGTATGTGTTAAGACTATAACATTTATCAAAAAATAAAGCATATTACAATATTTTAGAGAGTAAAAATATCCACAACCAAGGACGGAGATAGAATAGGCCAAGCCACTGCTGCAGCGGGGGCTTGGCCGATGCCGTCCTCTTAGAATCGGATGTAGTGTTTACAGAGATAGAATAGCTTGAGAGAGAAGATAATGAAGAAATAAAGAAGAGAGGGAAGAGAAACACGTTGTTGAATAAATAGGAGTAGACGAGTCATATAAATTATGATCTCGGTAACAGACAGCATTTAAATCCTATTTCTTGTTTTGTGTGTTTAGGAATATATTACTATATTTGTTCTTTTGAAAAATGTTTTAATATCAATCTGTACAATTTAAAATTTTATAATTTTTATTTATATCAGAACAGTATTATATGAATCCATTTATTTATTAATATTTTGTAATTTTATTATTTTTATTTGTATAATAACATTATTGATTAGTATTTTTTAAGCAATTATTCATCTCATATTTTATTTTTGGTCTATATGCCTATACATATTCATTTACTATTTTTCATTAATTTTAATAAATAAATTTCACATTCTACTCATTAATTACTCCTGTTTATAAAATTACTTATATAGAAGACACATATTTGTCTAATATTTTTCTTTTTTACTATATTTTTAATACTATTACAAACGAGTCAAAGTAATCGTAAATGAACAATACGAGGCATCGCGCACTTTGGTGTATTTATAGTGAAATTTCAGCACCGGCTTATTTCAATTTCTAGTTCCGTCCCTGTCCACAACGATGAACATTCAGTGTTCAATGATTCAATCTTTACATTAATCATATGCTTTTGAGCAATATCTATATTACCCTTATATGTTAAGAATTAAAATATTAAAAAAAATAAAAATAATGCCCCATGATATATAGACTTTGATTAAGCGCCGGTACGCTTGGCCTAATTAAAGAGTCAAAATATGTACCATCTTTTTTTGCTTCATTTTTTTTTTCATTCTTGTACTATGTAATTGTATATCATACTCCTATAGTCCTATTATCCTCTCTCACTTTCTAAGTGGAAGTTTTTTTTTCCTCCTTGCATGAGTTGCAGTTTAGTAGTACTATTTAGAAATTGCGTGTATGATTTGATTCTTCCTTAAATATACGCAAATCTAGAAAGATCTTGGATCCTCAAAGAGCAACTAATCACTACCGAATTAAAATTTATAATTTTTTTTATTATATTTTGGGGGTGCGCATTCGAATTTGTGTTTTATTTATCTTTTCCCACAATTTTCTTAGTTGTTTGTAGGATATAATTTAATAAGTCTCTTCATTATATGTATTCACAAATAATGATTTGAGCAATGGAAAAAAATGCAGAAAGAATAATGGGACCAATATGTTAGAGATTCCTCTATCAGATTTTATGGTGTTTTCTGGCGTCATCGTACAGCCTAAGGTTCCATTGAAGGTACAAATTTACGTCAATTTTTCAGAATAGTTATAATGCATTGTTATAAAATTAATGCTTTGGCCCATTAAATTTGAGGAAATTCTACGATTTAATTTTGACACTATACTACACTTACTCCACCACAACAAAATTAAAGACAAGATATCTTGAGAGTCTTGTGTTAGCTTATTGTGCTCCCTTCATCCTTTTATATTAAAGACGTTTCTCTTTTGCATGGAATTTTTTAAAAAAAAATTAAGAGGGTTAAGCAATGAGAGAATAAAGTAAAAATAAAAAAATAGCGAAATAAAGAGAGAATAAAATAAGAAAGAAGTAATTCTTGTCGGAAGAAATAAATGACTCGGCTATAGTAAAACAATCAAGAAATGATACGACTCAGTTATAGAGAGACGGAGGAAATACTAATAACTTGAACGCTTGATATTAAATCACAAATAAATGTCACTTGATCATTGTATGAATTGAATTCGAATTTCATCACTACAGTAACATTCAATCTTAGAAAATTTGAGGCTTTTTTCGCTTACTAAAAAGGATAAAAGAAATTTTTTATATTTAAAATTAATTTGGAAGACAATGATATATGAATATCCATGTTTAATGTCAATGCATGGTCGATTTGAGATATTAGAAAGGAAATAGTTTTTCAAAACTTCAAACCCTAGGAGTTCGAGAAGAAAAGACTCTTATGGGCTATGTCGAATGAGAATATTGGTTAAAGGATGGTGTTCAGACTTCCTTTCGTATCAAGTCTTTTGATGGATAACTTAATAGATATTAGGAACTTGATCACACACGGAACACACAATAATAAGGTATGTCCATCTGATTGCGGCGGCAATTGGACCTTAGTTTTAGGTTGATGTTTGTTTTGAACTTTTGTACTTAGGAGCCTTGACTTGGCTATTTGTGGTTTTACTTTGTTCTTATTGTTAACTTGGTTAGGGCATGTTGCTGGGTCTCGATTTTTTTGATTTTTTGAGGCATTTAAGCTGTAGACTGTGCTTTTGTTGACTTGACTAGCTTTTGACGTTCAAGCTGAAGTTATTAGAGTTGTGTTTTCTATTAGAGTACAACAATATTTTTTTTTTCTAATTTGGTGCTACACTAGAAAAAAGTCTTGTTGGTGTCTTTAATCCATGACATGGTTGAGGATTGTGTCTTACTGTTCGCCTCTTTGAATGGATTGAGCATTTTTTTTTATCAAAATAAAGAATTAAGAATACGTCAAAATACAAAAACAAAGTTTACCAATAAATTGAATCGGGGAGATAATAATTACTCCCTCCGTCCCAGAAAGATTGTTCCATTTTCGTTTTCACACTCGTTTTGCGAAAATAATAATAAATAGTTAAATTAGAGAGAGTAAAGAGAATAGTCTTACCTACATTATTCTTTCTCTTATTTTACTCTCTTTCAACTTTATCTATTTATCATTATTTTTTGCAAAATGAGTGAAAAAAATAAATAGAATTTTTTGGAAAAGAGGGAGTACTAATAAACAACCGATGTTGATTAAATAAGCCTTAAATCAGTCTCTACTCAATAAGATATGGCAGTCAAACAAAACCTTTTGATAAAAAAAAAGGGTTTGGAAGCAACTAGCAAGCAAGATTAAAAAATAATTTATGGTAAGTTTATATTCTCAAATCTAAATAAGATTTGATTTAAAAATGTTGGCAGGTCTGTAGATGGACTGTCTCTTTCTTCCTTTCTCTCATGTCATTATTAGTTGGCATCGGGACTTGCATATATATATGTAAATATTTCAAAGATCTAAATCGTAGAATCATGAATCTGCTTCACAAATTCTAATAGGTGTACTAAAATACTTAATCCAAGGTTTAATTTAATAATTCTACAAAAGGACTGGGAAATGATTTGTATTGATTGGGTTGGTTTTACTAGGAATTTTTGGAAAAACCCATTTATGAGTTTTAAATGAGGAGACCTACTCTTTTACATTTTTTTTATTATGGTTGTATATAGTAATAGCATCAATAATGTAGTACTAATAAAAGTATGATGAATAAACAACTATAAATTTGAGTTCTGTATTAATCAAAATTTACATATATACTGTGTAATTTTCATGGATTTAGTTATAACCAATCGAGTATATGGAGAGTGATCAATTGCTAACTTATCATTTAATTGCTAACTACACTAATTTAAGGCCACATGATTTTAAAAAACGCGTGGTCTACAATTTGTCACGTGTAATTTTCGTTTTTATTAATTAAACCGAAAAAAATTTAAAAAAAACGCCAAATTAGAATTTTGGATGAAAATGTCAATATAATGTTTCGAAAATATCAACACAATGCTTTGAGAATGTCAACACAAATTTAGGATTGACATTATATATGCTTTATATTGACATATTATCTTAGTTGTATTGACATTAGCCTGTGTACGAAAAATACGAAAATTCTAGATTTTTTTTTCAAATTTTGACGTCGGAACATATGCATGTAGTATATCGTTGGAATCCTTATAAAATTATCTTTAATTTGATATATGTTATATGAATTTAAAATTTTGGGATTTCTTTTAAAAGTTAGTTATAACTAACTTGACATTAATACCCCTATTGATTTTTATTGGAATTAATCATATAGCCTTATTGACGTTTTTTGTTGATCGTATTGATATTTTGTGGTTAATGATCTAGGCCTTTAATTTGAATATCTAATGGCTATTATTGAGTTGTAGTTAGCAATTAAGCATTGAGTTAGCAATATAACACTCCCCTCGAGTATATATGCCCCACTCAAAATTATTATTATATTTAATGCAAAATAATAACATTTCTACGTTTATACTTCTATAAACATAGATTATTTTTGGAGATAAAGGAGATATTATCTTTGTTTACGAAAAGTAATTTTACTAGTAAATATCACATATATTAATCCAGAATTGAGAAAGAAATGGAAAGTACGGTAACATATTTTTTGACCAGAAGTACTATTTTCGTACATTATGCGTGAAAAGGTTATCAAATTATCTTTGTATTTAATTAATTCATTAATTACCAGAACAACGCGTTACGACTAGTTGTCGTTTCATAAATTATAATAGTACTAGTAATAATTTGTACTCCCTCTTTCCATAAATAAAAGTCTCGGTTCACTTTTAATCCGTTCGCAAATAAGAGTATCGATTCACTTTTATCATAACTGGTAATAGGGTCTTACCTTCCACTAACTCATTCCACACATATTTCATTTAAAACTAATATAAACAAGTGAGACTCTTATTCCACTAATTTTTTTCTACCCACTTTTCTTAATATTTCATAAAATCCGTGCAACACATAAATGAGACTCCTATTGACGGACATGGGGAGTAGTCGTAATTTATTTCAAAAAAAACATTCATATGAAATAGAGTACAACCAGTGGCAGATCCAGACCCGAAAATGGTGGAGGCAGAATTTAATATTAAATATTAAATATATAATTTAATATTATTTTTAATAATAAAAAAATAATATTATATTAATATTAAGTAGCACTAACATAGTTAATAATATATAAACATGTATCAGCTTACAAATATGTATTATTCATGTAAAAAAGATTATTATAAATATTATATACATTCAAAATCATTGTAAATATTATATAAAAAAGTGATACAAGTAGAGCAGTAAAATTTAGATTACAAAAATATTTAAAAATTTATTTTGTTACATGAAGAATAATTAAAATGCATGGATCACAAATTATAAGTATATTAGGACAATAAAACATAACACAAGATTAAATAATTTTAACTAAAGAATAAATATAACAACATAATATATGCAAATTAGTAGTAAAAGTTTAGATTTTATAAAGTATTTAAAGGTATTATTTTGATAATACAAAGAAATATGAATTGATAAAATAAAAAAGTAAAAAATGGAATAGGAGGGTTAAAGCCTAGACCTCTTAGTTAAAAACTCATTAACCAAACCGTTGGACTACTACATTTTGTATGACTTAAATTGAGAAGGCTGTCTGTCCGAACGGTCAAAGAGGGGGGCGACCACCCGCCCTCGTGGTACTACTATAGCTTTATTTTCCATTCAGCAAAAGATGACACTACACTTCACTATCGGTACTAGTACTCCCTCTTTTATAGCAGTAGAGTAATTTTTCTATTTTGGTCGTTTCATAATAGCATAGTCATTTTTCTTTTTAATAAAAAGTACTAACATATTTTTTCACACTTACTTTTTCCTTTCTTATTTTTTTCTCATATTTTTTTCTCTTTCCAACTTTATTATCTTTTTACTTAACATTATATTATACACTTCATTTCGGAAAGAAATGTCTCCACTATTATAAATAGATGGAGTAATATTTATAGATGTAAATATTTCCTTTAACTTCTGAAAAAATAAATGTTACATATACATGTATTGTACACACGCAAGAAAACATAAACAAAAATCTACAACAAGCTAGTACAGAGACGAAGACATTGAATAAAAACAGCCTGATGCTACCACTACTTCTTCCTACTTTTATCAATAAAGAAATCAAAGTTGATTAGATTCTCCAGAGGAGGACCTTATTGAAAATATTAATTATGTTCATAAAAAATAGACTATTTTTAAAATTTTGGAATGTTTATTAAAATTAGACAAATTTTAAATATTGTTATTAATTCTAGACATCATTTTACATGTGAACTCCACAATTCACTAGTATTACTTCCAACACTTTTTCTATTCATCTTTTATTTTATTAATTACTCGTTAAAATCTGTTTTTTTCATAATTTTATTTATTTTTTTGGACGGATATAGTACTACTATTAACCAATTAAAAAGAAGAAGCCATTAACGTTTACGTCACGGATGGGTCATTGCCACAATGCCACGTGGAATTTTGTGCACTTATTTATTAGGGCCTATTGATTAATGTCGTACATTAAATTAGGACAAGTGTGAAAGTTGTTTCATAGTTGGCAATTGGCTCTTCTTTTTGAAAACTTAACAATGTAGTACTTATTTAATAAAATAAATTATCAAATTTTATATACCCCCTTAAAGCAACATGGAATTGTAGTTGGTGATTCGAGAGATCTCTTACCAATTAAGAGCTTTACCTTTAACAAAGAATCAAAGCCTGTTTCTTTGATTATTACTCTCTATCACACATAAGCTGAGATATTCATGCCTCTATCTTATTAAATATGAAATATTTGATTTTCAACATAAGATTTTATGTAATATTTCTTTGTTAATTATTAATGAAGAAAGAGTAAAGTAAGAGAGTGAAAAAAATAGAAATAGTGTTATTTATATTTTAATGCAATAACCTTTAAAGAAAAATATTTATTTTTAATGGAACATGTATAATAATGTATATACTACTCATATGATTGAGAGAAAGCACGTTTAAGTTCATATAATGGGAGTCCGTTTTTGTACTATGTTGCAGCAAAGATTTAGAAAATTGTGCAGATATATAATTAGACCAAATGACTATTATGATCACTTATTGCATGCCAATTAGTATAAAAGAATATTCAGTGATAAACTTTTGGTCAAACCGACTAAGTGAAGCAGTTCAGATTCATAACAGCTCATTTCACATTAAATCAGTGTTTACATTGCTAATTAATTCGGTCCACCTTCTCTAACCATAAAATAATAAATAAATAAATAAATAAATAAAAAATAATTCACATGGTCAAAATAGACTAGTTAGTTCTTCAATATAATCTCATAAAAGTTAAAGCCGAAGCATTGTTATAATAACAGGACTTTTATTTTTTAACCAATTCCTATAGTATATCCCATACATGCATGGATTAATCCAATTGATTTTTTCAAATCTAATGTGAAACTTGTACAAGTAATTTGTTTAGACCAAACTAGTACATTTTGGGCGGCCTTATAGCACAATATTATAAATTTGGTTGAAATCAAGAAATTGAGCAGTCACAAATCACAAGCAAAGAGTGACATCGCATGTTCTAATGTTATACCACGATATCTACTCTACATAAGTAGTATGGTCCATATTGGAAAATATTGTTGTGACAGAGCATATAAAAGCATTTGTTGTTTCAACAATTGTTGGCTGGACTTTGTGTTTAATTTCTGCCTCTACAAATTAATTCATGCGCACACAAATTCAATAATTAAATGCTTAGATTGTAATCCAAAAGGTACATTGATATCTATTATGGTAGAGTGGGAAGGAATCAAATCTTTACATCACAATTCAACAAATCATTTTTCTAAATTTTATGCACATATGTACTGAGTTTAGTGAATAAATGATTATATGAAGAGGATCAAAAAGGTAGGTCGTTAAATAAAAGAGAACTTTTTATATGTCCAATTAACAAATATTGATTGGGATAGAGTAGTGCCTAACACTTAGAAAATGAATTAAACCCTTTAAAAGGTCACTATAATGCTCTTAATATCATATAGTATTTCTTTATGATAATGACGGAGCTTGCTATAGAATAGGGACATCAATCCGCTTTGTTTAATTTCTTCAAATAATTTGACTTCGAAATGTAAAGTTATGATCAAAACTTATGCTAAGAAGTACTATATCTATATAATTTATTTTTCTATTTTTTCATGCTGGGTTCACTTTCGTTCTTCAACCGGTCGTCCTTTGCTAGCAATGATCGTGCCTCTGCTTTCCAAGTCGACGTCATTGTACGATTAACATGCGAGTTTGTTGTCTGCACCAGACATTGGTTTCGACTATTATTCTATTTCACTCACTGTAAAACTAACTGTTAATTATAATTTAGGATCTCAATCATTTATTTTGAGGGCACGAATCTCGATCGAAAGCAGTGAAACAAGCAACAGCCATGGTACAACAATTGAAATTGGAATTGGCAGGTTGCTTTGGGAAGTCTAGGGTTTGCCAAATGAGAGCAAACTTTGTCACATTTGTTCCTTCATTACGTTTGATATGGAATGGTATGTTAGGTCAATGAGGGCTGATTGTTAATAGCATCGAACTGCAATAAATGGATTATAGATCTGAAAAATGAAAGGGACAGCTAATAATATTTTGCTTACTTTATTGGAAAGGAAAATTGGTGCTGTCTCTATCACTAAGCCTATTAATCATAAAGATTGTGACACATGAGTACAATCATTTTATTTCACAAATTTACTATCCACTGAAACAGGATTAAAGTGGTGGGATTTTCAATTTTTATCATAATACTTCTAAGCCCTACCATAAAGATTGTGCCTAACTATCCCAAATTCCATGGGATAGATAGAGCTAAGGTTGGTTAAATGTCTAATCATTCTTTCTGATTAAAAAAGAAGAAGCCAATATGCACCAATTACCATTTATGCTAAGTTTATCTTATCTAATTAGTTGGGTCGAATCAATATTTTGAATTAAATATTTGTATAAATTAATTATTAATTACTACCATAATTGCCTACATACGCAAATAAATTGTTAGAATATGTTATGTTGTTGTATTCACGATTTTCTACATAAATCTTACTAGATTTGTTTTACTAAAAAATGTTTCACCAAATGAAGTATCATATCATATTTTCGACCAACAAGTTGTATGAGATAATAAAATTAATCGTAACAAAAAATATTGTTAAATTAAAAAGATTTCATTTTTCTCTCAAGCCAATATTCTGTGGAATGTTGGAAACGGGCCGAATAGTTGGGCTTATGCACGGAATTAGAGCCCGTCTAATTTAAAGCCCAAATATTTGATTGCCCTATATGAAACGGCCCACTCATATAATAAAAGCCCAAATAGATCCAGCCCATAGTGATAGAGCACAATAATATAGTACTTCTGATTCAAATATATTTGATAATGATCAATTTTTATCCATAGGCATTCAATTCAATTTAGATAAATTCAAGGTACATTAGTATCAACAAATCAACTTTCCGGCGTCCAAAAAATTGTCGACATAGACATGCAAATTATTATCTCAGATCAATTTCCCAAAAACATAAATGTATCATATTTACACTAAAAAAATGTCAGTTTACCGACGGAAAATTTTCGCTAAGAATTAGCGACGGAAATACCGACGAAAAATCCTACATCCAACCGTTAGTGAGACGTTTCATTTTAGGCTCACCGTGAGGAAATCCTACCTACAAACACGTTATTGTGCTTTCTTCAATTTTTAACCGTGTAGTGTGATTTATTTTATGCATTAATTTGACTCTACCGAAAATGTGAACCATGCATCGGTTAAAATATTGATTTTTTTTCCAGTTGCAGTTACTACTATTTTCCTTGAATTTATGGAGGAATGTGCTTGAGAATGCTGCATGCGATGTTGATAATTTGAAGTAAAGGTAGCCATTAAATTTGAATTAACAAAAGATTTTAATGCTCTAAACTTTGAGCTATAGGCAGTTATATATAGCTACTGCAAATTG
>NC_062966.1:19950442-20109687 GCF_023119035.1 Salvia hispanica
AATTAAAATGATGCCATTTTCTATTCTACCCAAAATCCATGAAAAAGAAATAGAGATCAACCAATTTATACTTCATTAGTCCACAAAAGATAGACTAGTTTTATCATTTTAGGATGTCCACCAAAATCTATCATCTATCATTATATAAAAGAGCAGTTTTTGTGATGGTGGACCGTGGCACCATTTGGGCGGAAAACTAGCATTAAAACTTACAATCATAGCAATCATTCTTGAGCAATGCGATAGGTTTTCCAGAGCAATAAAATAGCTATCATCTTGAGCAATGCATAAAGTAATCTAGAGAATTGTAATTAGCAGATTCATGAGTCTAGCATGTCCTTTATAGACTAAACAAATGAGTATAAATTTCTTTAGAGCATCAAGTACTCCATCTTAAAATTCTTCTATAAATAGAGAGTGAATATGTGAAAGATTTCTATGCGGAGTATAATAAATAAGTAAAGCAGAGAACGAGGAAGATACAAGGGGCTGGAAATTTGAGTGTAATTAGGTTTAAACGACGAAAGGCGGCGACACAGCAGAGAATGGTGGAGGAGATTGTGCGCTTTAGAAGATTTGTAGGGAAAGCAGGGAGGAAATCGGGCAGCATGAACTGGGTGAAATCTGGTGTCGTTGCGGTGGCTTCCGGTGTTCGACTGACGTCGAAGCAAGGAAGGCGATGAAGGGGATTTGCTGTGCGGAGAAGTGGGTGGCGATCCAAGGAGAGTGCGAGTCTCCCCCTCTCCCGGCTGATTTTCCCTCCTTGCCGGGAAATCGCTGTCGTGCCTCTTCCTTGGTCTCCAGCGCTGCCCCGGAGAAGAAGAAGATGTTGATCAATTTGCTCTCTACAAAATGATGTTTTGAAGCGAGGTTTTCAGCGCGTCGCTCTTTAATTACGCCCCATCCGATCCATTTCAAGTTTCTCAATTGGCCACTAGAAGTGGGGGGGTCGTAGAGAGAGAAAGAGGCAAATAGGCGAGGAGGGAGTGAAATATTTGTTGTATTCATTTTTGTTTATAAACTTTCCCAAATCTAAGTATTCTTCTAGAGACATTCCATTCACCCTAACATATCGAAAAAGGATTGTAATGTGATTAGGTGGCGCTGAGATTTCAGGATAAGAGCATCTCCAATGGTGCATGGGCCAGCAATAGGTCAGTCATTCTCTCCCCTGCCACGTCAGCAACACTAAAAATCCACCGCCACATCAGCATTTAGGCCAACCATAAGCCAGCCCCGCAATAAAAATAATTCAAAATATACTACATTTACGGAATTAAAATTACGATTAAAATACGGAATTAAATTTACGAGACATATACGGGAAAATAATTCATTCCATTAAAAAAAAAAGTACAAAGATTTTTTTAAAAAAAGTACATGATTTTTTTTTAAAAAAAAAGGGCTTCAACACACGAGCCCAACACTTACAATTCACATATCAATACCGAGAATATCGAATGTCAACAACTCGTATTAAAATGTCAACAATTGACAAATAACACTTACAATTCACATATCAATACCGAGAATATCGAATGACAACAACTTATAATTGACATTATATGTGTAAAGTTGATATGAATTGTATATGTAGTTGACATGATTGTACACATAGTTGACATTATATGTGTGCAGTTGACATGAATTGTATATGTAGTTGACATGATTGTACACATAGTTGACATTATATGTGTGCAGTTGACATGAATTTTATATGTAGTTGACATGATTGTACACATAATTGACATTATATGTGTGTAGTTGACATGAATTTTAAATGTAGTTGACATAGATTATATATGTATTTAACCATTTTTTATCATTTGAAAAGCCCTCAACCAATAATTTGAGACGAAAAACATAGCCAGAAGTCGAATTTCCAGAAGCAAAATGTTAACTCGTAATAAAATGTCATCAACTTTCACCGACGACGACTTCCATTCGTGCAATCAACGATTTCTCGGTCAACAAATCGAATAAAATTGAGCTGAATCAGCAGATGCTGACGATTAATACGGTTCAGGAAACATAATTTTGAGAGAGAAAAACAATAAACTAATGATTTCTCCTACGAATTGAACCTGCACATCAAATGTAAGCAACTTTAGCAAAATGTCAACGACTCGTATAAAGTGTTTGCAATTAAAAACTAACAACTATTTTCTTTTCTTCTTCTTCCTCCATTCCACTTTTTCTCTTCTGCGATTAAAAACTAACATTACACACACAAGCAATAAAAAACTAAAGGAATCTACTAGCAAAGTCAAACTTCGTGATAAAATACACAATTTATTGATTTACGATTCCTACAGAATGGCCTAATCGTTTGATTGCAATTAATTCATCAAATTCAACAGCCGATCGGAAAATTCACCATAGCAGGATAACTAATTGAGAATGAATTGAGAGGGTTTAGCTGCTCACCGCTTCATAGAGGGGCGCCTCCGCCGCATCTCGCGCCATTTCGGCAATTCGCTCGCGATGGTGCAGAAGCTGAAGAAGAAAAAAGGCAGGAAATTGCTCAATTCGGAGGAGGAGCAATTCGCCGAGTACGAGAAAATGCGCGGCGGATTTCCGGCGTGGTTGAGTAGATCCGATCGGAGGCTGTTGCAGGCGGCAACGAACGAGTTCCGCGCTGGCGGAGGCAGAATCAGGCGGAGGAGGTTGAGAATCAGAGCGCGGCGGCGGCGCGGCGTTGGTGGTGGCGATGAATTTGAGGGATCCGTTCCTGGATTTTAGCCTTTTAGGGCTTTGATGGCGGAGATGGTGGAGGTCAGCGGGGAGAGGGATTGGGAGTTTTTGGTGAAGATGAAGAATCTAATTAAAATACAAAATGACTATTATACCCTTTCATATAAATTAATCTAAAAATAGGGATTGGGAGTTTTTGGTGAAGATGAAGAATCTAATTAAAATACAAAATGACTATTATACCCTTTCATATAAATTAATCTAAAAATATTTTTTGTGTGGCAAAATCTGGACCACTCCTTTAATAAAAATGAGTGGCGATATTGCATCTTATTTCTCAATTAGCCTAAAAAATATCAATTGATCGTGGACCCAGACGTACATATATATTTTATGAAGATAACTGATTGAAATTCTTTGGGCCTATTTTATTCAAATAAACTGGGCCATATAAAATGTTATTGGGCAATAAATTAAATAGATTGGCTCATTTTGTGGATTAACTAAATATAATTATTTTTATAATTCTTGTTTCGTCAATTACAATTTCATTTAGTTTTGTATTTTACTTACTAATTTTTTAAAACTATTATTAAAATATTTGGTGCAAACAATTTTGAATTGCTTAAAATAATTATTTAAATATTAGTATTTATTACTATTACTTTTATTATATTTGACTCCACAGATTTCATTTTCTGGATCTGACTCCACAGATTTCATATATTAGGAATATCAACATACGACATATTCACTATCAACATTATGATGTAAAGCATATTTATCAATATAATATATACACATATATTTTACTTATGATTCTGATCTCACAAAAAATTATGTAACAATTAATAAAAGTAAAAAAAAAAACACCTTAGGGATTATGTATGTTATCCATTTGTTGGCTTGAGATTACGTATGTTATCCATTTGTTGACTTTATAGTGAAATTCTCGAAAGAATCACATGGAATTACCTCAAATTCAAACAATATAAATACATACTGTATATCACTAAATATCAATAACTTGAGAAAATATAATTAAATAAAATAGATTCTGTGTGTGAGAGAGATGTTAAATGTATAATTCAATTGTATAAGATCTATGATTTTTGTCGTATAAATAAAATTGATGTGTAGATTTAGTCTTTTATTTTTCTTAATTATGAAAGAACAAGAAATCTTAAAACAAAATTCACTGCATAATAAGCATGCTTTTCCTAATATATAAAATGATGGATACATGTTTTATTGTAGTGTATATAAATTATGTTTAATCGATTAAGAATATGTTCCAACGGAAGTTAATTTAAATAAATTTAATTGTAACCGGGGGAAAATGGATTATAGAAATCCGACTTACTCAACTGGGGTGAAAGAGGAACTAGTACTACATAGTATTATTATTAAGGGTTTTTGGCTTTTTAAATCAAAACCTTTTTCCGAATTCCGGTTTTTCCTATGAACTATGAGATTTGTTTTTAAAACCACGAACTTTCATTTCGTTAGAATTTTCCCAACCCGACCCGAATAGCATAATTCAAAATGTTAAAGTTGTGTTTTGTTTATTCAAAAGTTGTCATTTGTTATGTAATAATTGTGACTGTATGTATTATTATGCCAAATAGGATCCAAGTAATCAATTTAGTGACAAATAAGATTAAAATTGACATGTAGACAACCTGGGTTTCATCGTTGACCCGCCCGGGGAAAATCCTAACGAAGTGAAAGTTCGTGATTTTAAAAACAAATCTCTTAGTTCATGGGAAAAATCGAAATTCGGGGAAAGGTTTTGGTTTAAAAAGCCAAAAACCCTATTATTAAATAGTGTTAAATACCAAAATAGATTAACCGGTACTTTGATGTGGCAAGAACAAAATAATACTTATTTATTAAACAAGCTAATAAATTTACAGTTCCTCCCTCATTTTTTCAATAAATAAAATATACTAGGAGTAGTAGTAATTAAGATTATTGGGCCCAAATAAACAAATTTGGGCGTGATCTGGCCTTCCCCATAAACCTAGAAAGTGGATGAAATATTCATGATCAGCTTTGATAGACTTTTAACTAATTAAACACTTAATTTTTCTAAGTCTTGATTTTAAGCTGTCAAATATAATGAACCCTTAACATGATAAGTTTAATTTCCCTTAATAGAGATTGCAAGTATATGAATCAAACATCGGAAATTCCAACAACTAAAGCTTACTATTAATATGCGTGGATAACGTATGATAGCACCAAATAAATTCCTAGATTCTCACATCTAATTAAGAATATATTTGTGTTGACGAAACTATAGTAGGTTTGCAATCACTACTAATCAGTCATGATGTTGGCAAGAATTTAGAATATGAGATTTCTCTAAGGTCAAAATGGTCCCCATCAAAAGTGTGTCAAAAGGGAAAGATTTGGTCACGGCCAACACAAGTATCTCAACTAGAACATCCATGTAAAAACATGATGTAATTTACCAATTAAATTAAATGATTTTTGAAAATGGAAAATAATAAAATAATAATTTGATTGAGGCCTTTCACCAAACTAGATAAATAGCTAGGGCACCAATCAAGAAAAATGGTACATGGCCTTTCGGAGATATTGATGAGCCTTGTACTAATATTTCGACAAAATTAAAGGTCACCAACAAATCAAGTTTTTACATCCTCCACAAAAATAAATAAATGCTACACACAAAAAAATAAAAAACTTAATTTGTAAGACCACCACGAAGATTAAAAAGCAAAAGAATATGACAAAGAATAAACCAAGGATAGAATAAATAAAGGCCAAAAATAAATTTAATAAAGACTTAGGATATGCATGTCTTTACTCTGAAATATTCCCAATCTGCATATTTTGTTCATTATGCACATGCTTCCTATTATTGCATGTAGCTGTCAAAAAGCTTTATCATTCATTCATCAATGCTTATTTTTTCTAATAATTATTATTGTTCATCTATGGTTCATATGTTTCATTAACTAATTATGGTCCCAAACGTGCGACATGAATTCTTCTTTTTTGATGAATTATAAATTTATGACATACTTCCTTTGTTTATTATTTAAGTGTCTCCATGACTCCATCAGTCAAATCATAAATATTAAGAGAATAATTTTTTTTGCCTTTATAACCTTATCATCATTTATCATAGTATGTAATTAATTGCAATTTTACACATTAAATAGAGATAAAATAGAAAAGGTGTCATAATTATCAATGAGATTCTTATTATAGAACAAAAGAATTAAAGAGGGTGTGTGACTTAAAAAAACTTGAATATTAATAACAACAATAATAAAAAAGACTGACAACATATATTCGGACCCACTCGAAGTAAGACAATGTTAGCATCAATATTTTATGCAATTATTGCCTTGAAATATTTTAGTGCTGCCTGCCTTCTCACAAATTAAAACGGTGTTTCATCAAAGTTTATTTACAAACTTTTATAGTACACATTATATTAAAATAAATATAAAGTTGTTAAACTTTCGTGATACCATGATTTATAATACTATAAAATTAATACGTGATCTTAACCACAAATTTAGTTATATATATCTTCAACTATAAGTTTAATTTCTTCCCCACACAGAAAAACTAATCACACTCACTCTACTTGACTTAATATTTGAATTTTGTTTTTTGATTTTTAAATGAAACAGGTAGGATTGTACTGTACTTACTTTCTAAATCAAGTTAGTCGCTATTAAAATAATAACAATAACTATTATTAGCATTATTATTATAATCCAAAATAGAAAATGGGTGTATCGGAGTGAGTCCACCTTCATACATTCAAGCCAATGAAAAGCCTCCACCTCAGCTTTCTGGAAATTGATACGGGTGCACCTGTGATGAGTGTACATGGAATCATTTCCCTGCCTTAAAAGTTGAACAAAGAAGAAAGCATCAGTGAGAAACTGGTTTGCTGAAAAATGGAAGACTAATTTAACTGCGTGTTTTTAAAATTTTTTCCTACAATCTGAGAACCGAAAGAAAGGTAACGTTTCTGCAGCTCACTTCTCTATGTCATTTTTCAAAGCTAGGTTATTTTTTTTTTTGAATTTATTTTATATTTATGTGATTTCCACATGAAATTTCATATGTATGTATTTTCTGTATATGCATTCACATTTTTCGTGACAGAATCTTTGGGTTGAATATAATTTTGATGTGGGTTTTCTTTGTTTTCACGAAATCTACGCAAAGATTGAAACTTTAATGACGTGATGTTGGATAAAAAATTAACCTCAGGGGAAATAAATTACTTGGGTTTAATTTGTTGCTAGGAGCTTCCCATATAAGAGACTAATTCTGTTTTTTTTTTTTTTTTTTTTTTTTTTTTTTTTTTTTTAGGGTAAATGAGGTAATCTACTTTAGCATTTTGAAGTTGATGAGTTTCTATGGCATGTATAGTTAGATGCCTCTGACATGGTTGTTCAAACTGGAATTATTGCCTCTTTATGAAATTTTTTTATTCACCTGAAGCTGTGGTATTCTCATTTTAGACTTCAACGGTTTATCATAATAGTTTTTTTTGGTTTTCCAGTCAAATGAGATTTTTGTGAACCTGTTTCTTGACAACCTCTTATGTGTTGAAACATTGGCAGTTTAGCATGAAACTTAATGGGATTTAGGGTAAATGACTAATTTTTATGATAAGTGTAAACTTTTTTGTCGTTATCGAGTAAATGAAGTCTCGATCCCGAAGATGATTAACTTGCCAAAATGAGCCTAAAGTGGAGTATCTTATCACACACCTTGCTTACTAGCATTTATCGCACTGGTTACAGATGCAGACAAAGGATACAATTTTTTGTTTGTTGTAGCTATTTGAAGATATGCCCTCTGTGACTCACTTTTGAAGCCCTAAGCTAAACTGCTAATAAAATTCCCTCCATAATTAAAAACAAAAAAAATAAACAAATGTGATCTTAAATGTGTTACTTCTAGCCATTCCGTTCCATGTTCCAATGACTGTACGAAAAAAGTAACTTTAATAATGTTTGCATTTGGACGGAAAACACGTGTAACGTTGTGAGGCATGCTTTGGTGGAATCTCGTCTGTGATATTAATAATTTTTGTATGATACCTATAACCTAGGGAATCTCGTTGTACACCTCGATGTTCCTCTACAAGGAAATAATTTGATACTTTCCGTCCATAACTGATGATTCCAGTCATGATTTCTGTATACACGGTAGCACACTACTTTCTGAAGCGTTATTGGATAGCGATAGTACTTTTTTGGACATAACCTTATCTTTGCGACTTAACCTTTTTGATGCCATAATGGAGAAACATTATATTATGTGCAACATGACTAGATGAACTGCTACCTTGTCTTGCATAGGTTTCATGATACAGCATTAAATAGTCATTTGCTACATGTTTCTGTGAATCTCAATGATTGAGATGGTCTCTTATGGAAATCTTGTTATCTAGATGCTTGGTTTTAGTGCTATTATGTAACATTATTTCATAGGAATCATTTTTCCACTTGACATCTGTTATATATTATGATTGAGTGATTTTTTGACCTGTTGATTGGTTTTCTATGTAATGGAATTAAAGATTCAGATCCAAATGTCGAGTAAATTACTGAATTATTGTAGGAGATTAATCAAAGGAATATATTTAGAGTTTTAAACAATACATATTCATGACAGGGATTTAATTTTTAAATGTGATCGAACACGCAGTTTGTTTGGTTTATGGTTGGATTTTCCAGTTTCGTTCTCATTAATTCTTTCACTTGTGTTTCTGAAGTAAGGAGCACCTACATTGAAGTGTAACAGATGGTTATGTGCGCTACATATCATTGATACCTGATCTTTTGAGCGACTGAGTGTAGCTAAGGAGGTTCGCTGTTTGAAAGAACACCATTTTCTGCTGTTGTACTGGACATGAGTACGATTGGTAGGACATGCTTACGCCAAGGGAAACCGATGTACCAGCTTTATTTATTGTATTTGTTGTCCTTCCCCTGGTTACCTATTTCATACTAGGAAAATGGAGTGAGACTTCCAAAAGAAAGGAGGGGATAAGTTTGATTGCTGGTGAAGCAGCCGAGGAAGCTCTGCAAGTTGACCCTATGGCTGTTGGTGGTATTTTGCCCGTAGTGCATATGCCAAACAGTGGGATTCATCAATGTGCAAGATGCTTCAACCCAGCTGGGACCCGTTGCTCACAATGCAAGTCTGTTTGGTATTGGTATGCCAATTTCTCGACTTTACCCTACAATTCACCATACTACTAGAAGTTTTCAACAATTTTTATATTGATATTATTTGGTAATCCATCAAAAAAATTTCAAAAGCTGTCAGGACACTTTTGAATCTTTCATCAACTGTCAGCTTGATTATCACTATGTCGCTACTAACTCAAACATCTCTGCAGTTCTGGAAGGTGTCAGATCGTTCATTGGAGGGATGTTCACAAGCTTGAGTGCCAGCAAATGGGTAAAGACTGCCATAGATCATCCCTTAAGTGTGGCTCAGAGGAAGGATCTCGTGGAAGGGAGTCATATGGTGAAACTACCAAACAGTCTACCTTCCAATACAATGTGCAGCAGCCTAGCATTGACGGTGCTTTCTCAGAGGATTTAGCGTTGCATCCTCTAGCTACACTGACTCCTACAACTACTTCAGCAATGGTGCTAAGTGCGTCTCAGAAATCTGTCATAAACAAACTATCAGCAGAGTTTGGCACATTTCTTACTGGCCAGGTAGACTCCTCAAAAACAGCAGATGGTGCTGGATTGAGTTCCTTCGTTGAAGCCTGTGGCAGTAGTTTCACTCTCCCTAATTCTTCTCAGCCGTCAGAAGATCCTTATGTGAGAAACATTACCCTGTCCCATATATTTACTTGTGTGTGTATATATATCTCTCCACATATAGATGATATTCGGATGTAATATGTTGGAAACTTGGAAAACAAATTTTCTGAAAATTTCAATTATTGTTTGTTGCAGCTGAGAGAGGTGAACTTTCCCCTCTCAGAACGTCATGCTAACAATCCTCATGCATCCAAGGATGGAACTGATAGGGCAGAAATAGAATGTCAAAATGCATTAGATGGTGGGAACAATTTTGGGATAGTAAACTCATCAACTGCAGCAAGTAACTGTGCATCAAACCTAGATATGATGAGGATGAAGGGTATGAAAAAGTCGGCAAAAGTTGACAATCATCAACATTTAGAAGATAGTACAACCAAGAAAAGAAAGGTCAAGGTGAGTTAAAAGAAGTTGTTTGCTAGAGTTCCAGGATTCCAACTGCCTTTCTTAATGAAATACTACTATGTACTGTATCATATATATACGTTGACAAAAAATTTCATATTGGGCTTCTCTTATCTGCCAGATGATTTTCCCCTATGAAGAATTTGTGAAGTGCTTTCAGTACGAAAATTTCACTGTGACTCCTAGAGGACTTGTAAATTGCGGGAATAGGTAAAATTACATCTTGTGCTCTCATACAAAATGAACACTGGGAAAATACTGCAATGTGAAAGTGAGAGTTGCAAACTGACCCATTGTATTCTTCTGCAGCTGTTACGCAAATGCCGTATTGCAGTGTTTAATATTCACAAAGCCTCTGATCATTTACCTTCTTTGCCAAACACATTCAAGAACTGGTATTTGTTTTTCCATCATGAAGTCGCTAAAGTATATCCTTTGTGATCACCCGTTGATGTCCTTTGTGCATGCAGGATGTGCCAAAGATTGGTGTCTAACGTGTGAGCTCGAGCAGCTTGTAATGATGCTGGGACAAAATGGGGGTCCTCTATCTCCCATAAATATTCTTTTGTATATTAGAAGTCTTAATGCTCAGATTGGTTATGGAAGTCAGGAAGATGCTCATGAATTTTTAAGGTCTTTTTCTTTTAGCATTTGATCAAATTTCTCGTATATTTTTAACTGATATAGTCTTTACTGTTAAAGAACTTTATCCGTGAAAGGAAAACTTGTGCATTTCCTTTATAGTTAACGTGGCAATGCTGTGCATACTCAGGCTTCTCGTGGCCTCAATGCAAACAATATGTCTCGAGGGTTTTGGTGGAGAAAATGTCGTTGATCCCAGGCGGCAGGATACAACTTTTATACAACATACATTTGGTGGAACTCTCAGATCAAAGGTGCTCGATCTTGCTTACTATACTAGCGGAAATATTTATTATCTAGATTTCCCTTTTCCGTTCAATAACTCACAGCATCCCTTTGTAAAATAGGTCAAATGTATGATATGTCACCATGAATCTGAAAGGTATGAGAAAATGATGGATCTTACTCTGGAGATATTCGGTTGGGTGAAGTCGTTGGAGGATGCGCTAACACAGTTTACCAGCGAAGAAGATCTTGTTGGGGACAATATGTATAGATGTGCAAGGTATATTTTAATATCCATGCATCCACTTTTTCTCTGATAATGCAAAACTTATTTGTTCTTATAATTTTTGAATAAAAGGTGTGCTACATATGTTCACGCTCGGAAGCAACTACACATAAAAGAGGCTCCCAACATCCTAACTATAGTGCTAAAGAGATTTCAGGTATTGTCTTATTGCCATTGTGTTTGTGTGGATGCATTGAATTTCTGCATTTTATGTTGCCCTAACCCTAATTTTTTGAAAATATATAGGAAGGAAACTATGGTAAGATAAATAAGTGCATAACTTTTCCTGAAATGCTGGATATGATTCCATTCATGACTGGCACCGACGACATACCTCCGCTCTACATGCTCTATGCTGTCGTCGTTCACCACGACACATCCAATGCGTCTTTTTCTGGTCACTACACCTCGTACGTGAAAGATCTACAGGGCAACTGGTTCAGGGTTGACGACACAGAGGTAGAAATCTCCCCACATTTACTCAATGTTGCTTCGTTTTCACTACCATGTATCACAATCCCTCTCTGTTTCACCTCTATTTATTTAGGTTCAACCGGTCGAACTGAGCCATGTCATGTCTGAAGGAGCATACATTCTGTTCTACATGAGGTAAGCTTCAAAAGAAAACGATGATTTCTGAGATGTTGACAAAGAAACAGAGATGATATCGTGTTGTTCTGCAGGTCGCATCCGCGCCCTACTAGATGTGGGAAGTCCAGCCGTAACCAGGCTCCTCGTAATAGGTCGTTAAAGGGCCAAAGGGCGTCAAGGCCAGAGCCGAACAACCTCGTTGCAAATGAGACGATTCCGGAGAGCAGTAATGGGGTGCTGATAAGGGAAAGCAGAAGCAGGCCGTCGAGTCTGAGAAATTACACAGAGTTCTCGGATGCTGCGTCGAGCGACTGGTCCGTGTTCACAAACTCGGACGACTCGTCGTTCACGACAGAGAGCACGAGGGACTCGTTCAGCACGGTGGACCACGGGGAAGCGGCGTTCTCGTCCATCTACCAGTCGATGTACCCGGTGGATTCGCCGACGAGGCGGAACATCTCGTGCAGCATGTTCCCGGGAAGCAAGGCGCAGACGAGATTTGCTGCCCGCGAAGAGAGGGGGTTCGTTTCAGTTTCGTGTGTAAATTATGGTAGTGAGGCAAGGACAGAAGGTGTGCCTCAAACTTCAGTTGATTGTTCGATTTAGTGATAAAGATTCCTAGGATTGATTTTTCGGATTCTTTTTAAATTTTGCTAAAAGCAGCTAGAACTACAGTATGCCTCATATTTTTGGTTTCCAATATTGGCATGAGGCAGAGTCGGAATATGATTAATTATACATTATTTCTTTCTTTTTATGGGAAAATATGCATATTTCCTCTCTCTCTTTCATACTGTGTAGAAGATGGATCTTATTACATTGAAATTAACTAATGCTTTTATTGAAAGAGTACAAAAATCAAAATCAACTCAAGTAGTCTTCACTGTCTTAACAAACTGTGTTATAGCAGTTATAACAGCAAGGGGGTTCTCAACATGTACAGCATGCCCTGCACTTGGAATTTCGACCACTAATGGAAAGCTGTTTTCGGGGACGATTCTTTCTTGCATCTCAATCGCGATTGCCTTGAACTTGGCATCCTTTTCTCCCACGATGAGCTGAAGTGGCACTTTGCACTGCTTCAGATCTTCCCACATTGATCTATTATGAGATGGAAAAGGAAGAGAAAGATTGATTCTTAGTCTCGAGTAAAGAGTGAGATGAATCACACACAATGTGTAGATAAGTTTAGAAACTAACGGTTGCCTTCCGATGCTTAAATCGGACAGCACTTTTCCCAGAGTGTGCAAGTCTTGGTGCTTCAAACGTTTGGTCACTGTCTGTTTGAAGTGGGGATGGCTTCTCAAGCTGTTGATGAGTAAACGGTAGCAACGAGTTCATAGACATTCAGCCAAAAAAAAAACGACAAATGCTCAAATTGATAGTGGTGCGACACAATTACCTAGTCCAGAGTTCTTCAGCATACCAAGTGTCTAAAAAGAATTCTAAGCCGTTTGCGACGAGTGTGCTAGCTCTGAAGTCATCTTTAGCCTTGCGGGTTGTTCTTGCATCGTTATCTATCAATCCCGGACTTCCAGATATTATCATAGCTCGCTCAATCTGTTATAATACATAAATATATGCAGCATTTAGCAACAGAAGTAAATTATGATTTGCACGCTGAGAAAGTTATAGGGATGTGTTGGTCCACCTTGTCGCTACATTTTAAGGCCGTGTATAAAGAAATCCGAGCTCCCATTGAGTATCCAACGAGTGTGACCTTTCCATGAGTGAGTGTTTTCAACACCTTGTGCAAGACCTCAGCCATTACATCAATTGATAAGTTAGGTTTGTCTGAATCATTTTCACCGTGATATTGCAATTTCGATCCACCATGACCAGGAAGATCAATTGCAATGGATCTGGTGGAGCTCGAGATGGCCTTCATGATGGGGATCCAATCTACGCTGGTTCCAAGAAATCCGTGAAGAAACACGACTGCACTACCCTGTATTGATTGTAACAACGCAAGGGAAAGACAAAAACAAGGCTCAGTAATGGGCAGATTCCACCAAGTTATCAGATCATAGTAATATTTTTCATAGATATATGTATCTGTTTTGTTAACTAAATATTGTGCAATTTGTTACTTACATCATTGCTTTCACCAGTCTCAAGCACATTTATGGAGAAGGAGACACCTTCTGTATCAACTGCTATTTGGTATTCTTTCACCTCTTTCTCATCCGAGGTTCTAACAACCGCTTCGGGATTTAGTCGACATTTTTGGAGGAAGCGACCAGCATCAGCAGCATCCGCCTCTACAGAGCCATGTTGTGGATTGTGATGGATATCTAGAGGCTCGGTTGTCACTTGTTCCTTGAACCACTTATAGGTTCCGAAACCATGAGCAGTGGACGACTGTGGTTGTTCCTTTTTCATCAAACTCTGCATTTCAGCATTCTGCACGTCCAAATAGCAAGCAAATTGGATGTAGGCAGACAAACCAAGAGCACTTTCAAACGCAGCACTGATAACAGTCATTTTCCCGTGCTGCTGAGCCCATCGTGCAACCAATGCAGCATTTTCAAAGCCTCCAATAACACCTGGTTTGATGACCTGACAGTTTTAGGTCAAAATATATCAGTAACACAAACTCTTCAAATTTCGTAAAATCATGTTAAGCACCAATAAATTGAGTTAGTACTTACAACAGCAGCTACTCCAGAGTGGCTGTATTTCTGAAGGACAAGAAGAGGATTCTCTGTGACAGAGTTGATGGTTTCGTCCAAAGCCACTGGCAACCCCGTTTGTTCGCAGAATTTCATTATATCATCTTCATTATCAACAGGTTCCTGTAACCCCATAAAGTGAAATGAGAATTAGCTATCAAAATAACTTATGAGAGTATAACAATTTCCTGACACCATTACATGGCAGAACCCTTCGGCTCCGGCAAACAAATCTGGTATATGGGGTTTTCTTGGTTGAAACCAATGACAGCTCATGAGATAAAAAGATGTCATGCCATATACCTCAATATATTGCAAGCAGCATTCTTTGACGCCATGAGCAAATTTTACTGCTGCATCATAAGTCCATTTTCTGTTTGCATCTACACGAAGTACGATATTTTCCCCCACCTTCCTCCTCACTTCTTTTATTGCAGCAATATCTTCATCGGGATCTTCTCTACGTGCCACCTGTGACAGATAAATTTGAATCACTGTACCAGCAACGCTATTTTTGAAACGCTCAACATTTGTAGACACTTACTTTTATTTTGATGGTAGTAAATCCCTCCGCGACAAGAGTCGATGCAATGAATGCTGTGTCCATGGGACTTCCATACGAATCGATTAGAGCACAAATTTGAACGGGAGATGATCGTTTGGACAATTCTCCAGCTGATGGATGAAGTACATCCAGTATGCTGCAACCATGTCTACTTGCAATTGCACTGAGGATGGCCATCTCCAACCCGCATCGGACACTGGGGAATATTGAACCTGGCTATAGCATATAATGGGGCGCATTTAAGAAATTGAAGGAATGAAAAGGTTAAGATGATATACTGAATGATATCACAGGTTGAGCACTAATTAAAATGTACAACTGTTTTTAAACGCCTACCGGAATTCCTAAATTGTTCCATATCCAAGAAGAGAAAGAACCCTTCAATAGAGGTAGGTTGTCACTAACTGTGTTTCCTTCTATGACATGCATAAGAAATCGAAGTTGCTCTTCCACATCAAGCAGGTTTTCTTTGTGGATTTCAAGAGGTGCAACCTGTTCAAGCATTAACGAGGATCATGAGTTAGCAAATGTCCTCTCATACGGGGCTGCCATGTGAGCAAGGCGTGCAGAAATTTGACTGATTTTTAATGATTTTAAGATGGCATTTATGGAAACATCATATATCATTATCATGTGTATGTAGATGTATATCACATCAGTGTAGCTGCTTGAGAGATAGAGACGAGTTTAGGATCAGTAAAGCTTTACCTCACCAAATCCAACACTACCGTCATCAAGAGACAAAATTATAACAAAACCTTCTCTATAGGATGGGAAGTTGTTAGAATTTCCAGAAGATGAAGTAGGTGGAGCATTTAGCTGAACCCTGCCATAAGTTAGAAAACACGATGAGGATTTACTGCTTCGCTGCATCGGATATTTATGATTTACGTGCCAGAGGCTTACCTGTATTGGGAGTAATCCATCTTACTAACTTTGCAATCTATGGGGCCTGGTGAGGTAGAATCTGCGATTGAAAGCTTTGAGAGGACATTATAAGCGTGATCTGAGGCTTGGCGAGTGAAAGTCCTCAAGTTACTGTCAGAGTATCATACAGTTAACAGTGTGTGAGAAAAATAAATGACTTGTAAATTTTGGAAATGGAGGTCTGGAAATCAAACAGACTTATGGAATGTGATATTGGTCTCAATTTCACTTTCAACCTCCACTATGCAATCAACATCTTCTCTCTGAGACGTGAACAGAGCATTCTGCAACTCTGTTTTTGTCTGGACTTGGACATGCTTCACACTGCACAGAACATCTTCCATAAATCAAGTGGTCGAATGCCAACTCAGTTCCAGACGAGTTTTTGTCAAACTAAGTTCGAGAATTTAGAATGTAAGAGAAAAAATATTCTCACCCATGTGCCAAACATAGATGACGTATTGAAACATTGTGAGATGTGTAGAAAAACTGGTCCATTATATTTCTGTCAATTGTACTTGCAACTGGGAGTTGGCTAAAGATTGCACCTCCACGGTTGTTTACCACGACTATGACCATGGGCTTGCGCGATGTCCTTTCAGAAGAAAAGTTATATGTTAATAAAGGCATCTGAAAAGAAATGCCAAGATAGGGACATGAGGCTTTCATCGAGCTAGTTAAAAGAAATCAAAGCAATGTCGGAAGAAACAACTTCAAGTCCTAAAAAAGAATGAAGATAAAAGAAGCAAGAAAGTTGGGAAAAGTCTACCGGTGTCTCAGTAGTGCCAATCCATTGGTATCATGCAGAAATGAAACATCTCCCATCACAAGAAGCACCTGAGATTGCAAAGAATTACAATGTTAGGCATTTGGTTATTTACTGATTAACATTTCATTGCTGCAAATCAAAGGTGCTCCAAAATTATGCCGAATGCTTTGTTGCTTACTCGTTTGTTGCAGCCAACTGCAAATCCAACAGCAGAGCTGATCAAACCATCAATGCCACTAGCACCTCTATTTGCTGTAACATGGACCCAGTGGCACGGCAAACCAGCACTCAACATCAAGGAAGCGGGATGGGTGCATTGCACCCAATTGCTCCCATACATGTCTGCATCACGTATTGTCATGCTGTTTCCAAAAAATAAAGCAGATCCACAGCGAAGTGTTTCAAATATCTTTCGTGCAACATAAGGTTCAGTCAGTGATTTTTCGGAAGTAATAAATGATGATGACTCCGAGGCAACCTATGAAAGTGTGAGGAGAAAGTCACTGTCAAGTTGAGTTTATGCAAAACGAAAGTACATCTTTTAGTTTGAAGTGAGATTCTAAAAGTATGGCATACCATCATGTCCAATCCTCGTAAAAAATCCTTCCATCTCTTTCTTATATTTGGTTTGCAAGATTTAATTACACTATCACTGAATTGAGAGATGGTACTTTGGATCCTGTGTGTTATGATATGAGAAGGATCATGACGACCCGGATGATCATCAACTAGAATGAGCGAGCTAGGACAAGATTGGTTTATCATCTGAGAAATGCGCCTTCCGGTTATCCGACTTCCAATCTGTTATTTTAACAAAGATAGGAAATAAGGAGTTCACCAACATCCATCAAAATGGTTTGTGTTATATCAATTCACAGAAAAATTATTCTTGAAAGCATGCAGTAAAACTATTGAGTAAGAACTTGGATGTACCTGTACTATTACGTCAGCCTTCATCCAAGCTCTGACAGAATCTGACTGCAACAGTTGATCAAGCTGATCAACAAATAATATATCCTTCCTGTCGAGAAAGGATGACAGATACTTCCTCAATCGTAATCCTGATTGGATGTCGATTACAACTGGCCACAGCAAGTGCTTAGCCAGCAGAAGAGCTCCCCACATGTCATCTTCTTTGTGAATAGAACCAAACACTAAAACCCCATCATTTGCCCCTTCAATAAGTTCGAGGACTTCATTCATGTGTGAGTACATGTCACTACATGATAAGGATTTTTGAGGTGGAATATATCTGGTGAATGGTTCTGCATTTGACATCCAAAAGTCTAATCCATCAACACATTTACGATTCCAATCCTTCAGACTATTTGCCAGTGGTTCCCGAAAAGGGCAGTTGATATGTATAGGACCATTTGGTGAAGATGTTGCTTTATGTACTGCAGAGTCAATTGTGGTGAGAACCAATCTAGCAGAAATCTCATCAGTAGGAGGAGGAAGGCTGAAAAACTGCCTCGCAAATGTTCCAAAATGATTGACCTAGAATGCAAACACATAATGATTGATGGGAACGAAACATGTAATTTGCAGAAATGCAGTAGTTAAGAAATTAGCAATTTTCTCAAATATGAACAGCATCACAGACAGAATTATAAAGGTAGCTTCGTAGACCTGATTGATTGCTTGGTTTGCTCCAACGTCTACCAGCTCAGGAGGGCGGTCTGCGGTAAGTAACAACATGGGTACAAAACTTTGACTTGCCTCGACAACCTGTATGTTCAGGTGCAGTAAGACTTACAGTAAGAAGTAAACATCAGGCTAAAGTAAGACAGCTCTTAAAAAAGACGAAAGCAACTGCATTGTTGCCTTGTTGGAACTAAAAAACTCACAGCAGGAAAAAGATTCGAGACTGCAGTGCCCGATGATGTTATGACGACTGCTGGTTTTTGGGAACCTTTGGCATAACCAAGAGCATGAAATGCAAGGGACCGTTCATCAATGCATGCAATGCAAGTTGTAAGGGGGTGACTAGCAGCAGCGATTGTCAGGGGAGATGACCTTGATCCAGGAGCTATACAAAAATACTAGAGGCAAATATATAAATCAGAGAGGTAGTAAAACCTATTGGGAAGGAACCAATTCTGTTAGTATGTCTCACCGTCAAACCAAGTCGGGTGCATTCTTCAACTATAAGAGATGCCCACAAAGCATTGATGTTAGGCGAATCATGACAGAAAAAGTTCACTTTATTGGTCTCGTGCTCTGAGTGCTGGAAACGAGATGAAAATGGTTCCACAGAGTAAACATAAAATTAAAATGAGAATGTATCAGAGGCGAAGTAGTAGTAGGCGATATTAGCAACCAGAAAAGTTATTTATCAAATCACAAACAGAGTAAACCTTTTTGTTTTTTAGCAACACTGATAGCCAAAACATCAGCTGATAGTTGGGTTTAAGGAATTCGAAATCCAAGTTTGGTATATATGGAGTATATTTCAGGAACATACCTCAATTATAGAAATGATAAATTGGATTGTATAAGTAAATGAGCTACATACCATGTTATTTGCAATTGATAGAGTTGGTGAAAGTCTGGCTGAGAACTGGCTGAAGCAGGATGAGGCATCTTCCTGCAAGAAATGTATATATTAGATTGTCACCGATTAGTTTATTTGCCAATAAGACCACTGCGTTAACATAATGAAAGAAAATATCACACGATGGATCGTCTAAAAAAAGGAGTACCAAGACAGAAAAGTACCAGTTCCAGAGTGCTGGCCTCAAGTTTCTTCCCATCCATTAAGAGTGAATTCACACGCACCTACCAAATGTTTCCGTAGATGCAACATGCAAATGGTCATTTCTCAGAAACACCTAATCATCATTCATAGTTGTTGTTTTTTTCCCTTTTTTTTTCCTTTTTCACTGAGATGAAAAATCATCATTTGCAGTTGGAAACGCATAACATGGAAAAAAGTCTAGCTTATGGAAATTGAGGTTTATCCTGCTGAATCCTTGCTCAGAAAAAGGCAGGTTGGGAAATTGAAGATAAACAAGGAAAAAATAAAATAAGGATTAATCACAAAAAAAAAAAATATACAGAAATTGGGACGGTCTGCAAATTTAAGTAACGGTTTTAATTTTGCAAACATGACTCTATTTCCAGCTGAAATTTAGGTTCATGTTACCATTTGCGTATGCTTCTCTGCATTCTTGAACTTCAAAAGAGAAGAGCAAATTAGTTGGCTACCACTTGCAGAAGTATACCTGGCCTGAAACAAAAAAAAATTACAGGAAGCAACAGTAAGTGTGAGAAAGTGTCGGTGCCATGAGCTAACAGACAGTGAGAAACTTGCACTACCTGCTGAAAACTGCTCTCAAATGTTTGGACAGCTTCACTAAAGGTACACATCGAAGAGTCATCCCATGCCAGTGTAGCAGATAAGAAAGAGATATCCTCAAATTCATCCAACTCAATCTGTTGAAAATGTAGCCTGATTATACAAGTACTACAAGGAAAGAGGAACGACATAGCAAGACTACCAGAATCCTACTCTATACATGGGCTTGCAAGTTCACGACTGCATACAGGATTAAAATGCAACAGAATGATACACTACCTGTGGGATGAAAACGTAATAAGAACCAGTCTGACGCTCTACGGTGGACATCTTCGTGTCAAGCTCAATATCCAAGAATCCGTAAGCCTTTGAAGATGTTAATTCAGCTGGAAGATATCTGCATAAATATTCATTAACATGCTACATCAAAATTGCAGTATGTTAAAGCAATTAAACGGGACTTCAAATTGGATCGAAGTATTTGCATCTAAAATTTGACCAATTTACTCTACAATTTGACTAAGTGATGGCAGTTATGTTACACACTTTCACCAGAGTCATAGAGGAAAAGATTATGTGCATCAGATCAGAAATGGATTAGTAAAAGTAAATGCAGGATAGCTTATCTTCTGACAGTAGAAATTAAAATCACAGGGCTGCATATAATGCTAGTTAATGATCAAAGCAAATGGAGTACAAAACAAAACAGATACCTCGACAAATAACTGTGTTTTCCTGAAGCATGGGGAGATCCCTTGAAGCTGACAGCTGAACCTATGCCAAAAACGCCTCTAGTTCTTCCCAGAGAAAGTGATTCGTAGGTTGGATTCTCCTTATCACTGGAAAGGAAGAATAAAGGAAACACCTTCGATGACTCTGGTTGAGAGCAAAACCAGTTAAGTGCTTTTGCACTTGGAGGGACTGCAAGCTATGCATAGAAAAGAATAAATCCCAGATCTTTGTAGAAAACAGATGAAAACGGCTTTACACTACAAAGTGCAAAAGGCTCAAATGTGGCCATACACATGATCTATCTTTAATAGAATACCGCTGCACCACAGAACTACTTCATAATCATAGCATCTCCCTCGCAATCAAGAAATAAACACGATAATTCAAACATGTGACTTCTTTCATTCTTTCACTATCCACTCCACAGTATAAATAACAAACTACACTGCAATCTTACGACAAAGCTAGGAAATCTCGTCACACTAAAACCAGCCTCGGCATGGAAATACGCCAAGAGCCTCAATTCGCAAAAAATGTGAGAAAGATGCACAAAACTGATCATATTGTTACTGATAAAAAGCGTTTGATGGATTCAACAAAGAGAGTAATCCAAACAGCATACATGAAAAGGAAAAACAGGAGCAAGAAAAGCCTGATGATCATGTCACCACAATGCAATTGAAATCCTCTCTCAGACAAATGTTCAAACAGCAGGACTACAATAGACAATAATCAACCTCAATCAACAGTGAAAAATTAACAAATTTGTATCACCTGAAATCTATACATCCCACTTGAGCAAGTAGGCGGATTGGCCTTCAGCTCCTCCACAGCCGCCTTAATCGCATCCAATCCTTGATCCAAACTCAACACCGGCGCCAAATTACGCGTAATACAAGAATTAACGAGCAATGCAGCTTCTTTATCATCCAAGACTCTATCTTTACCCATTGAGCTTCTCACAACCTACAAGATCATACATAAACACAATCAAACAAAAGCAGAAAGAAAGACAGAGCCGCCAAAGTGGACTAAAAAATCAAAATTTCGGAACATTTGAACCTTGGAAATGGGATTTTGGCGGTTATTGAAGCGAATGAAACGTGGGAACGCGGGTTTGAGGAAATGGGTGCGCTTGTTGATTTTGATTATGGTGTTTTGGTGAAGTTGGAGCTTCGTTGGAGGAAACTGGAGGGTGATTTGTGAGTTTACTATGCGATAGTCCATTGCTAATGAACGATGTCAACTGAAGCTATGGCAATGGAGTTCCATTGAAGATGACATTTATACTACATACTACTTAGCTTCAGCTACAGCCTATTTAATTTACCCATTCTTTTTTCTATACTCTACTTACTTGAATTTGCAGTATTTTCTTTCTTACGTCATTACAAGGTTTATCCAAATACGGGTGTTTTCTTGTGGGGAATAGTTATTTTTGTCATTTAATTGTATTCCAAAATATTGATTATTTAATTGAGAAAAGATAAATGTACATCATTATATTTTCTTTTATAAGTATTTTTCTTTTACTATATCAATTAATTGAAACTACTGACTTTTTAAATTCTTCTATATGTAGGATGTTTATGTTGGATTAAAGACTAATAATGATGTGTAAATCTTATGGAGTAGTATTCAAAATTTAAAATTTGTTGAAGCATGTAAATTTTCGAATGGAATCAATTAATTACTCAAAGTAAGCTTCTTTTAATGTAAGGCAGACGGCTATGAACCTATGACTTCCTAAGTTTTACTATTTTCAAATGCAAGACACACATCATGCACGCTAATTTATTTATTTATTAGTATGTTATATTAATTCAACTTGTTTCAAACTTATTTACTTAGGCATGTAGCATGCCAATAAATATCTTGGCTACTGATTTTTTTTCCCAATACTATTCTCACCACCTACCTATTTGAAAGCCAAATAATTACTCCTAGTTATTCTCTCCGTCCCATTAAAAATTAACCATTTATACTTTTAGATTTATCCCAATCAAAATGATCCATTATTAAAAATGGAAACACTTTTATCTCTATTTTATTCCTTCTCTCTTAATTTACTTTCTTCACTTAACACACAAAATAAAGTAGCACAAAATCTCATGCCGCCCAAGGAAGGAGTCATCTTCATTAAAACGGAGAGAGTACTACTTTCGTCCATAAAAAAATAGACTTAATTGTTTGTAGAATAAGAGAGGGAAAAAAAGTACTCGAGAGAAGTAGTATTAGTGAATTATGAGCTCCACATTATTAGTAATATTTAAATATTTAAAACGTTTCATATTTAGAAATTGGTTTAATTTTGGTGGACGTCCCAACAAATAAAATTGATCTAATTTTTATAGAATAAGGTAGTACTATTACTTTAATTGAGTTGTATATTTTTCATACATTTATGCTATTGTGCGTATGCTATGTCATATGTGTGTATAAAAGTGTTGGATGATATCATATATTTCTTGAGACTCTGTCCCATAAGAGAAATGACACACTTGAGGAATGATAATTTTAGTAGATGTTGTTTTATGTGTCAAGTAAAAAAAGAAACTATTATTCCCTCCGTCTCAAGGTATTAGACTAACTTTCCTTTTTGGGATGTTCCAACATATTAGACTCGTTTCCTTTTTTAGCAAAAAGCATCTATCTTATTTTATTCTCCACCTACTTTTTTCTCTCTTCTCTCCCTTACGTTTTCCCTCTCTCATACTTTACTCTCTCCACTTTAACTATTTAAATATCAATTCCTTAAATCATGTGCCCAAAAGAAGTGAGTCTAATACTCCGGGACGGAGAAAGTAGTATATTAATATTAACGTGAAAAAACTTTTTTTAGTAAAAAGGAAATATAATATCTTTTGTGAGACAAATTAAAATGAAAAATGTAACATTCACAGCTAATACTAATACAGCGGGCGGTTTAATTTCTAGTAAAACATATTAAGGGCTTTCTCAACAATCGAAAAATCATTATAGGTGGCCCAATTAAACTATTCAATACAACCCAAGAGAATTCAAATCTCTAATGGATCGAACTGCAACTTTATATTCACAATGGCCACCCAAGTTCACATTTGGTAAAAAATTCCGAAGTAAATACTCACTTAATGTCTCAGTTTATGCATGCTTTTATATAGGAAGTACAAAATAAAGCATGACATACATTATCTTGTTTGCTTAATCAACGTATTAATTAGCATGACATATACTCCCTCTTTCCCTAATATAAAGTCTTATTTTCTCCATTTTGATACTTATATTTTGGGTAATGGACTGTACACTTCACTAAATTATTACTCCAAAGCGAACCGAGAAAGTTCCTCTAATTTACTAGTGGTTCAATATGTGATCCACTAGGTGGAAATGAAGTCATAGTTTATCCAGCGAGCTTGGTTTCCCATCTCTTTAGAAATGAATGATACGAAGATACGAGTCTATAAAACAAATCATGTTCAAATATATATTACACATTATAAGGTACACAGACAGGCTAGAAAAAATGATTTTACGTGGCCAATGACACAACAACCAATATTATGATTAAGGCAAAGGCGCCGGCAGCCATGGCCAGAGAGAGCGGCAGGTGCGACATCACCGCGATCACAATCGCTAGTGCTGTCGCAATTGCGCCAGTCTTTTCCATGACCGAAGATACTTCCGGGTTCTTTCGACGCAGAGCCAGCGCGGCCAGGATGAAGCTGAGCCCCACCAAGGTACATAACTCGACAAAATACACGGCCCTCGCGGATGTTTTAGTTAGCGCAACGGCGACGACGGCTGCAATGGCCTGACTGCCGAGGGTTAGGCTCATTTTTATGATCTTTCCACTTCTCCGGTCGAATCTCCTTCTACATGCCCGACGGTAGTGGCGGACGCAGAAAATATTTTTGGCAGGGGCTTTACTATTTACTACTCCATTCGTCTCCTAAAATTATGAATTTATCAAACGGCATGGCTAATGCAAAATTGGTAAGTAAGAGAGTGAGAAAGAAAATTGTGTTGGTGGAAAATGAGTATAACCTTATTAGAGCAAAAGAAATTTTCTAAAATAAAAGTTTCAATTTTTAGGTGACATACCAAAAACGAAAAAAAAAATTTCTATTTCTAGAGTACGGAGGAAATATAAACTATCCCAACCACGAAAAACAGCCTTGTATTGTTCTTGAGTTCATCAAAATTAATTTCTATCAATTTATAGCCAGTTTTTTTCTCAAATAAAATAAATCTCATTTCTACTAATATTATTCCATTTTATTTTTCATCTACCTCTTTCTCGTTTTATTAATTTTACATTAAATATACATTATTTACTAAAAAAGCTATTTGAAAAAAAAAATCAATATTTATATAATTATTGAAAAGAAAGATTAGTAAAACTAAAATCACGAAAGAGAGTTAGCTACCCTATTGAAAGCACTCTACTTGTAATAAAACTCGATAAAATAATTCTTGCACATTTAAAGAGGCCAAAATGGCACTATTTCTTTTAGAGTGAACTACAAAAATGGTCCATGGACTATGAGTTTATCTCGCCCATAGTCCCTGGACTTTAAAAATATCGTCAGACATCCCTGGATCTCGAAAATGGTCCCTTTTTTCACTGTTTTCGGTCGAAAATACCCTTTTGGGGGGTTTGGGTAATTTGATCTTTTTACACTTTTAACATTTTAAATATGACATTATTTCAGTTATGTACTAAATCTGATATTATTTCAAAATCAACATTCTTCTCCCCTTTTGTCATCCTTCACTTTGTTTTTATATTTCAATATTAGATTTAATTTTACAAAATTAAATTTTAAATTTCAATTTTTAAATATCAATATTTTTTTAATTATAAAAGTTATTAAATAATAAAAATTAATAGTCATAATCAATATTTGATAGTGTTTAATATTTAATCAATAAGGTATGACAACGCCTTAGTTTTAATTAATATTTAATAGCTTTAATCATAAATATATCATATAACACGATTTATTTTGAAATAAATATGCATCTAATGTAAGACTAATATAATTTTCGTTTATTAATTTGAAAACAATCAAAATTTACTATAAAATTTCAACAAAAATACTCCTATATAAAAATTTTAGTATAATCAAATTTGTAGTCAACTTCATAATATTCAATCACAAGCAATTATAACAACCGAACGAAGTCTAAATAGAATAACTCTTATTTTTCCATCATTATTAATATTATTTTTCTATACTTCTTCAATTCAGCTGAATATTATATTAAATAACAAAAATTAATAGTTTTAATCATTATTTATAGTGTCCATGAATTAATAGTTTTAATTATTTTTTTTTATATTTAAAAATCAAAATTTAAAATTTAATGTTATAAAATTAAATCTAATATTGAAATAAAGAAACAAAGTGAAGGATGACAAAAGGAAAAAAGAATGATAATTTTGAAATAATATCATATTTAGTACATAACTGAAATAATATCATTTAAAATGTTAAGTGTAAAAAGACCAAATTGTCCAACCCCTCCCCCCTCCCCCAAAAGGGTATTTTTGACCGAAAACTGTGAAAATGGACCATTTTCGAGATAAACCCTTAGTCCAAGAATGTCTGACGATATTTTTAAAGTCCAGAGACTATGAACGAGATAAACTCATAGTCCATGGACCATTTTTATAGTTCACTCTTTCTTTTATAGTGTTCTTCTTCCTCAATTATAGCAGCCATTGTTGCTTTTCTTCAAGTTTTACAATATTATTCGGACCCTCCTATAATGCAATTTTTAATGATCCAGTCTTCAGAAATGTTGATTTTGGAAGGGCTGAAGATGATTGTTTTAGAAAATTTAAAAAAAAACTATAAACTAAAAGCAAAAAAAAAAAATTCTTAATTTGTGAGGGGCTTAAGCCCCTCATCCTTCCTTACTGTGTCTGCCAATGCCCGACGGTTATGATCAACAACCGCATCGCCTTCTATTGGGATGTCGATGCGCCACTCGCCACCATCTACTTCGTTTCCGTGGCTGTTGTTTCGCGGTGCCGCCTCCGCTCCATTTGGCTGATCGGAAGTAGGAAGTGGACACATGTGAGAGAGAAAAAAGAGAGAAAAGGGAGGAAAAAAAAGAGAGATGGATGTTGGAGAAGTTATGTATTTATACATTTAATTTAATTAATTAGGTTAAATTGGCGAGACCAATGCAACGTATAGCAATCTTGGATTTGATGTTTAAAGGTCGTGATATAATATTTATTGTTATTGCAAGAAATTCTTATGAATTGGTCTATTGATCATATGATTGTGCATAAGTTGGTAGATATACCCTAAAAATTATTAACATAAGGAGGCGGTCTAAAACATTTGACACAACAAAAGTGATGTCGTTTGTGATTAGGTCTAGTAATATGCGTAGAAACTACTTACACATTTCCCCTATCTATATGAATAATGTTTCTTGTAATTGAAGGTTACATAGTTCTAGAGACAATGTAACTCTTGAATGTATCGACGTTCTTGTACATATGTATTTTTATTGTGAAATTGATGTCAACAACGTACGTGGTGGCTAGTGGGAAAATTTAACATAGTACTTCATTTTTTCAGCCGCTTTTTGTCTCCACATTTTGCTTGTATAATAGTGGGTAATCAATCAATACATTTGAGTCAAATTTCAAATTAATTAACCATTTTATTACCACCATTTCAAATCTTGTGTTTGAATAAATATTTGAGTCATATTTCAAATTGAGTGAAGACCTAATTTTATTTATTTAGCTTGGTGTCTCTAAGACCATAAGAGGAAATATAATAATTCTTGATGGATGAGTTACAAATTGGGATAATTAGTCACCCCATTTTGTGCTCTATAAATAGCCAAGCATGGAAAGGCACACGATTAGGAGATCGAAACATTTAATTCTGTCTCCTTTAATTTCCATAATTCACTATCACCTAGCAAGGGTCGCAAGAACAATTGGCCATCATTATCAAATTTTGATATATTCACCTAAATATTTTATTTGTAGTATCTTGTAATGGCGAAGGGAAGGCATGCAGCAGCAGTAGTTGATGATTGGATATCACCAGCCATTCTGATGCTATCATCCACCGCAGCAGTTTTCCTTCCTCTCTTCCCGTTCTATCGGCCAGCTGGAGGCCACGGCAGCCTTCTAATGATTGATCACGTATTCGTCATTTCGGTTTTGTTCGCCTTTACCTTCTCCTTCAGCGCCGTGTTTCTTGAGAATTATCCCCGGGCGGCCAGACTTTTCAAATTCTCGGCCATCTTGTCCCTATTGTTAGCGGTGCTGCTACTGATCAACGCCGTTTTCTTCGATCGCATAGTTTGCGTCTCGTATTCTAATTTTACCTAAGCCAATAAGTTAGTTTGTGATTGTGAATATTGTGGAGATCGTTAATAATTAGGTTCATAATAAATTGATAATAAATTGGTCATGCAAGGATAACAAATATTCATTTTCGAATTAGTAGTCAAATTCAGGTTAGTCCGACAACTTTAAAAAATTAGTTGAAAAAATCATGAATTTTGGATTCGTTCTGATCAGTCACCCGCCAAGCCAAAATATAAGGTCATCGAAGAGTATATGGATGTTGTTTTTCAACCAAATGATAGTCATTTTGTTTATGGATAGACGACTTCATTTTACTCATTAGCGATGACGCCTATGTATGATTTCTCGGCTGTCATATCACAATTTAATCTAAAATTTTTATCATGGGACAAATGAGAACAAATTCATATTATATGCTTTTGTAACTAACTTTTAAATTTGCAAAATAACTAAAATTTGATCAAACTTTGTGTTTATTAGTTAGTTTGCCCTTACTGTGTAAGAAACAGAAAGTCAATCATACCTTAATTTCAATCAATTGAACTGTTGGTAAGTGTCGAAATTAGACAATAAATTGGTATGTACTTAAAGATGAGATTAATTCGAATCCCTATCCGTTTGGTTTAATTACATGTCAATAATGCTTGTTTGGTGTCGTGATTGCATGTTTAGATTTTACAACTAGGCCCAAAATTTTGAGTGAGTATTTCGTCCTGGGCCAAATCAAAGTCCAGTGCAGCAATAAGAAAAGGCCGTGACTACTTTTAGTAGTACTTAGTATTTAATTTCAAAAGGTGTGTTTGAGTTGACCAAGCAAGCGCACGGTAGAGAGATTAATGTTTAAGATTCAAGTTGAAATCCTCCATGAGTGGTCTTTAAATTTTAATTTATTTTTATCCATAAAAAAAATTCACATAACCATTAATTTGTGAGATTTAAATTATGTTACAATTAACTGCACTGATAATTACTCCACAACTTATAATTCTAGTGAAACAAACAGTTGCACTAATAATTGCTCCACAACTTATAATTCCAGTGAAACAAACAGTTCAGGACAATCCTCATTTAAAACGACGTAACTATTTTTAGTCATGAACTCTACTTAAATGACTTTTACAAATGGTAATCAAGTGTTGTAAAGCACACTAAATGAATGGTTGATTAGGGCCAGTAATGTTGTAAAGCTTTGGAATTTTACATAAGATCCCTATCAAGTTAATTGTACCTACCAATTAACATGGTGATTGAGATCTTCAAGTCTCTCTATGCATGACATTTGTAGTTTATTGACCATTGAAAATCTTACAAAATCTTTTAGGCTTCTTACAACCACGAGTAAAATATTATAATAATACATCTGACCCAACTTTTATAATGGTAATAACACAATATAAATGAGATGAAAAATATATTTTTATATGCTTCATCAAAATTCTTCATAGAGTAGGCGTTACAACGACAGTGGTATAGTATATGTATGTCTCCAATTATCCAGAAATCATGCACGCAGACATAGATAAAGTATCATATGTTGATGAATAAATAATTATTAATAACACAACTTACAAGAGATAGTGGTTTGAAGTAGATTATTTGTGATTTCTAACCTGGACTAATGCAAAATAATGAAATATTATCACCGGATCGACCTACTAGCTAGCAATGTCTTTTCTTTCTTTCTTTTTTTAGTTTTCTTAACAATAAAATTATCCAGCCATATTGTGGCTTGCCACATTAGGATATTTTAGTAAATAATAATAATAATAATAATAATAATAATAATTAATGTTCAAATTCTTTTACGTACATACCCTCTCCCACCAATTATGAAGAGAGATTGTGACAATTTAATTATTTTTCCTCATTCTTTCCACCAAAATATATTTACAAATAAAAATTAAAATAGTATATTTATTGTTCTATTTAATGGAGCATATTATTAAGAGATTTTGACAATTTATTTTCATCATTTTTTGTTGCATTTTTTTTAATCTTTTATTTGAGATGAATTTGTCCTACTCGATAATCTTGTTAGCTTAAATATTTCTCTTGAATAAAAAAAGTATGGAGAGACACATGCCCACGTGAATGAGGCAAACCATTTGGTCGGACGTCCCCTTCTGCATTCTAGCAGTCCAGGGATGGATCCAACGTATAAGCTGGTGGGGCAAATGCCCCTCCTCGTCCCTTCTTCACCTTTGTATATTTATTATAAATTTTCAAATATACATATAAAATTACACCAAACACCCCTTCTCAAAGTATATAATATTCCTACATTTTGTCCATTCTATAATGAAACCCTGGCTACGTCCATGTAGGTGTCGGCATGAATACCTAAGGAAAAAAAAGGTAACATAAAGAACTAAACAAAGTCACAAACCAAGCCAACCAAGGCAAACCAACCTTTTACAAGTGGCTTTATCAATCAGGCTTTTCCCACTGGTTGGTTTGAAACTGGAGTATAAAAAACAAATCTTGAGGCCAAACCGGCCCTAGAAATTTAGGGGGGGCGTTTTAGGGTTGGTTGTATATCGGAAAAGTTCATAACTTTTAATTCTACTTTAAATGGAAATATTTCTGATTGCCAAATAGTGAAAAATGGAAAAAGTATAATAAAAACAAATTAAGCAGTCTGTACTACATATGACAAGATTAATCAGAAGTCGAATTGACAATTCCAAATTAAATATATACCTAAATTAACCAGCTGCATTTCTTTGTATATTTAAGGGGGATCTTTTATATATTGTTATTAGGAGTAAAATTTAAATATACTGATATACTCCATATATAAGAATCCTCAAATAGTCTTTAGTGGAACATCAAATTGACGAAGACTTTAATTTGTATAGACACACATTGTTAAACAATTTTCTCATTTTAAGTTTCCAAGTCCACTTATAATTATTAGGATTGACTATGAAATCAATGCTTAATTGAATAGAAACAAGTAGAGAAGAAGAAATGGAGAGCAAAGAAAGGTTGAGTATGAGTTAGTGGTGGATGAAGCCAAGAAGTGATTAATGGATGCACCAAATAAAAATAAAGCTATGAAGTTGACAAGCTATGAAGTTGATTAATGGATGCACCAAAGAAAGGTTGTGCCACTTTTGTGTTTGTTGTTAGTTCAAAGGTGACTATAAGTGTATACCACTTTCCTTCAATGCTAATATATTGTGCGAGCGAAATATATTTAAGTAATTATACTAGTCATGAATATTAAAATTTAGATGATTTAAGTACATGGAATATTTATATGTTATTATATCTGATTTAAATTTAAATCAATTTTACAAAATGCAAAAGTGGCAAAAATCGACTGTATATTATGTATCGATGAAAAGCTAGTTTCTTTGTATACAATTGAATGTTAGAGAATCGACAAACTTTTTAAAAATACTCCATATTTGGCTATATTATATTAAACGATGTTGATCGATATCAGTTTTGATAAAGAAACCCTAGACCTAGAACATCGAAGATAATGTCAATTAATAATTGGTTAATCGACATTTACCAAACATGAAAAACCAGTGCATTTTATTACAACTTGACAGCTCTACATCGGTACCCTGTTTCGTACACAATATCTGGCGAATCGCTTCATCAGATTTTTTCTAACATTGTATTAAATTAAATTAAATTTGTGGCTCAATTCATAACACATGGAACCTTAAATACGAGTGGCGTTTTGATTGATGTGATTAAGTTAAGAGCCAACTATCAAAATTGATGCGTCGGGACTATTTTTTTTATAGTTAGGTAATCGATTAGTTGGTTATTTACAAGAAAACTATTAACAGCTTTTTGTTAAAAGATATATTGTGTTTGAAAATTTGGATGAATCGATACAATATTTTTCTTAAAAGATGCTATTAGTATATCACATTTAGTTATTACTATATTATAATACTAATATTATATTTTCATCTTCCAATCATATTCTATATGAGGCCAATAATTTAATGGAGCATATTTTCAAATTTTGGTCTATCCAAAACATTGTAAAATATGATAAATTACGAAGTTTGAGATTTTCTCAATCATCTCATCCGTTCTTTTCCGGGAATTACATGCCGACGATGAGACCGCCTATTTGAAACACGTGGACAAAACTTCGTTGGACAAAACACCAACGTATAATTAGGTTTGAAATTACATTTTGTGCACGTGTTTGTAATTTGTTTTTCATAATTTCAAAAAGCGCGACGGATAAAAAATTATCAGGTACGTTAAAAAAATTATGGAAATTTACACATTTTGATTATGTTAAGGATCGATCTTAATTCAATAAGATTAAAAATAATTCAAGAACTAAAGTAGAACCGTGATCAATATTCCATTTTGTAGTTTGTTGAGAGTTTCGATCATCATAATCCGGATCCTAATTAATAATTAAATTACGTTTATATTGAGTCCTAAACTGATGAAACTCTTTAATTAATTGGATGAACATAATTAACACGCATAATAAACTGCTTTAATTGTCCACATTAGTGAGTGGATTAAGAGCCCACTAATCCCACGTAAGAGTGATTTAACATTTGGGAAAAGATTAGTAATGATTATTTTAACAAAGCACCATCCCCCACCATTAGACGTATCAAACAAAGTACAAACTATAAATAAAACAATTCGACAACGAAATCAAGATTAAATGATTCATCCAAAGACAATAATTTTGCGAAAATAGTGATAATTAGTTCAAATAAAAAATTCATTGTATGTCAAATCTACAATATAATAATATTGAGAGAAGGAATTATGTGCAAAATGATGATGGGCTTATCCTAATTCAACCAATGGGGGTGAGGTGACCTCATTTGAGAATATAAAATTATATGAAAAAAAGGTTGGGATATTTTGAGTGGGAATGAAAGTGGAGACAAAGCAAGAAATTTGACAATTTCATCATGCTCTATTCTTAGTTAAATTTGAGAATTTTGATGTTGATGAGGTCATAATTTTATCGTGGCTTAAAAAAATTGTTTGACGAATGTACGAGCTTGTTTGGTTATTATGGTTTGAGAATTTAACTAACAAAGATACATGGAAGGCGATGTTAATTTGAAAATCATTATTTTATTAGTAATTTTGTGGAGTACTTATTAAGGACTTGTTATGACGAATGTACGAGCTTAAAATCATTATTTTAGGGACTTATATTATTGTAATATGAGTATATAGGTTATGATGAGGAGTACTTACCTATCACAATACCGCATATGATGCTAATCTACTATATAAACATTTACAAAAGCTAAGATATTGATTATATGGTAAAAGTATAAACGCAATTATTTTAGGGACTTATATTATTGTAATATGAGTATATAGGTTATGATGAGGAGTACTTACCTATCACAATACCGCATATGATGCTAATCTACTATATAAACATTTACAAAAGCTAAGATATTGATTATATGGTAAAAGTATAAACGCAAACATGATTGAATACTACTCCCTCCGTCCCCTATTAGGAGTCACTCTTTGACCGGACACGTGTTTTAAGAAATGTAAAGAAAAGTTGGTTGAAAAAGTTAGTGGAATGTGGGACCCATTTTTTTATATTGGTTTTATAATAAAATGTGAGTGAATTGAGTTAGTGGAATGTGGGACCTATTTACTATTTATGGTAAAAATGAAGTGTGGCTCTTAATTGGGGACAGACCGAAATTAAAAAGTGTGACTCTTAATGGGGGACGGAGGGAGTATTAGTGAAAAAAAAATGACATCAGATAAGAACGATGGTCGATAAATTTGGTGTTGTTGAATGATTTAACATAGTTAAAAATGAATATTTGCATATTAAAAATTTAATTTAAAATTTGTAAAATTAAAATGACACATAACACATTTTGATAAATTTTAATTTATGTTCAATAGTAATGCATAACATTTCTAAATTTGAACTTGTTCACTATAGTAAAAGCTAACGTGTATAGTTATATATGCCATTTGTCTGAATAAAAATAAAATATTTTTTTTTGAGTTATCCCATTAAAAATGACATATCCCATCCGTCCCATTTTAGGAGTCCCGGTTAAGTTCGACACGAGTTTTAAGAAATGTAAAGGAAAGTTGGTGAAAAAAGATAGTGGGATGTGGGTTCTACTTTTTTATATTAGTTTTAGAGCACTCCCAATGCACTCGGCGTTAAATCCGGCGTTTTATCGCCGATTATCGCCGAAAATTCGCCGGCAATGGGGAGGAATCGGCGATAATCCGGCGTTAATTCTACCGAATTAACACCGAATCCCGAAAATTCGCCGGATTATCGCCGACCACTGTGGGCGATAATCCGGCGATAAAAATAGTTTTTTTTTTTTTTAATTTCCCCCCCTATAAATTTAAAATTTAGTAATTAATTTAAAATAATTTCCCCCCTATTTTTTTTTAAATTTTCGTCATTGTAATTTTTTACTCGTGTTTAATACAACGAACTTTATTACTATTATTTGTCTTGTCTTATAAATTAGCTAGCTTTATTATATACAAAAATAAAACAATTAAATTAGTAATGATGTAAAAATGAAATGTTGAGTTAGGGAGAAATAAGGGGGAAACCATTGGAGCAGTTGGCTAAAAACTCGGGATAAATTTTGGTGCTGATGTGGCGCTGATGTGGCAGGAGTTAGGGAGAAATAAGGGAGTTTTTAGGGAGAGCATTGGGAGTGCTCTTATAATATCATGCGAGTGGAATGTGTGGCCTAATGTCATTTATGGAATATTCCAACCGGGACTTCTAAAGTGGGACGGAGAGAGTACTATTTTTTAAATGGAAACAACATCATCTCTGCTTTACTTTCTCTCTCTCTCTCTCTCTCCGTATTTCATAAAACAACAGTACATAAAATCTTATGTCAAAAAGTAAATGTTTCATATATACTGAAACGTGTTTAAATTTATTTATTTATGTATAGTTATTCATTTTTATCAAATTTATCTATGAAATGTCAAATTAGTTGTCAAATAAATCAGAAGAATAAGCAATAGTTGCATCTAGAGTCAATCCATTGATCCAGACAATTGATTCTCTGTGATTGCGGGCTAATCGGGTGCAGGTCAATTAGTTTGATAGTTTTAATAAATTAGAAATTTTCAACGTTAATCCTCTTAAATTGGCTAACTATTCATACCAGCTCACATGTTTCGGGTTACAATGACACTATATATATATATATATATATATATAGGGGTGCACTAGGGTGCCACCATAGATAGGATAACACCATACCACCAATATAGTCCGTTAGATCTCGTTTATGGACGCCTAGGATTAAGTTTCGTGAAAAAACACGGGTTTGCAGTCTATTGTAGGTCTATCAGTATTAGATATTGCGGTCGTGGTAAACTGCAATATTGTTGTGGTAAGACTGCAATATTCAATGAACAACACTGCAATTTGGTAACGTAAAATTAGAAATTTCCTATTTTACCCCTCCGTGTTTTTACACGTGGCAGCATGACAAGCACACGATTTTCAGATCCAATGGCCTAAAATGGTGGTATGATGTTACAATAAAGAGAGTTGTCATCTTAGTACATCCCTATATATATATATATATATATATATATATATATATATATATATATATATATATAGTTTTGATCTATGAAGACCAGATTTAAATACAGAAATGCAGAACACGGTCATACGTAAGGCATTTTTAGGTCATAGTTAGTTTATTTTTAGGTCATGCTAACAAAGCATGACCTAAAAATAAACTAACTATGACCTAAAGCATGACCTAAAAATAAACTAACTATGACCTAAAAATACCTTACGTATGACCGTGTTCTGCATTTCTGTATTTAAATCTGGGTCTTCATAGATCAAAACCCTATATATATATAGGGGCATGTTAGGGTGCCACCACCCCTTAAAATAACACCATACCACCATTTCTAGCCAATCATTTGTACACGTGGACGAATAATAAGCTGCCACGTGGCAAAAAAAAAAAAAAACCCCTGAAAAAAGACGGGCAGCAATATGCTACTCTTTAAACAGCAATTTTTCTTGAACAACAATATCCAACACGTTAGATTGCTGTCTAACGTGTTGGATATTGCTGTGTAGCGTTTATAATATTGTTGTATAAGCGTTGTCACGTTGTCATTTTAAAAGGGGTTGTCATTTTAACCAAACCTATATATATATATATATATACTTGTAATGTGGTATATAATTATGATTATGACATTGAACTCACATACGTAGCTCCCTTGTTCCCATTTCCAAAGCTACAGTCGCCCAACGTTAGACCAGCCTATACTTTGTTACTAGGATAAATCAAAATGATATAAAAACATTTCTTGGCTAAGCTTAAATAAAAATCTGGATACACACACATATGTATATTTACATTTTTTTTTGCATGGGTCCTATTCTGGTCGAGTTGAATTTGATGGGTTGGGCAATGAAATTGTAAGAAGGTGCACCATGATGATCACAAAACTTTATTTAACAAATGAATTTTCAAAACTAGTATGCCCCATTTTAGGTTATCATCACCGTTATTGTCTCTAATTCCTCTCAAAATCATGTTTGGTGAAAATTGGCCTAGTCTTCCTTTCAGCCCCCTCCGTACTTAACACAGACTCTTTTCACTCCTAACAAAATATTAGGAAAATTATAACTATCAATTATGATATGCATAAATACATAAAATTAATTTAGCATGCATTGTATATGTACATATAGTGGGGAAATTTGAGTTAGTTTTGAGTCTATTTATAGAGTAGGAATTAATTGAAATTCATTTGACCCTACCTCGTACAATTTCACTGTGGTCTGCAGTTACTTACACTATTTATGAGTGTTACATTACATGACCAAAAATTAAAGGCCAGCCATGAATAGTCGTTTTCTTTCGTTTTTCTGTCATTTTCTTGCGTACGTTTTGTTTTTGTTGTTTTCCTAGGAAATTTTGTAGTGACATTTAATTGAAGTAAATCTTACTTTTGGGATTCACTCATCCAATTATTGTGAGGTTTAATTATTAATTTTGTCGCATCTCAATATGTTGATTTGAATTAAATCTGTTTTTTCGATAGATCAACTCATTAATAGACGATGGATTCAAGTTAATTCTAAATAACATGAACCATATACGATGACATCGATTGACGAATTGGGTGATTTTAAAATTATATAGATGAAAGTTGATTTCAAATTTTCTATGTTTAGATTCGGCCCTTCTTGTTTGTCTTGTCTAGATTACTCGATACATATGATGCTATATATTACTTTGTGTACTTCCTCGTACCTATTTTGTTGTCATAAGTAATATGTTGATCTTGGTGGTTTTTTTGTTTGTTTTTTACTATTTGGCCATGTTGCCATTTAGAGAAATTTATTGACTTTGCTAGCTGTATTTCTTCTACGGTATACATGTAGTGTTATAAAGCTAAACTTTTTGGTTCGAGACTATTTTTCATATTAAAAAAATTAAGAGCCCTTGGTAATCTTGCTTTTATATAGAAAAAGACCGATGCATTGAGAAAGTTTTAGTGTGAGATTAAATATTTATCCAACTCTCTCTCATACTTTCATACACGCACATTGAAATCTATACTATCTAGTAATCTCAATGAATGCTTCAATATCACTATAAATATTTAATTAAGAATCAATAAATTAATTATTGTTTATATTCGATGTCTCCCTTTAATCCTATCCTCGGATAATTAGAAGTTTCCGATACTTACTTATTGCATGGAATTTATTCCCATTCCCATCTCAACTTTTCTTGAGTTAAGAATGTTTCGAAGTGGGGATGCACCTAAGCCAAAAACCCTAAATTTTAAAATTAAGTTAGTAAAAGTAGTGAGCATTAAATATTGAAACACTAAACCAAATTTTCTTTTTCCCAAGTAATAAAGAAAAAATTTATGCGGTTGCAAGTTGCTACTGAGATTTGGCCCAAGACTTTTTAAGATACATCTGCTGCATTATATTTTAATCTGAAATCTTTTTTTCATTTAGTTAGTGGCCACCATAGGTTGGATAGGAAACACAATTTTTTATTATAAAATAGGCTAATTAAAATCATCCACACTGTGTGACAATGACTCTCTAAAATTGACAATTTTTTCCTCTTATTTCACGCGTGAGTGTGCGTGTACGACACATATGAGTTGCAGAAAGTTTCATTGTGTTGAAACTTTTAATTAAATACTAAATAATTAAACATTCTTGTGGAAACTTCCATTATAAAGTCATTTTGATTGAGATAATTATATCTTGAATAATAATAAAACAGAAATATTTAAAATGTAACTCAAATAAAAATAAAACGTTAAGTCAAAATATTTACTTATGAGATGCCATATCTAAAGAAATAACTTTACTATACCAAAATCAACTGATGCAGACATAGTAGCAAACTAAATAAGAATAACTTTTTTTTCTTTTTCTTGAAGAGACATAAACTGCATTTCGCGAAAAAGAAAAACAGATCGATTGATGTAGATGCTTGGGAATTTTTTGTGATGATGTAAAAAATTTAAGAATAACACAAAATGAACTCAAAAAAGAAAAAAAAGAATAACCCAAGATTTACAAATTCGATTCTCATCTAACTAGTTATCACAAACTTTATATCTGCACAATTGTCTCCAAAGATAAATTAGGCAGAAAACCTCAGCTGCACTAGAATATTTTTCCTTTTCCTTAAATTGATTCCAACTGATTCAAATAAAGAAAAAAAAAATAGCCACACTACTACTTGAGGATATTCTATCCATTTCACTTATCTGTGTATATATACATATAAATGTCCTATCCTATGCTATAGAATATCATATGGAGTATATAATATAAAGTATTTATCCAAAAAGTATTATAATCAAGCAAGCATATAATGTCACAAAAAAAAGTGGTGAGGGCCTATCATTCTGTGAGTTTCCTGCCAACCATTGAAGCATATATAGGCTTAGCTCATAGCCAAAAATCTTGATTCTGAGCATATATTTTGTGGCGAAAAACGACGTAATGGATTTGATCGGACATGTAGTAGAAAAAAGGTTCGGAAAGCAACATATCAAGAACTCCAACATGTTTCGATGATCAAGCAGAAAACCTCGAAATCTTGTAAGAAATCGAAAGAATAGTGAGTGAGTAAGCCCGAGGCGAAAGATAGCAAGTAGAAGATGCAACTTCCCACTTGCCACTACCAGAAGATGAAGAGACATCAAAAAATATGTTGGCAAAAAAACAATAGAAAGTGGTAGCATGAAAGAATGTTGAGGTTCACTAATTCAAAACAAGGCCATTTAGCTGCTTAAAGACAAGAATGTCCTTGCATTCTATCCACAACCAAGTAACTAAATATAGACTGTAAAGGAAAAAAAAAAAAAGTTAAAACTTTTTGCCTCAGATTACAGTTGGAGGCCATTATTACAAGTTGAAATATGGCACAACTTGATGAATCTTTCTTTACCATAGTATACCATATTTGCAGCAAGTCAACTAATAAAATCATTTTCAAGAAGTAGAAAGAGATTAATAGTACTTCACCTATGTATATATAATTATATATGCAATGTATGTATCCATGAACTCACACTTTAGTTTTTACATATTTTGATAAGTTGAGCTTAAGACAACTTCTTCTTTACCTCCCACTTTCAATACATCATGCTTCATCCAGTAATTAACAATATAAAAATTTTCACAGCCTAAGTTTAGGTATTTTATCCAAGCAATATGAGCCATATGTATATAAAATATGGGACCCTTCTATCCCAAATCCATAGTGCTCATTGAGTCATCAAATTATTATTCAAATTGACATCTTAATTCTTCCAAGCCTGATAAAAATTTCTGTTTACCTTTATATTGACTTAGATTTCGTCACCCCTCCAATGCCATGAGGATTTTTCTATAATATTATTGAATTTTTTTTTATTGCATACCAAGGTTTAAATTTTACATAGATGATGATCACTCACACCATGCATGCACAATTTAACATGATGCATCTACATATAGTGTATGATTAAGGGCATAATAGAAAGGCATTTCCCCCCACACATTAACAAGAAATGGGACCAATCATTACACATGTTTATGCATACATCATCCATTTATATCTACCTTCATTTTACTCAAAAAATGATCTTTAATTTGCTTATGTAAGCTTCACCCCCTGAAACCTGTTGCCCTCATGGCCTATAAATACCCCTCCCTCTTCAACCTTCATGCATTCCCATCTTCCAATCTCAACAAACAAAAATCATTACATCACACCAAAACAGCAAACTAAACCGTCCAAATCAACCATGATCCAATCAGAATTCCAAGAAATGAACTACTTCACCTCAGCAGTAGAAACCCTCCCTTCCTTCCCAGCCTGCAGCTTTGGCCTCAACCAAAGCAGCAACCTTTTCTTGACAAACCTGCAGCCGAGCATCCACGCCCGGATGCACGAGCTGAGCCCGAACTCAACGAGCAATTCGAACTCAGATGAGGGCGATGATCAGCAGCAGCATCAGGTGATCGATGAGAGGAAGCAGAGGAGGATGATATCCAACCGGGAGTCTGCGAGGAGGTCGAGGATGCGGAAGCAGAGGCACCTCGATGAGCTGTGGTCTCAGGTCCTCCACCTCCGGACCGAGAACCACAGCCTCATCGAGAAGCTGAACCACGTGTCCGAGAGCCACGAGAGAGCCGTGCAGGAGAATGCTAAGCTCAAGGAAGAAGCCTCTGATCTGAGGCAACTCCTCACAGATATCCAAATCACCAACTCCTACTCCATTTTCAGAGACCTTGATGACATTCCTTGCAACACGGCTTATCTCAGGGCCGAATCTTCTGATCAGTCTGTTACTACTACTTCCACCAACCTGCTTCACTAGTTAACTAACTCAAGAGAGAGAGAGAGAGAGCTGCTTATGTCCCTTTACTTTAATCTGCATGTTGTTTAAGAACTTGCTGCTAATGTATGGAAATGTTTTGGTTCACATCATTCACTTCATCTTCGCCGCATAATTATCCAAAAACGGTGTGATCATCAAAGATAGTTACCCCACCAAACACCAGTCACCATTAAAATGCATAAAAAAGCAATCTTGATTAACAACACAATAACCCAATGCTTCATCACAGCACAAAACTGTACATATATACATACATACATACATACAGAGGGAAGAGAGAGACAAGAGGTAGTGGAGAGGCTGGTGATAGTGGATCATAATTGAAGAGCTGCTGCCATAAGCAGCAAAAACATTCAAAAAAAGGGATAAGCACTAGGAAAAATCGGCTACTGTTTTTATCTTATTATGAGGTAATAATTCAATCCAGTCGCAGCGAGCAATTTAGAGACAAGAGGAACTATGATTTCAGGTGTTTCTGGAAGTGGTGGGTGGGACTGTTGTTGCATCAACAAAATTGGCGCATAAAAAGACAACTAAATTCGTCTATGCTTGCCCCTGTTCTCAGTGTTCGTTCCACTATTGCATTCTCCATCAATGGATCAAACCCTAAAAATATCTTCAGTTTCGAAAAGGGGGAACTATTCTAATTCATAATTATGGGCGTCATTCTGATCAATTAATTTCAAACTACTCCTAATTCTCTAATCGGTGCATTGGCCTACATAGATTAGTAAAATATGACAGGTTAATTTTCACGAAGACGATCGGAAGAAGAAAATAGGCGACGGCGACGGCGTTAGAGAAGAAAGATGGAATTGGAGAAAGAGAAAATTTCCTTCTTCCTCTCTTTTCAAATTTTAATTTTCTAGAAAAAGAAAAAAGAAAAATAAATCGAAACTTCTTTTCTGAAAATAGATTATTAAGATTATCTTTATAGAGAACTAAATGCATTTTCATATTGCGTAACACCATTTTTTTTTCTAAAGTTTTCTAATGTAATCAACTTTTTCACATACTGGATTATAATTTTTGCATAATGTCTTCGTAGAGGGTAAATTGCTCGAAAAATATTAGCTATCGTCAAATTCTAGTCCGTTCCATAATTTTAAATATCATTAAAAAAAATTATTTGAGAAATATATTAGCTATCGTCAAATTCTAATCCGTCCCAGACTCCCATGTATAATGTTGATATTTACTGCTTTACGTATAAATAGATGACTTTATTTAATTCATAGACGGTGACGTTCGTATATGGTTTTTCGACCAATATATAAGATGGAGTACAATTTTTACCAAAAAAAATTGTTGTGTGATAGTTACAAATAAACGGAATTTGACAAAATAAATTACATTCAATTTGCATAAAAAAGATTTTTATCTTCTAATTTTACTTATAATTTCCTTCTGAATAAAGCCAAAAGCCCATTAGTCCAAACCATCAAGTAGTAAGAATGTTATCTCTATTTCAATTTTCTCTTATCCCTCTTCTGCAACTATCTGGACTGCAAATAACATCAAGAAAACACCCTCTTGAGGCAGAAGCCATATCAAAAGAGTTTAACACAAAACAGAATTATTTGTTTGTCCAAATTCTTACACCACCACACTGAAACATGGGATGTTCATTCAAGCCATTGCCTGCTGCCTTCACCAACCAACCACTGCTCACTAAAATTGCCAAGAAACCTTCAATTTCCTCTGCCTTGAATGCCAAACCGCCAAAAAAGGATTTGTACTTCAACCATGATGGTTCTGCCACTCAAAAACTATTGGTATATTCTTGACTATCTTTGTTCTTTCTTTTTTGTCTTTTCTTACAATTGTGGTTTATTCAGGCAGGGGTGAATAAGGTTGCAGAGCTTATTGGAGTGACAATGGGGCCTAAGGGGAGAAATGTGGTGTTGCAGAACAAATATGGACCTCCCAAGATTGTCAACGATGGTGAAACTGTGCTTAAACAGGTTCTTCCAGCTTGTTTAGTAGTCTTACTCATTTTCTCATTTGTTTTCATATTTTGAGTTGAAAAAAGTGGTTTTTTTCAATACAAAGATTGCATTGTAGTTTACTTGTTGAGTAGTGATCAGAGACTGTTATGGCTACAAGTAAAGATTGCATTGTTGCTTCCTTGTTGAGAGAGAGTTGAGTTGATTAGTGATAAAAAATTGGTATGGCTAATAGTAAAGATTGCATTGTAGTTTCCTTGTTAAGAGAGAGTTGAGTAGTGATCAAAGATTGTTATGGCTACTAGTAAAGATTGAGCTGGATGATCCTCTAGAAAACGTTGGAGTGAAACTGGTGAGGCAAGCTGGCGCTAGAACGAATGATCTTGCTGGTGATGGTTGCACGACGTCCATAGTTCTAGCACGAGGCCTCATTGCAGAGGGTGTTAAGGTATGGTTTCCTGCACTTTCCCATAACATTTGTCAAGTTTTAACCATGTTTCTGGTTTAAGGTCGTTGCAGCCGGCTTGAATCCGGTTCAGGTTTCGCGAGGGATTGAGAAAACAGCAAGAGCCCTTGTTGCTGAACTCAAATTGATGTCTAAAGAGGTAACATCATATAGTTTGCTATGTTAGGAAAATGAGGAAACATTGAGCTATATTGGGGATTTTTTTTCAGGTTGAGGACCATGAACTTGCACATGTTGCTGCTGTGAGTGCTGGGAATGACTACGCTGTCGGAGACATGATTGCTGATGCTCTTCGCCAAGTAGGACGAGAGGGTGTCGTCACCATTGAGAAAGGGAACTATGCGGAGAGCAAGCTAGTGATAGTCGAGGGGATGCAATTTGATCGTGGCTACATGTCTCCTTATTTTGTCACTGATCGACGGAAGAGGATAGTAGAGTTTCATGACTGCAAAGTGAGTTTCATGTTCAGACCTTTTGATGAATAGGAAACTGGGATTTGACTTTTTTTTTCCTTGCAAGTGCTGCAGTTGCTGTTGGTAGACAAGAAGATCACACATCCAAAGGAGCTGTTCAAGATTCTTGACAATGCAGTGAAGGAAAAGTACCCGATTCTCATTGTTGCAGAGGGGATCGAGCAGGAAGCTCTGACTCCGGTCATCAGGAACAAGCTGAGAGGGGTGCTCAAGGCAGCAGCCATCAAGGCTCCTGCCTTTGGCGAGCGCAAGAGCCACTGCTTGGATGACCTTGCTGTCTTAACCGGAGGTGTGGCTGAAATGCAGTTTCTTTATGAGTCTTCAATCACGATATACTTATTTGTTCATTTTGCCTCTGCAGGCACTGTGATTAGAGACGAGATGGGGTTCACGCTTGAAAATGCACGCGTAGATATGCTGGGATCTGCTTCAAAAGTCACAATAACTAAGGATTCAACCTTGATAGTGACTGATGGAGCCACTAATGAAGCCATGAAGGAAAGAGTAAGGCAGCTGCAGCGGCTCGTGGAGGTACGTTTCTCTACTCTAAAATGCTCAAAACTAAGCCACCACTAGTGAAGGATTTTGAAATGTTTATGGTCATGTAATGAATAAGTGTTGCATATTACAGAACACTAGTGAAGAGTTTCAAAAGAAGATTATAAAGGAACGAATAGCCCGATTATCAGGCAGCATAGCACTGCTTCAGGTTGGAGCTCAAACAGTCGTCGAGTTGAAGGACAAACAGCTGAGAGTTGAAGATGCAGTGAATGCAACAAAGGTAGCTGCAGATTTCTGTTTATCTGCGGACATAATATCTTATCAAGTGCAGTCACACTCATTTATGTGATCAGGCTGCGGTTGAGGAAGGCGTAGTCGTTGGTGGTGGCTGCTGCTTGTTAAGGCTCTCCACAAAGATTGATAAAATCAGAGAGCAATTAGACAATGAAGAGCAAAAAGTAGTCCTAACTAAAGAGACATGTTTCTTCCTAGTTTGGTCTCAAACTTTGGCTTATCAGATAAGTGTATCTGCAGATTGGAGCTGACATTTTCAAGAAAGCATTGTCTTATCCTGCAAGACAGATTGCCAAAAACGCGGGTGTAAACGGAAACACTGTCACCAGCAAGGTCTATTCACACATGCTTATCCTAACAGATCATGTAAGACTAATAACCTCGAATTGCTTTTGAAGTTTTCCAAAAGTGTGCAGATTCTATCGTCGGATGATGTGAGATTCGGGTACAATGCTGCAAGCAACACGTACGAAGATCTCATGGCTGCCGGCATCCTAGACCCTTCAAAGGTGTGCTGAAATAAAAAAACCAGATTCAGTACTTAAGCTAGTGAATTACTCTCATTTTAAGACACTCTATTTTACTTGTGTAAGGTTGTGAGGTGTTGCTTAGAGAATGCTGCATCGGTTGCAAAGACGTTCTTGATAGCCGATGCGGTTGTCGTTCAAATCAAAGAGCCATTTACGCCGAGAATGATGAGAAAACCAAAACCAATGCCAACCTCAGGTAACAATACATATACTACATTTGCAGTCTATGATCTTCTTCACTGTATTCCTACATGATATTTGTTTGGTGGTAGGTGTTGGACCCTTTAGCCAGTTCATGAACAAAGGATGAGCCTTACACAAGATTGTGATGCTGAAGAACTTATCATCCAAATTCCTTATTTTTTCACTACAATTTTTTGCTTATCAAACACTACATATATTGCTCACCAATATTTTGGATATATTTGTCTCTTTCTCCACCATTTTCTTCTTGTGCTTTGGTTTTTATGTTAAGTTCTGTCACACCAATAGTCAATTTGCATGATCCAAATATTAATACTTATATTAATATTCATAAATATATTTTTTTAAGGGGAGCTTATATTTTAAATGCAAAATATTCAATTATGACATTTTATCTGTGTCATATGATAGTAAAACTATTTTAACTCCCTCGATTTTATTCATCAAAGTCTACCCGAGTTGGGCCGAAAGAGACCTCCCTATATATACTCATTTAGCCCAAACCCGAATTTGGAGTGGGCCCATTAAGAATCGTGTGCCACGCAGCTGCTTGAGCGGCAATATGTGTCCCGATATAAATATTGGTTGCAGATGTGAAAGCAGAAGCCTCTGAGCTCATATTAGGGATTTTCCGATTTAATTGAACAATAAAAGAGGGAGGGAAAGAAATGGCGATGGTGCTGATGGGATTGAGCGTGCAATTCGTGTTGGATTTCGTGGTAGCGGGTATTTCCCTGATGATCGGGATGGGATTATTCGCTTTCATCGCTTCAATTCTATGCTCCGCCGCTTTCTTTCAAAACGCCAAGGAGATTAATTGAGATGGGATGTGAGTATTCCAATTTCTGTTTTTCCCCCCTGATTGAACGCGTCTAAGTTTGTATGGAAATTTCATGGAGTTAATTTTTGTAATCGAAAAGCCCAGCTTGAATCAATTGGGTAAGAAATTGTTAACTCTGTCACTGAAATCTACTTGTACAATTTATTGAAATCATCGTTTTTAATCTAGTCCATAGGAATTGGTAGAACATGGAATTCAATCATACTAAACGAATTAGAGCAATAGGCATAACATTGAAATGCAGAAAACACCATGTTTCCAATTTCATTTTGCTTCTATTGATGTCATTCTCCCATTCCCTTAAACAAAAAGATTGTATTGTCATGTGTTCTCCTTCCCCACATTTCCTTCAAAATTGTCATTTACTTGGATTTATTGATTGATTTTGAGCTTGCAAACATTGTTTTATTTGGCAGGGCTGAAAAGAGATGAGCTTGCTGCAATTGAATAAGGCTGTAGGTTCTCATCTCATCATCCGGTTTAGTTTTCAGTGAGTGCGAATGGAAGAGTTTTGTATGTAAATTATCACTTGTATAAAACTGGATATCGGCTTTATGTTAGTACTACAAAATCCACTTTACATCAATACTGTGTTTCATTTCATCAATATCTGTTACAAATATTGATGTAGTGTAGAGATCCAATTATCTGAGATGGTGACAACATTTTCTGTGGAAATTCTAATTACTCACAAAAATAAACTATTTTTCTCACTAGAGTAGACCACTGAACCACCCGGATTGTGGCTTGTTGACCTGCCAGAGTGGGTTGTGAATGTGGAGGAGCATTTCTTGTTTTCTTTTTTTTTTTCTTTTTTTCTGTTTTTCTTCTGTTTTAAGGAGTAATTTTTTGTGTGCGAAGTTCATGATATGGATATATATTGGATAATGTTGAAAAATTGGAGTTTGAACTTATGGTTGTCATGTTGCCATGTCCTTTGTTGTGCAGTGCCTATTTCGATTTTTCATCTGTTAGTCCTTTTTATGGAAATGCGAATTGTTTTGTTTTTTTTTTCCATTCAAATCCTTAGCATTGCTTACTGTAGATAATAGGAATTGGTCACGGTTCTACATGTGAACCTTTGTAGTACTAACAATTAAGTGATTATGTTATTACAATATGTCAAAAATTACAAAATCAGTTAATGTAGGTAAATGAATCTCCTGTCCGATTCCACGAATTTTTAAAACAATTATTTTTGGTGGGAATTTCACATTTTTTTTCATCATCTTCATTTCCAAATTGACAAGCTTAATTATGCGATGGCAATCATAGCAAAGAACAAATGGAATCAGCAGCTATTTCACAATTGAAAAAAATAAAAAATCAGACAGCTTGCTTGCTGCTGTCTAATTCAAATTCTAGCTGTTTACTTGAATGAACACACAGCAAAATGTATTATTGCTAACTTCTGCAATCCTTATATACTCATTCACCGATTCTTACTTCTTTCTCGATCTCGTAGCGCAATCCGCCTTGCCCTTTGTTGCCTTAATCTTCTCAGCATGCTGCTTCATATCGCCTTGTTTTTGCTCTTTCTTACCGCCATCTTTCCTCTCGCTGGAGCTCTTTCCATATCCGTAGCCAAGGTGTTTGTTATATTGCCCAAACTGATCACTGGGAGCAGAGGAAGCATCAGAAGCCATTGAATCATCACTCTCTGCATCTTTCTCCTTGTGCTCTTCTCGATCATCATCGTCGTCGTGGTGTGGGGAGCCTATATATGCCGTCCACCCCGACTCGTTGCTGCTGCTGCCTTGAGGGAATTTGGAAGGATTCATTGTTGGTGGAGAGAGGTGAGGGGATATAATTTTGTGATGCTTTTGTCCTATTTATGGAAGAATTTCTTGACTGGAATACTCTCCATCACTTTGAATGTTTCATGCATGAGAAAAATCAAAGTACTGATTAGCTGTCTGTGCAGATTGAATTACACCAATATGTGGCCTTTTTATTTATAAAGATTAAAGATGGGACCTTTTTGCAGGTTAAGTTTTTTTTCACTTGATTAACAGAGATTTTAGACCCGTTTACGACAATGTCGGCCCTCAAAATCTTGATGCTCTTTTTGTGTATTCACAAGCATAAAGCTGTCTGTGGATGATGACAAAAGTCGGGCCGAGCCCCACCCTGCCCACGAGCATGGTAAAATATGCGAAACGAGACTCTGTTGTGGTTGTGGTTTTGAACCCTTTTATAAGTTGTGAAGAGAGGGAGGGAGTCAAGGGACCCTTCAATTTCAGGTACACTTTTATACAATTATTTTACCTCTGAAAAGGGCTTTGAAACCTCTGTCATGTCATCAACTAAGAGAGCAGCCTTTCATGTGGAGTATGCAGTAAATCCAACTGTGTTTTTGGATTCTTCTAGTATTGGGTTGAAATGGCATTAGGAAATCACATTGCTGTTATTTTTTTAACACAATGATCATGGAATTTTACTAGCATTTGGGACAATGTTGTTGAATCATTTTTAGTAGCTTTCACCTTAGCTATCATCACATTCTTGGAAGTTATAGCATGTTTGCTGAAAAGGGGCCTACCTCTTGACAGAAAAATAAAAAAAAAAAATTAAAAAAAAGGAAAAGGGTAATAGTATTATCATCACAGTTTGTCTTGGATGTTATAGCATGTTTGCAGAATAGGGTTGATGTAGGAAACGGACGGATGTCGATCTGATTTGGAGCCTCGGCTTGGCCATATTCCGGCGTGGTTCCCTACCATAGTGTCAATGGCTTGGCCTATTATCTGTTTGGAGTTGCATTCATTGTCTCAGTGTGTTGAATTAATTGTCTATATGTTTTCTCATTCGGAAATTGACTTCATTTCTTGGAGTTGGGCTCCATGTTGAGACAGTTTCTTGGAGGTTTTCAATCAGTGGGACAAACAGGGCCTTAGCTGGGGTTTGGAAGAAACATTTTGTTGGTTTGCACATATTGGTTTACTGGTTTGAAAATGTGGCAGCTAAGTATAATTTGGATTGGGATGTTGACAGTGTTGGGGCTCTTGTCTGCAAATGTTGTTTCATCAACAATTTCACGTGTATTCACTAACCACTCAGACTAGATTCTTTATTTTTAATAATTTCTTATATATTATCGTACTCGAATATTGTATACTCCCCATATTCTTATCTATGAACTATTCAAATTTTAATCAATAATTTGATCAAGTAAGCATGAGAAAGAGAAAAAATGGATAAACTGTGAAATAAGAAATATAGCAAGAAATTTTTTTCAAAAGGAAATGAGACTAAAATGGAAAAATTAAATTATTTTTTTGGAAGTAGGTAATACTAAATTCAACATTTTCTTTGGAAAAATGAAAATATTATGACCAGATAAATATACATCCCATAATGTTCCATAAACTAGTTTTTCCCATTCTTTACGAAGTGAAATTTTTTTTAAAATTCCGACCTGAGTACAACTCAACAAAAATAAATCATTTTTATAAAAATAATGAGAAAATAGTACTTCACCCTTCCACTAATACATAGTTATATACTTATATTGTGTGTCATTTTAATTTCATTTGTTTTAAATATACTATGGTAAATACGTTTTATATAAATTTATTTCACTTATATTTCTTAATGAAACTAATACAATAAGAGTGGAATTTAAATTCCACTGACTTTTTTCATCTATATTCATTTACATTTCTTAAAAATTGATTTATAAAAAGTAGGAGTAAGATTTTTATTAATAGACAGATGAAGTATTTACCTAATGATCAAAGCCGACAAGGCAATCCTATCCGGCCCAATATATAGCTAGGTTGGCCCATGTATTAAATAGGCTAAAATATGTAGGCCCAATCTCATTGTCTTATGAGCTTGTGTAGGGTTAGTATGAATGATTTTAGGTCACGCCAATATGTAGGCCCATTTTCATTGTCGAATGTTTCTTTGCAGTAATAGTAAAGTACTCTCTCCTGTTTTTATTAATTGAAATATTTTTTTTGAGTATGGAGATTGAATAATAAATAAAGCAAGAGATAATAAATAAAGGTGGGTGTTACTTTTTGCTAAAAAATAGAAATAATTTAATTATGTTGGAACTTCCAAAAATAAAAAACCGACTCAATTAACAAGGAACGGAAGGAGTAGAGACTATAGAGCACTTTTACCCTTTGAATCCTTAAACGAAATTATTGGTATGTTTTAAATTTGTACTCTTTAAAAAAGAGGGTTTGTGTTTGTAAAATGTATCATCAATATTGATAATACTTGTATGTTGAATCTAGTGCTTTTCTATATAGGTATGTGTTGTTCGAGATTTGGAAGTATAGTTCTATTACCAAATAATTTCTTTACCAAAGAAATGAATCATCAATATTGACTTGTATGGTGAAATACAACTTGTTGAAATCTAGTGCTTTTTGTTTAGTGAGGATTGTGTCCAAAGTTTGAATTTACAAAGATTTACATTAAAGCTTTAGAGCATCCACAATAGTAGACTAGTCAGCGTCCTTGTCGTCGGCAAGTGACTAAGCGCTCAACTAGTCCACTGCTGCGATAGGCTAACCGAGAGGGCGAAAAAGCCCTAGAGCTAGGGCGTGGACGAGCGTCACTAGCTGATCGCTAGTCCACTATTGCGTAGGCGAGCGATCGGCTAGCCAAATTTTTTTTTCTCTTCCCATTTTTTTTTTCTCCAATTCATTTCTAGGGCATTGGGAAGACTAAGGCATTGGCTGGCCTTGGGAAGGGTACGATGATGTGGCACGAGAAGTTTTTGACTGGGCTATTGCTAGTCCAAGAACCGGTATTATGGATGCTCTTAGTTTTCGAGAACCTGTTACTATATTTTATATAGTAACTAGTATCACACCCGTGCTATGCACGGTCCATTTTATTTTCTTCCAATTATAAAATATTTTGTTTAAATTATAAACCATTGTGAATTTAACTTCATAAATTTTTAAATAAATATGATGAATTACTAATTATAGTAAATGTGAATGATATTTAATTATTGAGAATCAAGAAGCGGAAAAAATAAAAATGAAACATTCAAACAACATAATTAATCACATTAATTAATTAATAATGAGGATGTAGAAAATTCAAAATATATTTGTGTATGTTGCATATTAAATGACCCATTATCATCAATCCCATAAATTAAGAATGAATGGACACTCATTAATCTTATTAATTGCCAAATTAATCAAACAAATCACCCATTAATCAGACCTAGTTATCTACATTTTGAAATTTTTCTAAGGATAAAATTTAAAAAAGTACAAAATTCCAGACAGTAGATTATCATAGAGCCCTAAACGGCTAAACGCATATAACCAAATAGTAACTTGTTATATTCTCCAAGTAAATTCTCAAATAATACTATACACCATAATTATTTGTAATAATAAACCTGAAATTAAATTAAAGTGTGCATATCAATTTTAGAATGATTAGAATTATAAGAAAAATAAATAAATTTTTAGTACTAAATAACATTCACGCAGACATACAAAAGTGAGTTTATCAATATAATAATTTTTCATTAATAGAAGATAGAAAATATAAATTATAGTCAAATTTAATTATCTATTTCACTACAATATTTCACTACAATAGTATACTGAGATCATCAAATACAGTAGATAATTTTATTGTATTAATATAAATCTTTAAAATTAGATTATTACCACTGTAATATTTATTATAATATTTTTTAACTTCCCTCCGTCATCTTTCAAAACATTTTCACTACCACAATTTATTTATCAATTATATGACATTTATGTTTATTTCTCAAAAATGGGAGCAAGTTTACGTTGCTCGAACCCCCATCACCAAGATGAATGCACACAACACAAGCAAAACTAAGCAATGAAATCAGCATAGAGACAACACAAACAATAACGAATTTGAAACTGATACACAATAACGAATATGAAATTGATACATTTAATTCTGTGAAAATATGAATTGACCATTTTGCATTTAAAATTGAAAAATGAATCATTTAAACTCTCTCTATATTACTCCATTTTTTTTCAGAAAAAAGGTTGTTTTTAGTTTAAGTTTTAATATGGCCCGCTTAGTAAAATCAAACGAAGGAAGTTAGGGATTCAGCTAAAATATAAATACGTGGAAAATAATACTGTACATGATTTTTGTAAAATGGGAAAATGACTCTGGCCGTGAGACTAAAAAATAAAGTAAATTTACATCATACAAAATAAAAAATCTAAAGAATGTAACTGAATTTTTTTTTCTTAATTTCTTTGTACAATAGTTAGATGTAATTTAATGTACGGGCTTGTTAAATAGTAGATAAAATCTTTTCATTTTTCTAATTAGCACACAATAAATACAATCTTTTTATTTTTCCAATTCTATTAAAAAATTCATAATGACAATCTTGTTATTTTCTCCAAAAATCCCATTTTATATATGTATAAATTAGCACATGAAGCAATGAAATACAACTTCACTCGTAATCGTTTTTCTCCGTCAACTAAATCAAAGCTTTAAATTATCATGAAGCAGATGGTAAATTATTATTAATCATCCTTAAATATAAAATTAGATTTCATGAATTTAAAATAATCAGAAACCTTTGAACTTAATTAAAGTAGATAAATATATTTGAATTAAAGCAAAAAACTCGTACTAGTACCCATTTCTTGCCACAAAAGCTTTTGTTGAGCGATGCTCCATATTTCTTTGATTATTTAATTTTACAGATCTTATTTCTCTCATCAACGCACCGCCGACCTTCCGATTCCCTGTCGCCGCCGCCGCCGCCGCTCCTTCAGCTAGGTTCGTACTGCGCCTTTTCTAATAATTCTGTTTTAATTTCATGAATGCGATGAGTTTTTCTTTCTCGTCAAGATATGTCTATTGATCTCTTTGTTCTTCTTTGAACGAAATGTTGGCTGTAAGTGATGAGATTTTTATCAATAAATGCTCTTTCTGCTTCTTAGTGACATGATTTTCAGCTGTAACCAATTATGTTGTTCTATAGTATAGCTTAGTTGTAAGTAGGATTCTGCAGCTGAAATTGTATCTCTCTCTCTAGGAGAAAACCCTAATTTTATTTGGAAATAATTCTATTGTTTCCTATTCATGCTCGGAGATGATTATAGTTTTGGCAAATGACTGTTTCCTTCCTTAGTAGACTCTGTTTTAGCTACAATCGTTTTCATGCCAATACCATCATGGTATCTATGCTCTGTTCCATGTCATGAGTTTAACATGAAAAAACATGTTGCATTTGCAATTTAAATCGTTTATTGTAAAATAGTGATCGGATGTGTAACAATCCACTTGGCTGAATAACGACTGTGCAGTTTCAACTCAGCCATGTGACATGTCATGATCGGTTAGGAGACTGCTTGAAGTGCAGTTACTAATTTCTGCTGCAGGTGTTTTCACTCAATTTTGTGGTAGAATGTGTGTAAGAAGAAATGGTTGTATAGAAAAGCTTTGCGTTGCTTATGATTTATGCATATGATGGAACCTCCAATACAGGGGGATATTTCATCTAATTTCTTGAGGCCATCTAATATCTTTGCTAAAAACAGAATATATAGGATGTGGAACATTTTTTTAGAGCATGGTACATGACCTGTTGATTGATAAGTTCTTATCGTATTAAGCTTTGTGCGCTTCATTTCACATATATAATCTTCTTGACAGTTGACACTCAAATTTACATGAGCATGAGTTGATATATTGTTGCATACTTGCATGAATTCGCAGGTACACAGCTGAGATAAACGAGATGGACGATGTGATAACAGACATTCCACCTCCTTCAAGACTTCTCTTGGAAGATCTAAACAACTTCACTCCACCACCACCTTCGCTTCCATCTCCGTTTTTGGTGTTTTCATGTGCTGATTCAAAGAAAAACTTCTCCCCCTCACTTCTCCTCATTGCCATGTCTTCCCCATCTCTTCACCTCTTACACCACTTGTCCTCCAAAAATCTCATTGGGACACTTATTCTCCCCGAGATCCCTTTAGCTGGAAACTCTGTTGAGCCTTCACTTCGAAACAAATCATGCAACATATATGCCCTCAATGAAGCTGATAAAATGATCATGATCGTCCTGGTTCAGTACTCTGTTACTTCAGAGAGAGCTAATGCAGTGGCTAGGTTGCTGATTGGTGAAAAGATCACACCTCAGAGGGTTTTGATTCTGGATTCTGTTCAAAGCCACAATTTTCGTGGCAGGCTATCTCCTGACGAGACCATTGCCTTCAAGCTGGAGACGTCACTGGAAAGAAAACAATCTGATGGCAATGCTTCTTTCGTCAAAGGTATGGATTACTATCCATCAGGAAGCATGGTAGATGGCTTGGCTGCTGCTCTGTTGAGTCGATGCCAATTGAAGAAGATCAAGGGAACTTTATGCGTTTCGTGGCCTGATTTTGGTACTCCAGTGATGTCCCTGGTCAAGTCTCTCTTGGTCGGGAATGTCTTATCAGGCGTAAACTACACCATTGATAAGAACTATGAGGAAGCTTATCTGAAGTTGAGCCGGAGAAAGGATCGCACTGATTCCGACCTGTATACGTGATCCATGAGTCCTTAGAAGCAAAATGATGTCACTTGATCATGTTTGTTTTTAGTACTTTCAGTTTTCCTCCCTTTTTAGGCCATCAAAGTTGACATTGTTGTTATCATGCACTTATTTTCATTAATATAGTAGTAGCAACTTCATCTTCATGCCAACTTAATTTCTGAATGTTCATTTTTAACTTGTGACCAAAATTTCCTTGATCAATTCTCTGCTGAAACTGCTGGAAATCAAGAATTATACATAGGTGTCTTTGTGTAAGAATCAAGACAACTATTTTTCTTGTCCTTGAATTAATTTCAACATTTCGTATTGAAATTGAGTTTCTGTGTGACAAATTTGAACAAGAAACCAGTAGCTTCTCTTATAGCATATGGTTACATCAAGAATCCATTTTTTGTGTTTTTTGTATTTAATCATTAACAAAATTCAAACTCTTTTGTTAGTCCACCTTAGATCATGCATCCAACGAACAAACTCCTTTTTTGTTATCAAGCGGTTAGGAAATTTTTGGATATCCTCAACAACATATAGCAAGACAGATTTTTTTTATTATTTGACAGTGGAAAAGTTGAAGGGGTAAAACATCCATCATTTTATTACAAGAAAAATAAGCTAAACACTTAGGTTTGGTTGCTTGCCCAAATTTTATGTACAGCTGATTACAAGGTACTACAACCCTATTATTTGGTTTGGGAGATCCCACCAACCAGACTGATAGTAGTTACATCCTCTCTTGACTAAACACTTTCACAACTTTTTACTCAAAAAAGCACAGCCATTGTTTGAATTTATGTGCTAAATCTCACTTATATAACACATGCTCAAAAGGCTTTCTTGACATTCTCTCTGTCTCTCTGAAACCATTCAACAAAATCAGATTTAGCAAGAAAATGGCTGCTTTTCTTCACTCAAAAGGGCTCATTCTGCGACTGATCGTCATCTTGGCTCTTAGTATAATAGCCTTGCATGCAAGTGAGCCGCCTCTAACCTTAGATTACTACAAATCAACGTGCCCCTCCGTGCTTGAAGTAGTCCGGAAAGAAATGGAATGCGCGGTGCTCTCTGATCCGCGCAATGCAGCCTTGATCCTGCGATTGCATTTCCACGACTGCTTCGTTCAGGTCACCTTCTTGACACCTACACTACAACGTTGGTAATGAAAAAACAGCGAGTTTTTGTGATACTCTTTTGGTCATCTTGATGCAGGGGTGCGATGCATCAGTGCTGCTGGATGACACAATCACACTTCAGGGTGAGAAGAGGGCATCCAACAACATACATGCCTTGAAGGGGTTCAGAATCATTGACAGGATCAAGAACAGGCTCGAGTCCGACTGCCCTGCCACAGTCTCCTGTGCTGACATCCTCACCATTGCTGCTAGGGATGCAGTCATCTTGGTACACGCACATACAAATAACACATTTCACTAAACTAAGCATCAAGATTTCAACTTTTTCTTGATTTTGATGGTGCAGGTTGGTGGACCTTACTGGCCTGTTCCACTTGGCAGGAAGGACTCAAAAACTGCAGGCTATGCTCTCAGTGATGCTAACCTTCCCACCGCAGACGACGGCCTTCTCTCCATTATCTCAAAGTTTATGTATCAAGGCCTCTCAGTCACAGACATGGTTGCTCTTTCTGGTAAGAAACACATCAGATTTTTATTTCATTTATAGTTATGATGGAATATGGATAATACTAGGCATGTTGTTGTGGCAGGGGCTCATACAATCGGCATGGCGCGTTGCGTGAACTTCAGGGACAGAATCTATGGAGACTTCTCTACAACTGCAGGAACAAATCCAGCCTCAAAGAGCTATCTGAGCAAACTGAAATCAGTGTGCTCACCTATCAAGGGATCATCGGACCAGAACGAATCAGCCATGGACTACGTCACGCCCAATCTGTTCGACAACTCCTACTACCAGATGCTGCTGAGGGGAGAAGGGCTGATCAATTCGGATCAAGAACTTTACTCCAGTGTTCTAGCAGTTGAGACCAAGAAACTTGTCCAAAAATATGCTGAAAATGCAGTTGCCTTCTTCGAACAGTTTGCCGAATCTATGGTGAAAATGGGGAATATTACCAATGCTGATACTTATACTAATGGAGAAGTGAGGAGGAACTGCAGATTTGTCAACACTTGAAGCCTTCCTGCAACAATGAAATCAAGAATGAAGTTGATGCCTTTACTAATTTCATTATTTTTGTATTCACCACAAACATTTCTTGTATAAGTATACCACTTCGGTTTAAATCAAAATTTCAACTTTTTCTCGAAGAGTTTATGTTGCTTTGATTATGATCAAATATTCAACTTTTTAGAGTTGATGTTTGCTTTGATTATGATGTTCAACTCAACTTTTTCCCTTGTTGCCAAAATCAGTATTTTTGTTTTTGACACTCCATATTACATAATTAAGACTTCAAAATATAAATGAAAATTAAATAAAAGTAGAGGTATTTAATTTGTGACTAAATAATCGTTACAAATATTGGGAAAAAAACGATAAAACTTGCCTCCTTAAACGCACGCAAATCGACGTAGCTGCTGCCCTGCACTGGCAAAACAATTTCGAGCTTCCATCAATTGCTACAAATGCCCCAATTCTAATATCATTTCATCACTCGTGAGTGATTTCTCAAGGTACATTTCGTTTCCACGGTTTCTTATTTGAGCTGTCTCAATAGTCAAGATTCCATTTCTTTGTACGATTTCGTTGAGTGTAAATTGGATTTCCTTAGAGACATGAGTAATTTATCAGCGATGAGTAGTTGGTGAGAAAGTTGAGAATTTTTGTAGAAATTGGATCAATATGATCTCCTCTTGCGTGTTTCTCGAAGTGGAGTCTTTATGCTTGCAATTATTTTGGGGCTATTTTGTCTTGTTATTTTTTTTTTCTTTAAGCTAGTAAAGGGATTGAGAAAGATCTAGTTTCTGGGCATTACTTGCAAGATTTTGGATCGTGATCACTGATCATATACTAACTCTAATGTAAATAGGGATATTTTCAGTGAGTTATGCGTTTTTATGCAATATTTTTTTTATCATCATGCTCAAACTATTCCTTCATGGTTTTCAATCTTGATTTCGTATCAGTGCTGATGTAGGTATAGGGATTTTGAATGAGTTATGTGAATTCTTTGTTTTTGTGCAAGATTTTGTATCATCGTGCTCAAATTATACCTTGAAAAGTCATGGTTTTGAGTCTTGGTCACATACTAATGCTGATGTAGATATTTGCAAATAGGATTTCTTTCGATCTGACTATGATTGAAGCGGAAAAGGATTCCGCGCGGGATTTGATTAGTGATTTGCCGGATAGCATTATAGAAACCATACTCACAAAGCTTCCAATCAAGGATGTTGTGAGAACAAGCATCTTATCTACAAGGTGGAGGTATAGATGGGCCTCGATAACCAATCTCGTGTTTGATGACAGAGGTGTGGCCGAGTATGAGGAAATTGTGCATTTTATACAGAAGTTTTTGCTTCTTCATGATGGTCCGATTCACAAGTTTTCTGTCCAGTCTTCTTATATGCGCGGCTCGGCTGAAGTTGATCAGTGGTTTCTCTTTCTCTCGAGGAGAGAGGTCAAAGAGTTGATCATTGAATTAGGAGAGGACGAGTGGTTTAGGGCGCACTCTAGCCTTTTCTCTTTCAAACATCTGACACGCTTGGAGCTTGTTCATTGTGAGTTGTGCCCCCCGCCTGATTTCAAAGGCTTCATGTGGTTGAAACACATTGATTTTCAGCAGGTTGTGTTCCCGCAAGATGATTATGATCGCCTCATTGCGGGCTGCCCCCTCCTTGAGACTCTGACGCTGTCATCCTATGATAGCATAGAGTTGACTATCCATGCTCCAAACCTCAAGTACTTGACTGTGGATGGTGAATTTATGGAATTATGTCTTGCACACACCCCACTTTTGGTTGCTGCCAATATAAATCTATATATGAGTGATCATATTGTTGAGCACTTGGAACAAAGCTCTAGCTGCAATTTAGACAAGTTTCTTGGTGGTGCTGCCAAGCTCGAGAGGCTGGTTGGGAAGGTGTACTTTGTCAAGGTATTATGTCTCATGATCTCATTAATCTAGTAACACATTAGATGATTTTCCATCCGATATGTTGTGTAGTTAATAGTTGTAGTTTTGAGAAACTTGTAGCAGTCAATATAAAATTATAAACTCACGAATCCCTTTACTTTCAGTTTGTGAGCGTAGGTATTGGCCATGGACGTAGACTAATGACTTATCACCATTTGAAGTATATCGAGTTATATGAAGTTAGCTTTGAAGACCTTAAGGAAGTATTGGTTGTGCTTCAACTGATTGTAAATTCTCCTGTTTTGAAGACGCTACAGGTCTCAGTAAGTTTGCTCAACTTGCATAAATTAGATCCACCTATTTATTAGCAGCTTGTTTATGTTCACAAATGAATGTAGGTTTCTACAGCTTCTCGCACAAAAGTTGAGCCCGAGGACTTGCAGTTCTGGGATAAGAACGCATTTGATGATGCCACGTTGCATGAGTTGAAGACCGTGAAGTTGAGTGATGTGTCTGGTATGCCCGTTGAAATGGGGTTTATCAAGTTTTTGCTTGAACATTCACCCTGTCTAGAAGAAATGACTATTAGACCTACTAACATGACAGATGCAAGTGTGTCTATGTTAGTTGAGTTGGCGAGCTTTCGACGCGCTTCTCCACAAGCATCTGTTGTTTTCATTCACGATCCAATGTGATTTCTGCTATGTAACTTGTGCATATTAAACTTCATCTTGGTTTTTACCTAATAATTGAAAGTTCAGATTTTCTCTAAATTATTCTTTCTTTGTGATTAGCCTTTTTTCAACAATTTAAAAGTGCAGCCATTTTGCCCTTATTTTAGTAAAAGGAAGTTTTATGATAAAATAAAAACAGTGGACAAATTTAGTGGAACAGAAGAGTATATGATCCAACTCTACTCACACAGTATATAGTTGAGAAAGGGGTCGAATGTACATTAGGGAAATTAAATATCAGACCCTCTCATATAGATAAACTGGGCTTCCTTATAACATTATTTTTACAACTTGCAACCTCCAAAACTCGAAGAAAAGCCACTCTCCTTGATTGATTTTGTTTGGCCTGCAAAATTTTGGTGTTATTGTAGAATAGGATCCATCATCATCTAGGTCCAGAGAGCTCCATTGCCTGAACCAGTATCGATGAATCATCGGTAAGATCAGAGTATCTCTGGGAAGCTGAGAAGTCATTAGCCCTGCACCTAGTTGTCTCTGCTCTCTGCGACGCCTCCCATTTCTCTGCCAGCCCATCTCCTTCAAGCATCCTCACCACTTCCGACATCTTCGGCCTATGCAAGGGGAGGTATTGGGTGCACAGCAAGGCCACCTGCACCATCTCCTCCAGCTCAATCCGGTCGTAGTTGCTCTTCAGATCCTTGTCCACTAGCATGTCTAGCTTCTTTTCTTGATGGATCTTCTTCACCTATATACCAACCATTATGCTTGTTAGAAATCAACATTGGAATTATAGTTAGTTGGTTGGCTGGTTGGTTAGTTAATTGCTCACCCAATCAAGCATGGCTCCTTTCTGGTTTGCTGCTTTGCCAAATTCAAGTGCCCTCTGGCCAGTGATGAGTTCTAGCAGAAGAATCCCGAATCCGAAAACATCTGTTTTGTCAGAGGACTGGCCTGTGGACAAGTACTCCGGTGCTATGTGCCCGACTGTGCCACGGACAGCTGTGGTAACGTGTGAATCGCGGTGATCAAGAAGCTTTGCTAGCCCGAAATCACCCACCACTGCCTCAAAGTAGTCATCAAGTAGTATGTTAGCCGCCTTGACGTCTCTGTGAATGATCTTCGGATCACATTGCTCGTGAAGGTATAGCAAACCCCTTGCTGCCCCCAAAGCTATCCTTTTTCTTGTACTCCAATCCAATGATGGTTTCCCTGCATTTTATAGCATATCTGTCAAGTCTGATGAAGAAAAGGGAAATCTTGCATCATTCTTCTACCTTTGAGGCGCGAAGCTACGCTTCCATTGGACATGTAGGGATAGACGAGGAGCCTCTCCGTTGGGGTGATACAGAACCCGTAGAGGCGGAGGAGGTGCCTGTGGACAGCTAGGCTGATCATCTCCACCTCTGTCTGGAACTGGATCTCTCCGCCTCTGTTGTTGCCATCGTTGAGCCTCTTCACAGCCACGACTGAGCCATCGGGGAGGCACCCCTTGTAGACGTTGCCAAAACCGCCTTTCCCTATCAAGTGTTTGCTGCTGAAGTTGTGTGTTGCAGATTGGAGCTCTCTAAATTGGAACCTTTTTAGGTTGCCTAGGCACACTTCTTCATGTTGTTCTGAAATTTTCAGTAGGGAATTATAAAAAAAGGTTACTTGCCTCAAAATACATCAAGTTTAAGTGATTGTATTTGGTGACAGTTAGTTACCATGAAAATCAAAGAATATCTGCTTGTTGTGCTTGTGCCTCCACCACAGCAGGAAGCCAAATCCAAGAACCAGTAGGCAGATGCAGCCAAGGCTCGAGCCAAGGGCGAGCGCGACTCTGTGGCTATCCGAGCTCGATGATGATGGCTGAGGAACTTCCTCAATGGATGAAAAGTAAGAGATCATAAATAAAAATGGATGACTACAACAAACCAGTAACAAAAATTTGAATGTTTATGAATTCTTACTCTGAGAGAAAGAGAGAGGCATTGGTACACTGACATTGCAGTCTGGCTCCTTGCCAGTTGCACATATCATAGGATTTCCCAGAACACTGCAATAAGAAAAGACACAGTAACATGAAAATCAACTTTACTTGAACATGGTAATCATGTTAGAATCCCATAAAATGAGTAAAAAACAACTTACTTGAATGTTGTTGCAAGAAGTTTTGGCACTGGCCCACTCAAATTATTGAATGACAAATCCCTTAAAATAGTAGAGAAATCATGAAAAACATATCAAAATCAATTCTTGCAGTATGCAAATAATGGAATTAGAAGCTTACAAAAATTTCAGCTGTGTCATGTTTCCCAATTCCTGAGGAATAGTTCCAGTCAGACTGTTATTGCTCAACCTCCTATTTCCACCACAAACACACAAGAGAGAGAGTTAATGAAATGAAGAAAAATAAACTTGAGTTTGATGCCACATAAACAGATGCTCACATGTATCCAAGGCTTCTTAGGTGAGATAAAGAAGGAGGTATCTCTCCTGTGAGCAAATTATCTGAGAGATCAAGCTGTTGAAGCTTAGGGAGCTCTCCCAACTCAGGAGGTATTTCCCCAGTTATGTTATTGCCCTGCAACAGCCTACAAACCAACAGATTATGTTAAAAAAGATCGATACGAGTCGGTTAATGATGATCTAATCTTGATACTCACAGACTTGTGAGGTGTGTCAAGTTCCCAATACTTCTTGATATTTTCCCTGACAAACTTTGGCTGGGTATTGCTCTGCATCAATTAGCATAATGTATCATGCAAGAATGTGAAATTGTTTTCAATTTTTATTCATATATAAGTGGGATTTTGTTTAGCTTACAGTAAGACAACACTATTTTGAAGACAGCTAACCATAGAAAAGGCACATGGATCAGCAGCATTCTCATCCCAGTTCAGAACTCCATGAGGATCAACCAGAGACTTCTTTATATCCATCAAAGCCACCACTAAACAAAAAACAAAATTCGATCTTTAATGGATGGCCATGTATCTATAAGGAGTATAAATAATCAGAAAGAAATAAACTGACCTTCTAAGTTGACACCATTTGGTGTGAGCATAGCAATGGAAGAAGACCAGAAACAGAAGAAAGCCAGAAACAAGAAAACAGTTTTTTCCATTGAGGAAATTTGGAATTCAGATTGCAAAAAAAAGGATATGAGGCTGTTTTTGTCTGAATAGAAACAAAGGAAAATAGTAATTTGTGAAGGGAATTTTCAGTTTCTTGTTAGTTTGAAGAAATCATCCAAAAAAAATGCCAAAAACTAGAAACTTGGTGGTGGTAAACATGTATCAGATGCATCACATGAGAATAGTACTAGCTTTGAAGCTTGCCATACTAGTTACTACTAATACTAATGCAGCAGCACTTGTTTCACAGATTGTCAGATTTTCCAAGAAAAAGAAAAGCTGAGGTTTTGTAACAAAAAGGGTGACCCACCACTTGTCCATCAAAGTTGCAAGAAAAGAATATATAGATAGCCACATTTATTGTTTTTTAAATAAAATTAGATAAAGCAGGAATCCTCCAATCATAGTGCTGTTTAAAGCCAACATCAAAGAATTTGAACTGTAAAAAACAAAGGTGATGGGCTCCTTGTTCACACCACTGTGATGTTAAATTTTGAGAATCTTATCACACTTTTGCCCCCCTACTGTTTTTCGAATATTATTCGAACTTGTTATATTATAGTACAATGATCGATATTAATAGCGTATTTCATATTGATGATGTCATTTTACGCGTGTGGATGAAATTCTGTGTCTTCTAAATTCATGTAGGGGAAGAAAATAGTAATAGTATATTTGTGTTAAAAGATGCACATCTACATTTTGTTCTTGGACTTAATTCAAGACAAATAAAATGTACTACTAGTATATAATTCAAACTGAAAAATGTACTAGTACAAGTTTAGAAAGATTGGTATAATCATGCTGTGGATTGTCTTTGGATTGAGTGTAAGAAAGACAACATGCGTATTGGGATTTGGATATTTCATTGCGTTACTGTTTTCTCAAATGTCTGAATCCAACATTCCCACTGTTTGTCGCTTTATAAATTAAATTCTTTTTTCAATTTCAAAATAAATAAACTAATTATTACTACTAATCAAACACGAATATAAATAAGTTTAATAATGTTGCTACCATTACTTTTAAATGAATTGTAACATATTTTTGTTTATACAGATATTACTACAACTATTTTCTTACTTCGTTATTAGTGGCAATAAAATTGAGTCACCTCCATAATTTTATTAATTTATTATGTGGCAATAATATAGTTTTCCTGCGTTATGAGGAATTAAATAAACCAAATGAATCAGTGGCCGTTGTTCAATAGTATTTGAAAATTAATCAGTGATACCACCAAAACTAATGGTGTGTTATTCAATAATATTAGGAGATTAACAAAAAATGGGGATAAATATATAGTAGTACTACTATTTTTTTATTTTAGTTTTCATTTTATGGAGAATATAATGGGTTGCTCGTGTGATCTTTATCCATCAAGTGCAAGTGTGCAACTATATTATACTATGTTTCTCTCTTCAATTATGTACTGTAAATTATTTTCTTCTTCTTTTGCAGTGGAGTGGATTCCCATTCATCCAAGAATTTTGCTTTTGCTTCGTGATTCCTTTTTTAGTTGATTCCTAAAAGCTTAATCATAACAACGAAACTTAATTATTACTTTGGTCAATGGACAGACAAAGAAGTTGGTCCAACTGTATCATTGCATAATTGGTAAAAAAGTATTGTGTTTTTGTCTAAGTTTAGTGATTTTCCTTACATATATGTATGCAAAGAAAAAATTAGTACGTATATTTCTTATGAATATAGATATGGAATACACGGCGTACATTATATTATTGCTAACTATTTAAGTTGTTAACTCTGCTAACTCATTAATATAGTGTATTAAAAATGTCAACACGTTATATTGAAGTTCAATAAAATTATGTGTTGGCATTTTAATGTTATCGACATTTTTAATACACTGCATTGATCACACCCCTGAAATGCGCACTATTTACTTTCGCATGACCCTTCTAGAAAAGGCTTTTTTGTATGAGTATAAATTAAGTTGATAATAGTCACTTAAATTATAAACGTTGATCATAATATGATATTCTATTTTTAAATATTACTTACTTATCAAAATTTGGTCAAATTTGATGTTTAAATTATTATACCTCTAAATTAAATGCTACTCAATCACTCATTATGAATAAAGATAAATGCCATACCTTAAACAGAAAAGGAAATGAATGATGTGCCTAGAAGACATCCCATTTTAGTTATTGCGATTCAGATTTAGAACATTTCAAATATTATTGCTCGATTATTTCGAATTAGCAGATATGGGCTCGAGTTAATCGTCCTTCCCGTATAATCGGCTTATTGAATTAATATTCAATACTTTCAAATTATTATTTGAAAAATCAGCTTCAATTCGACCTAAAGAGAATGGATGAGTACTTATATATATGTAAATAGTTGTACTTTATAACACGTGCAAGATGGACATGATGACTTGATTTACACATTATTTGATTGTCTTATATTTTCTATAAATTTATAAAAAAATGTTACACATAACTAAAATTTACTACTCCCTATGGTACTTATATCAAAAAGATATATACCTCATTTAAGTTTGTAATTATTTACCTCAGATTCAAACATTAAAACCGTCAAATAATGACAATGTGCTACCTAAAACGTAGTAAGTTCTAATTCCCACTATTAATATACGTGACTTTTATAGTATATTGGAGGAAAAAAAATTAGATGGAGGGGAATATACATAAGAAATAAATTCTCTCTCTTTCTCTCTCATGACTCCCCAAAAAGAGGGATTAGAGCAAAAATACTAGTCAAAGAATTGGTGTGGGGGCACATGAAAATAATCATCATGGAAGATTTGATCTTATTGAGTGGAACCCAAATGAGTATTAAATTATTGCCTCTTTCCATTAATTTTGGTTTGGTTTGAATGGAAGCTAGTAACACAAACATCTGTTTGCACCAACCCATTTTTTTTGTTTATCAATATATACAATAAATAAATAAATAAAAACCTTCATCCGAAATACTCTTCACTTTCCCTTCAATATATCAACCAATTTCTCTTGTGAAAAAATTATTATTCCACCATGAAAATAATAAAGTTACTTGTACTAAACTAACATGCCAGAATATATACTTGTTATGCCACTAATGAAAAAAATTCATCCATCGTTTTTTCACTTCCCAACTCTATAGAGATCGAAGAGACAAGAAAAATGGAATCAATATTGGTATATTATTGTACTTAAAATAAAATATTTGGCTTGTTCGAGAAAAAATGGGCATCTAAATGAAAGGGAGGGTCGCCCCACCTGCAAATTATTTAAAGAAAATAAGAACTTATTCCCATTACATAATTTGCAACTTTTCAATAGTTTTTAACCCTTTTAAGCTTAGGATTCCTCCATATTTCATTCCCTACCATTTACATTTTATTATTCTAAATTGATAATGCTATGAAGTGGACAATAAAGGCGTGAAACATTGATCATATTCCTCCATTATAGAAACTTATACAATTATATCCTTTTTTGTTCTAATATCTTTTGCTTAATTACGCGACATAAGAGATTTAATTCAATAATTTTGAGGTTGTATCCTTATTTCAAGAAAAACATCTGAAAAAGTAAATGAGAAGATTGAGAATATTCTAACAAGATTTTGTGTTATATCTTATTATGTCATTCATAAGTCCTAATGCATTAAAAAGGTTGAAAATTCGGCCCCTTTAATTTATTTTGCTATTTTTATTTTCTATTCGAGATATGACTTCAATATAATAATCATAGAACCAGCATTTTTGCTTTATTAGAAATATTCTTGATAATTAATGGAGTACAACCATCCCCTTTATCACCAATTTAAATATATATGTAGTAATGTGATAAGTTATTCCTCGAGAAAAAAAAATGAAATAGCGTTACGGTGAAATTTTTTAATGCATTATTGAATTATACATTTTGATGGGGTATGAATTATCAACCACTCCTTTTTATTAAATGAGTGGTACAAAATTTGCCACATGAAAAATATTTTTAGATTAATTAATCGTGAAAGGGAAGAATGGTAATTTCATGGTATATTTTATTCAATAAATACTTTTTTTAAAAAAAATTCTTTAAATTTTTTTATCAACTACATATACAATTCATGTGAACTACACACATATAATGTCAACTACATATACAATTCATGTCAACTATAAGTTGTTGACATTTGATGTGCAAACAATTGACATTTGATGTGCAGATTATTGATGATAATACCCTTGAGTTGACATAATCTACTTGCAATTGACATTTCGAAAATATTATGGATGAGTGGCTGAAAATGTATCTCAATTTTCAATTAAGCTAAAAAATCTGAATCTAAAAGGATCCCATGTTCATATATATATTTGTGATAGACTGATAGTGTTATGTGTTACAAAACAAAATAAGCAATAGTAGAATGAGGTGCGATCACTTTATAAGAAGAAACAAAAATGTTGTGCGGTTTAAAGGGAAGTTGTTGTTGGTTAGATTAGCAGAAAACATAGCATTGGTGTCCTATATTTGGAATTGTGTATGGGCTGGCATCCACACACAACAAATAAGTTGCAAGATTGCTGGCATATATAGATATCATATTTTATTGGTATGGCTTTTAAATAATCATGTTTCTAATCTAGTGCAAATCTCCTTTGGCAGCAAAGTTTGATTAAAAAAAAATCAATTTTCACCAATTTGAATACACAAAGACTTTTATGCGCGAATCTCATTCTCAAGCTCCTTCAGTGTCCGCACCTTGGTATAGTTGTCATCTTTATACACACCCCGTCTCTCTACGGATGTGGTGCATCCATCCTTTAGCACTACCCTACTCCACCTTGCCGTTGACACTCTCTCTCTGGCTAGCTAGATCCGGTCCGCGTTTGACCATGAGTCTTCCACGTTTTCACACAAATTATAAACATTAAATTCTACTTTTTCTAATATATTGTCCCATAAACTCAACACAACGCAGTAGTAGTAGTAGTAGTATTTTTAATATTATTATTATTATTATGTCTTGAACCCAAATTTTGGGATGGATTTTGGGCGGATCTCACGATTGTTTGTCCCAAAGTAATGCTATATTAATATCCTATCGATAATTAATAGATACAGATTTTTAAAAGATTATATATGCTCAATAACTTCTTCCCTTTTTTGGCACTGGTGTGGCTACATTGAATTTCAAATGGGTCAAAATCGGTATTAAATGGAGTGAGTAGGGACCCGGTTTCGCATACTTGCAATCTTAAATATGAAATGACATTAAATAAGCGTATGCACCACAATAAAAGTACGCGACCAGCATTCAAAAATTTCTTGGTACGATGATATTAAATGATATTGAGAAACGAATAAAAATAGGGATGAAATGACATTTACATTGCATTCTCTCCTTCATTCTATCATCAAAGTAAATAAATAAAATAAAAGTAGAAATCATTTTTATTCTATCATAATAAAAACTTTTGTCACAAAGCAAAAGCATCCAAATGGTCCCTACAATACAAATGTAAATTAAGTACCAATTTATAGTCAAAAAAATGTTCTGGTTGTGGATTAGAATTTGGAATACAGGGCATACTAACAAATGGAAATTTATAAGTTGACAAACATGACTCGGTCAATTCAAAAATTGAAGCGGAAAGAAATGCAAGTGGCCCAGATATAAAAGAAATCAAACCCACAAAATACTCCATAACAATTTCAGTCATTGAAACAACAGAATACCAAGACAGTAGTACGAAAACAAAGAATGCAAAAACAACAATAGTTTGAAAACATTTATTGAATAGTAAAAACGACACAAACTACTCCCTTTCTTCTTCTTCGTCATCTTCATCTCTGAAACATTTCAGAGTGGACCTCGGAGATCCACAGGATACAGACTTCACGAATTTCTGATAAGTGATCGCACCACCAGCACCCAGATCCTCAACGCTTCTCTCTCCACCATTGTAACACTTCAACTCCGGGAAACAGATCTCCTCAAACAACTCAGCGCCATATTGAGCATGCACAGATACAGAAAACTCTTTTGGCTCGAAACAAGCCAAGACCCTCTCAACCAGAGCACCAAGATTCATACTTTTCAAGTCATAGCCCGCTGCTTCAAAGCTCGCGTAACTGAAGCCATCTTCAGGAGTAATATGAATGGTTGACACAGCATCACCTTCAATTGAGTTCATAGAATAACCGCAGGGCTCGAACTCAAAGTCACAAATGCGTGATTTGGGGAGGATGTTTCTTATGCCAGACGTGTTGGTCATCACAGCTGCAACATTGGACTCATTCTTGAAGAAGACAGCAGCTTTCTCCCTGTCTAACCCAGTCATGCACATCTCTAGTGTGTACACAGGATTATCAGCTACGCTGGGACCGGCACTAGCAGAATAAATGTGCCATTGCTGTTGCTTATCAGAGCCTCCCATAACATAGGCTTTGCTTCCACTTGAACCAAGCTTTCCAAAATAGCCATCAAGGACAGAAACTTCCTCAGAGAAGGAACGATGCGGGAATGATTGAGCTCCAGGAAAGATGAAGCTTCCACGCGTGTACTTCACATCTTGAACAGAAAGAGAAAGGAACCCAGCCAGCTTGAGTATGGGAGGGATCGACAGAAGCAATTTCGTTGTCCCACAGGTTTTGATGATGATCTTATAGGGATAAACAAAAAGGCTGGACTCAGAGAGGACATATGAATCCACATGCTCATTTGACAATGAATCAACAATGGTGCATTCAGCAGGTTGTAAAATTTCATCAATTTGGGATTTTGAAAGAGAACGGAGCCCATTACCCTCAGGATCAGCAAAGATGCTTGGTTCAAAAAATGAGATTTCTAGTCTTTTTTCAAAACCTTCAAACCCTATTGCAGAAGCAGTTAAAGCCATTTTGAAATAAGAAGCAGCAGACCACTAGAGAGCAGAAACGAAGACGGCCAAGAATGAAGAAAAGGAGTGTACGGGAAAAAAACTAAACTAATTGCAAAAAAAGCTTGTAAGGCGTCTAATTGACGCGGTGGGGAAACAATATAGGAATATCAGGATGGCTTGCGAGCGCACTGCAAAAACAAAGAGAAAATGATCTCAGTTTGCATTCACAATATTAAAAACAATACTATGCATAACAGCAAAACTTGGTGACAGTTGAAGATACTCACGTTCGAGTAAGCAGCAGATCTGAACTTCTTGATGCCACCGTTTGGTCGAACGTCTTCAATGCTGTATCCGAGGGGAGCTTCGTAAAATGAAGATTTACTAGTACTAGAATTCTTTTTCCCACCTTTTGTCTCCATTATATCATCTACTCTTAACTGCAGGATAACCAGATGAAGATGGAATAAGAAGATTGGAAAACTGGGTAATGAAGGAGAATGTGCATAATAATAAGAAAATGATGGCATATAAAGATTGAAACAGTGTACAATTATGTAGAATGACAACCAAGCATTCGTGGATGGCCAAAACCCAAAACCATAAGGAGAATAATAGGTATGAAAAAATAGAAAATGCAAAAAACAATGAAGATTTTGAGCTTGGCAAAACCATAAAGATGAATATCAGAAATGTTATTCATCAAAATTCAAAAAAAAATTCACCAAATGTCCAATAAACGTATTAACAACCCCCTTCATCAAACTTGAAAACATTTTAAACGTACTGCCAATACAGATAGAGATCTATTATTAAATTGACAATTTAAGCACAAGAGATACACAAATGCTTCTGAAATGCGAATCCAAAGGACACATCCATATAATGAGTACACGTGAAACTGCAAATGGATAAGAAACCACGACTACAGGTAGATTATTTAAGAAATTCCATTAAAAAGCGCATATTTTCATAGATCCATCATCTAGATCTGAAAAAAAAGGAAATAATATACACACCAATCACAAACTTTTATCACCTCTTATCATAAACTTTAACTGCGTACATATTCGAAATTGATGCATAACAAAACGTTGACAGCTTACATCGAACCGAGAATAAACTACAAATCGCATACTTACATGAAATGGTTTTGAATTTGTGTGTGAACAATCGATTCAAACACCACAATTCACGTAGTGTTGTCCTGCAATTATATAAACAATGAAAGTTAATCAAATCTATCCTATCAGCCTTACATAAAATCGTAATATATATATATATACACAAGTCGAGAAATGTACTCACAAAAAAAAAATATTGTAACGGCCGAAGATGAAACCCTAGAATCGCAATGTCAGTTTCTTTTTCAAAATGATTTCGTTTCCTCTGGAAAAATCTTGAAGTATGACGAGGCATATTTATACAGCTAGGCAGTCATTCCTGACCGCTAATCTTTTCAAATATTACGGTATTACCCTTTACAAGTAATTTCATTTTGAAATTTCTTGCTATTGCCAAAATTAGGGTAACACCTCTCAAAAATGCAGAGAAAACTTTCTCTAAAATAAAATGGTATAAAATCTAAATATTTAATATTGATTACAGTATTAAATCATTACAATGTTTGAGATACTATGAATGGTAGAATGTGAAATCCCAATCAGTATTACATAAATCTTCATACAAATATCTGAATTGGAGTATTAAAATAAATCTAGATTAAGAACTTCCTTACTTAGAAATCATAGTGTGCATAAATTATGGAAAACATTGGTCCTACATTTAATTATTGTAACCGTGATACTGATACATGATTTGAACCTTTTCATTTAATTATTGCATTCTTTTGGAAATCATTGAGGAAAGGAAATCAATATTTATATAGTAGTACTCCTTATTAGTACTACTACGATTTCTTTCCTTCTTATCCTCGTCCACTCTTACTATTTGGTTGCCCATTTCTGTTTATCCGTTGCCATGAATAATTGATTATTTAATAGCATATCTGTGTCCCTTTTTATAAGCCAATCATCTATCTTTTCCCATATTCTTTTTCTCATATCATATTTACATGGTCAAAAGTGGACCGCACAATCATTATTTATAATATGATCCGATCTTCTAGGTGTGGTTATATTAATTCTTATAAATCCCTTGGCTGAAAATAAAGCTGCAGAGATTAGTGTATAATTATATGCATTTGGGTAGTCACAAAAATTCGACACATTTGTCTTCGTATTCAATTGTTCGAAATTGAATTAGTGTGAAAAATCAATCAATTATCATAAAGTGTGGATAGAACAAAAGTGTTGTGGATTGTTTAACTTTAAAGAGTTAACATACTTGTGGTGAGAAATTATTCTTGAAATTATGCTTGACGAAGGTAAAATTGTTTATCCTAATTAATTATGTGCAATTTGTCATTATGTCATCTTCTGGTTAATATTTTTTCATAATAATGGTTTTTTTTCTTTTTTTGTGAATATTTGTACCATGATCCGATCCTTCAGGTGTGATTATAATAAATCTTATAAAATCGTTGTTTGAAAATATAACTGCAAAGATTATGGTGTGTATATTGTATGCATTGAGAATGAAATATTTTGTATTCACAATGTTTCCAATTAATTTGTTCATGCCAATTTTAGAGTGTGTTGGAATATTGTTCAAGATTAAATTGATTCAACTTTTAAATATATTGGTCTTTAATTCTTCTTAATTTTCATTTGATTTTAAGGGGGGCCTAAGAATAGTAATTCTACGCTAGTCTTATATGTTAAATGGATCAGTCGGCATATTTGAGAAGAAGAGAGTATTGGAAAGCTATTGATTGTATTGTATGTATTGTATTTGATAATGAAATAGTACCCAACATCCATGTATTTATAGGGATGTTGGGGACTCTTGAGATACTACAATAAATGTATTCTTGGAACAAGACAATTATTGGAACAAGGCATGATTAATTATCTAATCTTGGGACTTAACTCTTCATCAATATTTCTTCTTTTCCCAACACTCCCCCTCAAATTGAGTAGTGGGATCTCCAATGCTCAATTTGGAAAGAACTTCTTCAAAACTTCTTGAGTCAACTGCCTTAGTCAAAATGTCGGCAAGCTGATCTTCTGAACGAACAAAGGGAAGCTCAACAATACCATTTTCAATATTTTCTTTGATTAAAAAGGTCTTTCCAATCGACACCCCCCCAACCTTAAAAAATTTTTTTAAAACACAGGTGCCTCCAAAAAAAACTTCCTTTTTCCTTTTAATTCACCATAAAGGGGAAATTGTTCCCTTCGGGGTTGAATACCCAAAACCCTTTTGTTTGAGGGGAGGGTAATGTGTCTTGGGCGGAAAAAGGTCTGGGTGGCCCCTCCAAAAATCGAGTGACCCTTTTCCCAAACCAAGTGCCTTGTACCCCCCCCAAAATTGACCCAAAAAAATTCTTCTCTTTTTAGTAAAAACCCATCCCCCAAGCCTAAATTTTTTTCCCCCGGAAAACACTTTTTTTCCCCCAAGTAGGGTTTTCGAATGGGTTCATAATTTTTTTCTTCTTTCCTTCCCCCCAAATTTTTTGTGTTTCATAGCTTCTTCCCATGCCCGTTGTTTTCTTCTTCCTCTTTAAGTGCATTAAAAACCCCAGGCCATTTCGATAGATGGCCTTTGCTGGTTTTTTAAAATAGAGTGGGTTTTTCCCTGTCAACTTTTAAATTGTGTATTTTTTTGGGTGGAACCCCTCTTTTGGCCTTGGTGGGAATTATCTCCCATTGTCATAAAACCCCAATTTCCCTTGGCCTCGTTTCCTTTTTTCCACCATCGGGGGCTGGTTGAATTTTCAATCTCTTCTATTCAGGTGTTAGCGAAAAAATTTACACATAAAGTCTTTTTGGATAACCTAAATTGGAGAGTATTTGGGACGATGTCACCTGCAATAACTCTCCACATCGGTGACTTTTTTGGGGGTTGCTTTTTTGCTTTCTTTTTAGGCCCGGCCGGGATTGCTTGGCGTTGGCATTGGCATTGCCCCCAATTTGCGGGTCTATAACATTTTTTTTTTAATATTATCCCCCCTGCCCCCCTTAAGGTGGGTAAAAAAATATTTGTTTCAAGGAATTTTGGGGTTCTGGTAACAAACATACGGTTCGACTTTGGATCAAAACTTTTTATACCCCTTTTGGGTTTCCCCCTTTCCCTAAAAAGCATTTAAGGCCCATGGGAAACTTGTTCTTTTTGTGTTTAGGGATATGGACAAAAAAAAAGGGGGACCGAAAGCGCGGGGGTTCAAGTGTCGAGGGGGGGGGAATTTTTTTGAGGGTGGAAAAGATTTGCGGTGGGGGGTTTTTGTTTGGGAAATAGGAGTGGGTTCAAAAAATTTTGGTAGGGGTTTTGGGTTGGCAAAAAAGGTTTTTGGGGGTTGGGGTTCTATGAGCATGAGCGGGGCATTTGGGGGAGTCGGTTTTCCTTTTTCCGGGGCCTTTTTTTGGGGTATAACCAAATGGTTTGGTGTATAAGACCTTTTTCTTGAAAGAATTCTTTCCAGAATTTCGAAATTCCCCCGGTTATCGACCGGGAAAAATTTTGAATAGTTTTTGGGCGGGGTTTGGATAAAGGGGGTAAAAATGAAATAAAGTGTGAGAAAACTTAAAATTTTGCTTCATAAAATATGCCCCGGGTCTCAGTCAATCCCTAACAAAAACTAAAGTATCAAAAAACCGTAAATTAAAAGGGGGCCCCCAAAATCAGAATGTACTAAAGAGAATAAGGTTTCAACGATGTTTTTTTAAGGGGTAAAGGGTTTGGTTTACTTTTGGAAAAGAAAACAAGTTTCCGAAATTAACCCTGCTTTGGGGAAAAATCTTTGGGAAAAAAACAGTTTTAAATAACCGAAGAGGTTTTACTGGCGTCGAGAAACCAAAAACTTTGATCGCCGACCCGTGAGTTAGCATGGGGGTTCCCTTTTTAGCTATTTTCCCATAGTAAAGTCCATCACGTTCGGTTCCACACCTTTAAAATTTTCTCCCCGGTTGGGGTACCTGGGGACAAAATTGTCCCCTTTTTTTGCATTACCAATTTAACTCCTTTGTGGGGGGTGACTAATGGACAATAGCTTATGAGAAACGAAGGGAAAATAAAGAGACAATTTTCAGATAGGTGATATTTTCACCGGCCCCCTCCCAAAATTTTGAATTCCCTTGGGTCTGAATATGGGATTTATGGGTTTATGGTTGGTAGTTCTTTGGCATCTTTTTATTGTTCGGTTTTCCCCCCCAGTCAAATTCCATGGGAAATTTTTTTTTTGATACCCAGACAAAATACTTTAAAAATTTTTTCAAGAAGGGAAATTTATTATGACACAAAATTGGGGTTTTGTGGGGGTTTTAAAATTTTGGGGCTGAAAAAAGGGTTTATTTGGTGGGGGTTTTTTGAAAATTGGGGAAAGGGTGGGGGGAATTTTTTTTTAATTTTTGAAAGGTTTGGGGGCTCAATAAAAGAGCCCCCAAAAAACCAAATACGGCCCAAATTGGGGGCCGCTTGCCCCTTTCCTAACTCTCCTCCAAACTCCAATTCACTCCCCCCCTCCCGGGCAAAAATTTGCCGACAATTTAATTTTCTTGTGGGCGACCCCTGGTTTGTCTCTTTTCCCGGCCCGGGGTTTGGAAGGTGGTTGCCCCCCGGGGGTGAGGGGTTACTTTGGTTTGGGTTTTCCACGATCATTTGCCGGGATGTCCCGGGGTTCAGGTCCCCGGAAGGGGGTTTTCCCCTGTTTTCCCCCACCATCCGGGTTCCGATTAACTCAAAAAAACCCTTTTGGGGTGTCTCTTTTGGTTTTTCAATGTGAACACACCAATTTTGATTTTGTCCTCAAAAATTCCCGGGCCCCCCTTTAGGTTTTTCCCCCACTTTGGGGGGGCCCCCTCGCGGCCCGCCCGGGTTTCCCCCCCCGGGGGGGTTAGGGCCCCGTCCCTGAGCTTTTCTTTCCGGGGGGGCGGTTCCCCCCCCTCTTTTTGGGGTTTAACTTGTATCAAATTTTTATCTGGTGGGAAACTCCCGTAAGGGTTGTTCAACGGAGGGGGAAATGGATCCAATTTGAGTATTTCCCTCTTTGTCGTTTAAATACTTGTTGTGGGTTTCGATCAAAAGTTGAAATCTCATTCTTTGTTAAATTTATGTTTGGGTTGATACCATGTTAAATGGATCAGTCGGCATATTTGAGAAGAAGAGAGTATTGGAAAGCTATTGATTGTATTGTATGTATTGTATTTGATAATGAAATAGTACCCAACATCCATGTATTTATAGGGATGTTGGGGACTCTTGAGATACTACAATAAATGTATTCTTGGAACAAGACAATTATTGGAACAAGGCATGATTAATTATCTAATCTTGGGACTTAACTCTTCATCAATATTTCTTCTTTTCCCAACATTATATAGGGATGTCAATTGGGCTAATCCGCTCGGGTTCGGGCCAACCCATTCGATTTATCGAGCTATTTGGGTGCGGGTTATTCGGGCTGTGGATTTTTTGGGTTATAAATTTTTGGTCCTAACCCTGAATCTTCAGGTTTCGAGCTAACCTACGGGCTATTCGGGTCAGAAGTGATATTATTTGTTACTTTCTATCCAATTCAATATTCTAATTTATAAAAAAAAACAGATTGTCGTAAAGTGAAGTATTATCAAAGTGATCAAGAGAAGAAAAATAATAGCTATTGAAAATTGAAACAAAATACATAAACATATCGCTCAATTAGTAGCACGTGTGAATATGAATACAATTAAATGACAATTAAATGGAAATCTTGCATTTCAAAAGGAGTTAAATAACGTTCTTAATTGTTTACCCGAAAAATAAATTCTACGAAATTAAAAAATATAGTATAGATAATAAGTATGTCAAAAAATAATTTCTATGGACTTTAATATGATTATACGAGTACATATTATGATATTAATATACTCTATATTTCATTTAACCCTAACTTTTAATTTGAGAAAGAAGATATAATTACCATATATAGGTTCATATGCCATATATATTTCATATATATAAGTTTATAAACCCAAAATTTGATAATATTTTTTTTAAATGCTCAACCCATGGGCTAACCCGCAACCCACCCGGGCCAGCCCGCATAACCCGCCGACCCAAACGGGTCAGCCCGTGTAGCCCGGTTATGTATTTGGGTTATAATTTTCCGGCCCTAACCCTATGATTTTACCAGGTTATTTGGGTCAACCCGCGGGCTTCGGGCTAGATTGACATCCCTTACATGACACTGTTAATGAGACCAATAACGAAAAAAATAATAAGAGCTCCAAATTTATATTTTCTTACATACAAATGTATAGAAAATTAGAAAAATCGTATATCAACCTACTAGTATAGTAAATTTGATTTTTACAATCTTCTTATTCAAACTATTATTCTCCTTCCTAAACTATTCTTGCACAGTTGCACTCATTATTTTTTGGAGAGACATTTTTTTTCTCATCAATTTCAGCCTCTCTCCATCTTCGATTTTTTCAGCATTTTGGTTTTAAAAGGACCGGGTGACTAATGGTTGAAGAATGAAGATAGTTTTTAAAATAGAAAAAATGCGAGTGGTTTAAACTCTGCTTGTGATCTCTTAATATATCTGTGAGAAAAATTGAGCAAATTACAGTTAATCGCACAATATCGTGAGGCAAAATCACAGTAATCCTATTTGTTATCGTGCTAATTTGGGGAGACCCCTTATAAGTACTTACTCCATATAACTTCTTAAAAAAATAGCACTACCTTCACTAATATTAATAATTTTTTAGAATTTTAATTCGTCCAAAAAAATATGTCTTTTATTTTTGGTAATATGACCATCATTATCCCAACTTTCTCTCTTCTATTATTATCTATTAACACTCTAATATTTTTTCTTAATATTATTTTATTTATTTCAGATTAAATCTGTATCTTTTGCTACCAAGATTATTGGAAATAGACATTTTAAAAATTGTACTCCATAAAATCCTTGTAACTGAGTAATATGTATTTTTGTAGTCATTCTATTATAAGTTTATGTCAAAATTATTTCTTTCTCTTGTATTTATTTTTTCATTACTTTTTTAAAATTATTATCACTTCATTTAACTACTTAATTTTTCTAAAAAAATTCCTATTGAAGTGAAAGTCTTTAGGGTAAGATTTAAGCATTAAGGATTATTAAAAAAGACATTTATAAATTTTTATTGAAATGATAAGATGCTCAAGTGGGGTGGGGGCAGTGTTAATTTTAAAAAATAGGAAATCTGACTCGGTCACAGGCATTTGTGAGCTGTATTTTGTTGTACCTGCCTGCACTTGCTAAAGCAAGGAGACGAATAAGTCCAATCTATTAGTAGTATAGTGCCCCCACTCCAATCTTGGGATAGAAAAAGATTCTTTGATTATCTAGGTCGATAAAATATGTTGGCACCAAACATAATTTATTCTTAAATCTTAAAGGTCACCATCTAAAAAAAATCTACATAATGTTTTCATGATTTTACAAGTATTGTAGTTCGTGTGTAATTTTAAATTAATCACGAGATATGCGAGAAATCCGGCACTTAATTATTTTATGCAAGAAGAGAACAAGTTGAATACGTCAAAGTGAATTATTAGTGAGGAAACATTGGTATGTTTCTTGCCACTTTGTGAGAGAGTTCTCAGTAGCTTCACTTCCTTTTTGACATTATGTGTGTACAATCACCAAAAGAGGATTCCAAATGCATATATGAAATCCGTGATATGTGTAGGAGTTGATTTCTTTTACTCCATTTAGTTTTATTAATAATATTGTTATATCAACAGCATGAACATTTTTCATGCTGTATATATGTAGTGGCACAACACAACAAAAATAAAGAGTAACACCTCCTCCAAGTCGAGTCGAAGATGACACATTAACACTTATTCAACAAGACTGCATACATTCTGACTGCTCATAAACCGACTTACCACCCTAAATTTTTTTTATAGTATGTAAATCGCCTTAACTCGCTGAGCATTAGTAAACTTGAGTCAAGTTTGAAGTCAGGTCCCACACATGTACTAGGTGTTGAGTTTCACACTTGCACCATGGTTGGGTCTTACACACCTGATTTATGTGCCAGGTTCAAGCACCCGCACGACTTTCGCATGTTATGATCGTCAACGTATAACGTATGAAAGGCATGAATTAATTTTCAAGGAATTAATAATGTAACTGCCGCTTCGGTTACGAGCCCTATAAGATCAAAACCAACTTTTTCAATAATATTTTATTATGATTTAAAAAAAATGAGAGATTGTTTGGAAGCCGCATTGCATTCTCAAGTTAAATGTATGGATGTAAAATAAGAATTTTAAAAATTATAGAACTATCAATTTCATACTACCATGTAATTAAGTTCTATGACGCGTTAAAAGGGAGATATTAGCCCGTGTATATTATAGAACTAATTAATAAGTTATGATAACCTTGATGGGCCATGTAATACTAGCCTACTTGCTACAAAGCCCATTTCATCAGGAGACATTCAATCAACCACAGCCCATTTATGAAAAAGTAAGATTATTGTAAATTTCAATATTAATACTTATTCAGAATTTGAAATTGAATTAGCAGAGTTTAACAAGTAGGAATGCACTGATTGATGAATTGGAAAAGCATGCATATTTGACATCCAAATGCACTAGAGACTAGACTGAAGTTAAGTCAAAGTTATACTCTCTCCGTCCCAAGATAAATGACTTATATTCCTTTTTGGTGTGTCCCACTATAAGTGACCTATTTCCTCCCCCTTTACATGAAATTAGACTGTTACTAAATCTTTTCCAGTAGTTTGTGTTTGTTATTTAAGCTTTAGATGAAATTTACAAGTTTATCTAGTAGTTATATTATAGTGATATGTAATTGTACGTACAATAATATGGAGTAATAAATGCAGCGTTGAATAAATCTATACATTATAAATACAGTGTAGAATATATTCACGTGCATTTATATATCATCTTGATTCGATATTAATGCCAAGGCTCATAATTGAACTTGAGTTTTTTTTTTTTTTTTTAATAAATTGAACTTGAGGTTGTCCTTAACTGTAGTGTAGATTTACTTATGCATGTACTATATTTTTGTAATTTTTAAAAATTTTCTCTCTATAAAAATTTCAATTTTCAAGTAATTATTCGAACTATAACGATAAATGTGTATTGAAATAATAGTTTATTTTAAAAAATCTAAGTACATCTGAAATGTTTGAACAGACAGGTGATTTTTTCAAATGATATAGGAATAGATTGATTCACACTAGTAGAGAATAAGGAATATGGAAGAGAAAATTCTATTAATTTAAAATAATTATAAATGTAGTAAAAAATAGTAATTAACGTTTTTAATTATATGTGAAACAATGGAAAAAGCGTTAGCAACTTTATTCGATTACCCTTGTCTGTCTTCTCTCACAGTCTCAGTTTGCAACGAAGGTGAATTCGAATTCCATTAATCTTCTATTCCGTTTGTGTGTCTAATTGCGAAAAACTGAAAGAGAATCCGCCTTTTTCCTCAATGTGAGAGATAGTTTATGTAAAACGCGTGCATTATTCGTGTGTATGTTTTTTTTATTTCCTTTTCCAGTTTCAGGATTCGATCTGCACAGATTTCTCACTTTTCCCTTTTCGTGTCTTCTTTTTGCCTGGATTTATATCTTTTTATAGATCGGAAGATCTGTATTATTGCATATCTAAGGTGAAATCACAGAGGGAAGGAATAGAATGGGATACATCGGAGCTCATGGAGTTGCGGCGTTGCGGAAGCACAAGTATAGCGGAGTTGATCACTCCATAGTGTCCAAATACGTGCTGCAGCCTTTCTGGACCCGCTGCGTCAACTTGTTCCCTCTATGGATGCCGTGAGTTCAATCCCTGTGTGTGTGTGTGTGGTGATGTTATGAGTAATTTTTCTGGATCTTATCGATTTCTTTTCTAGTAGTATTTGTTTTATTGAAGATGCAAGATATTCTTTTGTTTTGTTGGAGTGGTGTTAGTGTTATAAAGCTGGATGCTTTTCTGATTTTAGCTGAAAAACTAGGAGGAGTGTGGCCTTGTGGGATTTGGCCAGAAATGTGTTATTGTTTGTCTTTTATTTTCTTAGGAATTGTTAGGAGACTTAAAAGGGATCTTATTGTTGTTATCGTGTATACTGAAGAAAATTAGCATTTTTTTGTTTCAAGCATGACACATATTTCCGATATAACATCATAATCCATTCTTGGGCTGCATCCTAGTCTGTCCTATTTAGTGCTGCTGAGTGATTCTTGTTGTTATCTTGTTGTGTTTTGTGTAGACATGGAACCTGAATACGTGGTTCTTATGTAATGATATAGACATGGAACCAGATTACTTTCATGAACATGTGCACCATGGAGTTATATTTTTTTGTGCATTATACCATTTCCAGTGATTGTCGCTAATATCTAATTTTTTCCTTTTGTGCATGGGCTGAGTTTGCAGACCTAACATGGTAAGTGTTCTCTGGTTACCCTCTCATAGCATTTGAATATATATATTGTTTATTTCCACATTTTTTCTGTCTATTGTCATGTTAATTGCTATCTTTGTTTTCTACCCAGATTACACTTACAGGATCAATGTTTTTGGTTACATCTGCATTGCTTGGATATGTGAGTGCTCTCATCCGCTCTCTCTGTCACACAAACACACACATGCATGTACTCACACACTCGCGTGTTTAGAGGCTGTTGCCCAGGGGGTTTTCTCCATATTAAGAAAGTTTAGTATTCAATGATTTTCCAAAGTTCATATTTGGAGCTGTTATAATATTAGGTGCTCATCCACTTCAAATTATCACACATGAAGTGATGATGAATTTGCAAATCTTGCATTCTTCACCAACCTGGTGATAAATACTATTTTTTTTCCTGCGTATCTGATTCTATGCAGATATATTCACCTCAACTGGATTCACCTCCTCCAAGATGGGTTAATTTTGCCCACGGATTACTGCTCTTCTTATACCAAGTAAATTCATATCTCTGCTTATCACTTCATTTATTTGGAGAGTTCATATTTCCTTATTGCAAATTAAAAGTTATACAAGCTGCCTGCATTCCTAAGCCCCCACCCCTCTGCAGTGCAGTTTTAGCAAATGTTGAATTGCAAGATACTATCAGTTTTCTTACTGTTTAAAACAATACAATTGCTCAATTTCAATTGCCTGGAGTTTCAATACCTGGTTATGTTTGAAGAGTTTGTTGCTCATGTCTGTTATTTCTTTTCTTCTAATATTCACACTAGACTTTTGACGCTGTTGATGGAAAGCAAGCAAGAAGAACAAATTCTTCTAGTCCATTGGGAGAACTTTTTGACCATGGTAATGTTTGTCCCTTTAATCGTTTCCAGTCTTTGATTTTGCTACTGCATTATTTTCTTCTCTTCATTTGTGAAGTGCTGACTGTAATGTTACCCTATTGCTGCCTTGGCAAATCTCAGGCTGTGATGCTCTTGGGTGTGCGGTATGTATGGAAGTTTTTTTTTGTGCAAGGCATTCCCATACTTATGCTGCTTGATTTTTCTGTTTGGTTTCTTCTTATCCAGTTTGAGGCCTTGGCCTTTGGAAGCACTGCCATGTGTGGTAGGAATACTTTTTGGTTCTGGGTTATATCAGCTGTCCCTTTCTACTGTGCTACATGGGAGAAGTATGTAGATCTTTGGTTGATGCCTCTCAAACTGTAGTATATTGCTATATCTTTTAGTATTAATTTATTTGTTGCATTGTTGCAGCTATTTCACCAATACGCTTATTCTTCCCATCATTAATGGACCTACTGAAGGCCTTCTGCTGATATACTCTGTCCATTTTTTCACTGCTATTGTTGGTATTACTCTCTCATTTTACTTCCCTGCTAATACTTAAAACCCTATATGTTTTTGCTCTTATTTTATCTGCCACCTAAAACCTCTGAATTGCTTTGTTTCCAGGTACTGAGTGGTGGGCCCAGCCGTTTGGAAAATCCATCCCATTCTCCAGCTGGGTTCCGATTGTAAATGGTTAGTCTAGCAAATTATTTCGGGGTTGATGATATTTGACACTACCATGTACATATTCATCATTGTAGTAATGTAGACTATGTAGTGTCACTTCCTTTTAATCTGATATGGGGAGTATCTTATTAATGTGGTGTTTAATTTATTATGATTCTGACATACAATGTTACTACTTATTAGGTCTCTGTTCCTTTATCAGCCCTCCATAGTGATATCATTTTGTTGATGCTGTGCCTCTTTTATCTTGCTTAGAATTGTGTATTCTTCTGGCCAGCTTCTTTTGATTACATTGTTGCTTTTTAATACCATTTTGTTTTCCCAGAAATGCCGATGTATAACGCCGCATTGTTCATGATGATAGTCTTTGCAGTTATACCTACAGTTTTATTCAAGTGAGTACAATTTTTATATTTGACCACAGTGATGATGCTTTGTAAAAAAGGTCCAAAAATAATTTTTTCACCTAAATACACTTTTAATATGTTTATTATTGTATGAACGTATAGGCTGACACAATTAATGCTTCCAAATTTGCTCTCTCTCTTTGGTTCTTGCAAGTCATATATATTCACATCAGAAACAAGACATTAATAGTCCAAATGGCATTCATTTCTTAACAATAATCACTGCTGGTCCACATTGAACTATGGCATGTTATTGTTAGGGTTGGCTTAAATTCTTCTTAAAATATATGACATTTACGTGCAGTGTGTACAGAACTATGGCATGTTATTGTTAGGGTTGGCTTAAATTCTTCTTAAAATATATGACATTTACGTGCAGTGTGTACAATGTTTATAAGATTGTTCGAGCAAAAAAAGGGAGCATGCTGCTAGCTTTGGCAATGGTATGCACATTTGACGTACCGATCAATAGATCAGATTACAATTTTTATCCAAATAATCTCTCTTTTGAATTTTAACTAATATCTTGATCTTGTATATTGACAGCTTTACCCATTTGCTCTTCTACTGGGTGGAGTTCTTTTCTGGTATTGCTTGATATCCCACTATCTGTGTTATTAGACATTTTGTTTATAATTTAATATTGTGTATTATCGTGCAGGGACTATCTGTCTCCTCTTGATTTACTGGGCAACTACCCACACCTCGTCATATTGGGTATTGGTTTGTCATTCGGGTTCCTTGTGGTAATATTTCCTTCTAGTTCAAGCTTTGCTGCATGATAATACGACTACTTTATTGGCTTCGAAATAATGAAACATTGTGTTTGTCTTCTTGTCCTAGAGTGTCTAAAAAGTTTCTTACTAAATTGATTGTGTTCCAGGGAAGGATGATTCTCGCTCATATATGTGACGAACCCAAGGGCTTGAAGACAAGCATGTGCATGGTAAGAGCAATGCTTAATTCTTCTATAGAGTTCTTCATGACATTTAATAAGGATGATTAGGTTCAGCATACTTTAAAAGGAAAGTGATGGGGGGTATAATTAACTTTAGGTTTGACCTAGCCATATTTCTGCAGAAGTCTTTTGACTTGTGTCTTACTCTTTGCAGTCGCTGTTATATCTTCCTTTTGCCATAGCAAATGCACTCACTGCCAGTCTAAATGATGGGTATGTGCTGAAACAATTATTTAATCTCATATTCTGTAATCGGAGACAGGGAGATACTAAGGTATTTTGATTTGATTATTTAACACTTTCTTGATCTTCATTTTTGTTGCAGGGTTCCTCTCGTTGACGAGTTCTGGGTTCTGCTTGGTTTCTTTGCTTACTCAGGTACGCGCTTTGCATATACGGGCTCCCTTTGAAATTTCAATTATTTGCTCCCCTGAACCCAGAGAAAAGACATCTCCAAAGATAGTGTGTTGAGTTTCCTCTTGATCTTAATCATAGTTTTGTTTTATCATATGCAGTGGTGCTATATATGCATTTCGTAACATCCATCGTTCATGAAATAACAACAGCTCTGGGAATTTACTGCTTCAGGTAACAAATACTTTCAGGCGTTTCCTGATATAAAATCCGTTTTCACAGCACATATTCCTGCTGGTCCTCCCTAACGTCCTCATATGGAATGATATATTTTCTTTATTATTCGAATATGCCTATTTACATTGCTCTAGTTCTGCTATGAAAAATGAATGCTGAAACCAGTTTGTTTTGGATATGGAAATTCACTGCATTTTCAGTCTCTGGAAATAATTGAATCTGGTCACGTCTAAATGCAGGATAACTAGAAAAGAAGCCTAAGATGGGACCACCTGGCTGTGTCTCTACAAATATGGCAGTGATGGAGCTCTGCAAACAACATTCCTTTAAATTTCTTTAGTTTGAGACTAGGTTTTACATGTTGGTTGCTGTAATTGTTCAAATTAGGCAACTCTACACCCCATTTTAAGGTCCTCTTTCCTTTTGCTATTTCATTTTTAGGATGTATGGGGTACATGAATTTAGTTTCCTTGCTTATAAGTTACTAGGAGTATATCACAAAAACTAGTGCTAGACTAGTTTTGTTACCACAAATTGTTCTGTTGCCATTTTTGGTACACTCTTCATGTTCTATAAGGTTATTACATGATTTAACTACTCAGATTAAATATATGGAACTTAATCCAGAACATAGTTCCAGCGATTCCGAGCCTCAACGTATGATAGATGAAGCGATCATTGACATGTGATGAGAGTTCATTTTCTCGATTCCACATCATCGATGAGCAAGAAGCTCTCTATCTGTACCGTGTTATAAGGTATAAACAGCTGCTAGCAAGATGTCTCCTTGCAGCTGGGAATCGTGCTAACGATATTTTCACCAGCATTCGAAGTTTATTCATTGTTGCAGTGGCATGTGCTAGTGGATGTTTGTACAGAATGTCTGGACTCGGCCAGTTTTCATCTTTCATGCATCCTACAGCTTGAGAACTCGGTGATATTGATGCATCTAGCAAATGAAAACAATAACACTAGTTAATGAATCGAATTTACAAGAATCTTGAGTTGTAAGTCTTTTAATTAAGATTTTTAATCCTATTACAATTAAGCACAATTCGTGCGGGTGAAAAATAGTTAAGTAATATGGAAAAGAACAATTTTAAAATATTCATTAGTCAAGTATACATAACAGTATTATATTACTGTTCCGACTCTATTTCAATTAAATTATTACAGATGTTTTTTTAAAAAATCTTACAAAGCTTCAAAGCTTCCAAACAGTTATAATTTCACTGAAATTCAATGAATTTTGGAGCATGAGCTAAGAATATTGAATAGGGGCTACATTGTACAACAATTGTTATCTGCGAAGGCACGAAACATCCATTATATTGCAGCCTCCAGCCATTTTGGCAGTTTAAGTGAAGCCTTCAAACCAAGCCTTGTCAAGAATATGGAATACAAAAGATGCAGCAAGAACACAAAGAAACCGCAGTTCAGCAAAAGCTGCCAAGAGATTGCGTGAGTGTGAGTAGGATAATCGTGCGCAGGGAAAGAAAGTGGTAGATTGCACATACCAGAAACCCAAAGATGCAGTATATGAGATTCATCGAAGGAACTGCAATGATGCCTATGGATGAGAGGACGTACGTGACGAGGGCATGAACATTTATCGTAATCTACAAACCATAAAAGAGGTAATGAGCCAAGTATGTTGCTTTTAGTGATATGAATATACTAGTACGGACTATGTAAATAGTTTACCAATGCTAGTATATTCTCTCCGATTAAATATGAGGCGATGACAACATTAGCCAGAGCTCCTATAGCTCGAACCTGCAAACAAATAAAAGCCACATTTTTGTGCCACTATTGCATATACATGTAGAGAGATGGTAAAGGAATTTAGGGGTAAAGCTATACACTTGCGCACAAGGAAACTGAGGTACGCCAATTTGCCTTTGACCTGACAAGAATAGACAGAATGTCAGTTTTGGTCTCACTAAAACCACATATGAGTTTTTGTGACTACGGGGAGAAGGATGAAGATGCTAGTAACCCAAAGAGATATCAGCTCAAACCAGGAGAGATCCAAATGCTTTAGACTTTTAGTCAGAAACCAGTCTTACAGAGATATAGAATGCCAGTTAGTCTATCAGATAAGCTTGCGCGTACATGATGCCTACCTCCACAAGGTGCCCATGGTGAAGCCCAGAAAACCATGCAATAACTGCCCGAAAAATATAAGCTCAAGTTAGAATGTCCCTAAAACCTCATTGAAATTTGAGATGATAAAAATCTGTGGCCATAAAAAAAATCTTTTGAAAGTCTAGAGATGTGAATTTCCCCAGGTATTTACTAGTCCAACATACGATAAGTAAGTGTGCCTGTTATTCAGAACGTATCACTTATCTAAGCCCCCTTTAGAAACCTTAAGCATGTTCAGATGCAATCATGCAAATGAAACGAGTATCAAGAGAATTGGTAGCAATAAGCAAGGCTGAGAGCACTTCTTATAAGACATTACGGAACTCACCAAATATGTAATTGCTTTCACCGGACCAGATAGGACAAATAATAGCACAGTTGTTGCGACCTAATAAGATCATGAGACAACACGATCATTGCATAATCCACATAAAACTCTCTAGAGTGACGATATGTAGCAAAAAACCTCAGAGCACGACATACCATTGTTTTGCGGCCAGCTGCAATACCCCATCTCATAGTGGACAGTACGATTGGCAAAGCAAAGAAACAGGCAAAATATTTCTGTAGAAATTCAGAACAGGAGGCCAGTGCATTTAGTCGCAACAGCAATATTTATCATTCATCAAGATAGTACTCCTAGTATTTAAGGGATACAACATCCTGGTACATGGTCCAGTAATGATAAAGTGATTGCTGAATTGAGAATAACCTCAATCATTGCAATGCAAAGACTAATCTGGCTTTAGTAATATTGTTGCCTCATGTGTGTACTTTTTGACACAAGTATTGAATTCAATTTGCAACCAAATATCCAAAGTTAACATTTTTAACATACTGAACACAACTTTTCCCTTTCCCAGAATCAATAAATTCGCTTAAGAATCAGTTAGCAATGGCACAAACTAACAAATCCAAATTGCATAAGGCTTCGTTAAATTGTCTGAATTGGAAATTAAACGAAAAATGAATACCTCAATGGCGAGAGAGTTACTCAATAGAAAAGCTAAAGCGGAAACAGCGGCAAACATTGCGCACTCCACCAATCTTAACGTCTTCTGATAGACTTGGCCGTCTACCGCTAGGTATTCCTCAAAATCTTCAATTTCTTCTTCGTCTTTATCCTTTTTGATCGAAAACGAAGCCGCCGCATTGAACCTGGGATGCCTGACATGCTTGGTGGATGATGAGTAGAAAAGTCCGACAACGGGAGGCGAAGGCTTAACGCACTGTTCACCGGATGTGAGGAAAAGGAAGTGGGGCTTCGGCGGCCGGAGGGTGAGCTGGTGGCGGTGGGGATGAAGGTGGAGGTTGATTTTGAGGACACTCATTTTATCTTTTCATGGAAGGATTGAATTGAAATTGAATCGTCTGGGGTACTTGTTTTTAGCAAACATTATTTTATCATATACTGAATATACATTTTAAACCAATTTATCATAATGATAATATTATTATACTATAAATCCGTAACATATGGAGTGAGTTATAACAAAATTAGTTGGTAGCTAGTATTTAAAATGAATTTCACTTCTTAATTGGGAGAAATAAGAAATTGGTGTCCCCTGTTTTAAATTCAATTATCGATTAATGGTCAAGAGCAATCTGGTAATTTTGTGATATCCTAAGCTACTGGATTGTTTTTATAATTTGAAATAATTCACTTGAGACTGTCATAGTACAACAGAAAATCTTTACATACGATTAGATGAAGGTTTGTCAGGTGCTGAAATATGATTAGACTCTCAATGCACAGTTCTTTTGTTTCGAATATGAGGGGCTGGACATTTGGATCCTTAAATGTTGCATTCTACTACTATAAATGACATTAAACAAAACAGTGACATACAAATACAATTTGAAAATTTAACAGCACAACCTTGATCACCGGTAACACAACCTCCAGTTCCGGCAAGCATGGCAATGTCAAATGCAGTGATACGAAACTGGGATTCCATCATCTGTAAATTGCCAAAAATCTTCGTGAAGATAGAGGTAGCCGTTTCTTGAGCAGGATTCCCAGCACTTAGTAAGGGTAGCCAGAAGTGCAGCTCCTCTCCTTCCAAGAAATCATCTTCCTACGATCCCTACCTCTAAAGGATCGAGAGACGAGCTCACCATTTATTGGCTTGCACAAACCAACATCCAGAACTGAATTATACCTCCGCTCACAAGACAGGTTCCCATCATTGAAGAAGAAATCGAATAACATTGCAAGGCAAAGAACCTGGTGACCTAGGACAATATTTTCTTCATCCAAAGGTACCATTCTCATAAGGTGAATGTTGACCTGCAATATTGAAAATACTAGTATTAGGAAACTGAACCATTTTTTATACAATTACTACTCGGTAAAAAGCTTGATTCTGACCTCTGCTTCCATTGCAGAAAGTTCATTGGAAAACTCGGAGCATATGGTTTCAGATTTATTCTTCCCTTGAAATGAATTATACAGACTCAGCTCAAAGTGAGGAGGCCTCAGAGGATATTCCTTACTAATCTTTATCTGAGCAAAAAAAAAGAATTTCAGAGTAAGTTGGCAGCAATTTAGTAATTTTAAAATGTAAGCATGTAACAGGTCTGACCTTAGCTTTGAGTATCATGATCTTATCATCATTATCCAACTTCTGGACTAGCTCAAGAGTATATCCTTTGACCCCATAATCAGCCCATGCATTGTCTACGACTACTGGTCCCTCCTGTCGTGATAAATCAGACAGATCCTCTAACTGGATTGGCTCATCCTCATTTTCAGATTCCAGCATGAGATCAATGTCATCCTCTTGCCTTTTAAAACTTGGCGACTTCCCCTTGTTTTTTAGAGGAGATACGATACTTGCTGAAATCAAACTCAGCCTTCCAGAATGCTCAAATTCAGATCCTTTGGAAGGTGTTAGTTTAGCATCATCATTAACAGCAGTAGCAACTGGAAGCAAAGATGGGAGCTCTCCATCCTCTTTTAGAGTCTCCATATCCTCTTTGGAGGCCCCAGTTTTATTATGTGCATCAGTATTTTTTAAATCCTGACCTTGTTCAGCATCAGCAACAGAAAAAGATCCAGAATTATTGCCAGCAGTAGGTATGAACGACCAGCCATGCAATTTGCAGCGTGGTGTGTGTGTGGCCCATGGGATACTCTCACAGGTCAGAGTTGGCCATTTAAGGTTCCCTAGTGAGTCGAGTAATTCCCTGAAAATCAGCCAACATGGTTTAAAATGAAAGCATAGTTCATGTTTAAAATGAAGCACATGAGTCACTTGGGTATACAGAACATAAATCACCATTTCAATTCAACACTCTAATCAGAAGCGCATCAAAGAAAAGAAACCACATTTCTGGAAAACATAACTTCAAGCGAGCAAAAGAGAGTTAGGATTCACAAGGACCACTACAATTAAGTACTGTATTTCTTCTAAATTCAAACTGCTCGTACAGAACAAAAAAAGAAGAGCTAGTTCAACAAGATCTTCAGGATGCGTACAACATCCATTTGTTCCAAGGTAGTGACTCACGCAAGAGCCAGCTGAGCCTTTCTCCTGGCACGAATTCTTTGTACGACAGTCTGCACCCTGTTTTGCTGACGATAAACTGACAGACCCGCTGAAACAGAAGGATGCTTAGTTGTTTCACGATTTGATTCTTCAGAGACTGAAAGCAGAGGTGACACCTCTGGCAAAAAATCAATGCCAGCCAAATGCTGCGCCCATTTGTACGGCCTTGAAGCTCTTCTTTCATCAAATGAAAGAGAACTACCAAAAGAGAGCTTAGCTGACTGCAACATTTAAAGCCTTTATTATGATTGGAACAGAGGATGCATGAAGTTCATTAGTGGCTTATATAATCTGAAAAGCAAACCTGCTGAGGGAGCTCCAAGCCAGTGTCATCTGGAAATAAGTTGCACAAGATATTATTTTCAGGGGGTTCTTCAGAACCCTCAACCCCTACACATACAACATCCAATTTTATTAAAAACTCAAACTTCAAGGTGATGAGTTTAGTCGAGTTCGAGTCTGAAGCATCATCGTCATTTATGTGGAGGATAACTTTAAGGGGATGATTCTGATATATTCCAGATTGTTCAAGATTCTCCTTGCTAGAAACCTTCTTTGGCCGCTTTCTCCTCCTTTGACCATCATCTTCCTCATCCGGCACATCATCCTCTAGCTTGGAGTTCTCTGAATTTGCTGAGGCAGCTGGAAACAATAGCTCAGATCAGAGAGGAAAAACAGCACATAAGAAGGATTGTTGTTGCAGTATGAATCTTAATCAAGAAAAATCCAGTGAATGATCTGCATAGTAGATTACCAGAGTCCTTGTTAGCTAGCTGACGAGCAAACGCTTGTGCGTCCTTTATACTTCCCGTTATCTCTAGTTCAATATTCTCTTCAAAGGCTTCCTTCTGAGCGAGAAGCTGAGAGTATATAACATAAAGAGGAGGTGGAAGTAACTCTGCTAACTGAAGCTGTTTTAGCTTCTTGGTGTGCAGAACCCCTAACTGATTCTGCACGGGCAATGATGCTTTCTTGAGGGCCTTAAGGTGAGAAGGGAGACTCAACAAGAACTTTTTCCTGTTAGTAATTGTCTCTTGGAGAGCTTTCTTTTGTAGTTCCAATTTTTCACGCAGCCTGCATAGCTCTTTGCGCTGGAAACAGAAACCAGTAGCGAAAGTGATGGAGAGATAAAGAGGATAAAAGCATTACCATTGAAATATTGAAAATTTCCAAAATCTTAACACTAAGTCGGAATTCTAGAAATAGTCATGCATAACACTTCCAAGCAATAAAAATAACAATGATTGTCATGAATATCAAGGTTTAAGGGCATACGATCAACGATTGATACTTAGTCATCCAATCTAAACCTAGGCATATCTGTCTGTCCACCTTTATCATGAAGGATTATCATGAATATCAAGGTTTAAGGGCATCCGAGCAACGATTAATACTTAGTCATCCAATATAAACCTAGGCATATCTGTCTGTCCACCTTTATCACTGGTTCAGATTTCTACAATCTATTGATCATTAATCATTATACTTATCAATCCTACATTGACATTCTTTGTTTCTTGCCTACCTCTTGCAAATTCAGATATAGATGAACTGTTTTCTAGCTTAATTAAAACTAGCATTCTTAGTGTAAGAAAGCCTTGAGCAACTACCGATTCCAGAAACTATCAACAATGTGAGAGTATTCTTCATAGTACATCACTAACGTTCAATAATGGACTCATAAAAGATCATGCAGGTAATGCAAAAGAAACTGCTTAAACATAATTATTTCATTAGCAACGCTTGCCTGGCTGAGCTCGTAGTTGAGCCTTTTGAGCATCAAATTATGAGCACTATCAGTTGATAATTCAGGGCTTTTAATTTCTTCCGGTGCATCTCTAAAGAATTCTTCCTCGGGTACAAGTTCAATGTCAGGATACTTCGTCTTAAAATCCTTGCATGCCTTTATTGCTTTGACATAGTGATTTTTCTCGTACATCAAGTTGTGAAGCTGCAAGGTTGTCAAGTCTACAGGTGCCTTAGCACGCTCAGATTCTGCTTTAATACGATCTTCTTCAATCAAGATGGACCTATTAGCCTGTTAAAGACCATTCACAGCTGATGAAGCTTATTCACATGGTACTATTATGAACATTGAAATGTAATATTAACGCAGAAGCATAGGCATTGAGAAGTAGTAGGCACATGTGAGCTAAGGGCATCAACAAACTTACACCACTTCCCATCGAAAAATTACTGTCTACCAAATTCACATGATTTATCAATTTCAATCTGTTAATAATACCATTCCTAAAGCAGAGCTCGCTTAATCCAGATGGATATGAAGTGAATACAAAAGCGCCTAAATCTATTAAACCCTAAACAATTTCAAGTCTCCGGCAACGAAATTGAACCCGATGATAAAAAAAAAATAGTATAAGAGCAATAATTTTAGATGAATCGGAAGCCGAATAGAATCCAGACCTGACGCAGAGTAACAAAATTAAGGAGAGTCTGAGTAATAAGTTCTCGGAGCTGGGATTTGGGTTGAGCTTCTTTTTTAACAGCCAACATTTTGGCGACGATCTCCTCCGTAGAACCCTTGCTCTGACGCAGCATATCATACAGCGCCTCCATGTCGACGTTTCGCTCCGGCAGTATTTCGCCGGGCTCCGCCATTGTCACTTCCATTTTTCCTCTCACTTCGCCGCCTTCGCTGCACCCTCAGTAATAAGGGGAAAATAAAAACATAAATTTAAAATAAAACTTGTTTCTATTATTCTCTTTTATGGGTTTTATTTGATTTTTTATTAGTGTTTGGATTTGGGCTTCGGATTTAGACTTTGAGTGGTTGGGCTAGGTTCTTTTTTTCAACCTTAAACTACACTAAGAGCATCCGCAGTGGTGCGGATGTCCCGTCGCACTTCTCGACAGACTTCCCATAAACACCTTCTGCCACGTCACTGCACAGTAGCGGACATCCCAAAGACTTTCCGCGCAGACTTCCCGCAATAAAAATAAATCACAAATTCACCAAATTAAACAATTTACGGAATTAAAATTTCGATACGAATACGGAGAAAATGCAACCACTTTATTTAAAAAATTCAACGAATGAAATGAAGTTCAACGAGCCGTATATATAGAGTTTGTGAAATAAAAAATAAAAAAATCGCATCGGGACGTCCGTCGGTCTGCCACAATGGCGGACGTCCGCCCGCCATCGCGACGGACATCCCAGGAATGCCGCGGATCTCCCGTGTCCGCATCGGACGTCAATGTCCGTCTCCTTCGCACCTAATGGCGGACGTCACCGACGGACGTCTGGCACACCGGTCCGACGCCCGCTGGGACGTCCAGCGTTGGAGATGCGCAAGACTATCCTCATTAGTGACTCTTACCCAACCCAACCTCAATCAACTTTTTTATAAAATATTTATTTCTCTTTCATTCATGTATACAACCCTCAAATTATTACAACTTTTACTTTCATCAATGATCCCAACTCAACCCCAACACATATTTTCTTTTTCATATACTTTTAATCAATATAAATTTTATAAATTTATTCAAATATATTTAAAAAAACTCATATAAAAATTACATCAATTATTTGTGATGAGTTCTACTCCATGTTAAGTGGAATATATATAGAAAAATGAAGCACAATATAATAGCAGATAATAATAAAATCATAAAAAAAGAAGTAGTTCACGTCATTTTTTTAAAGAGTGATTCACGTAATTTTTTTGGAAGAATAATTCAATGATATTTTTGAAAGAATAAGAATAATAATCATTGAACAAAACAAATTAATAATTAAATATAATAAAACATTTTAATGTTCAACCAATAAAAATGTGACACGTGGACTTGACCCTCACTTATGGGTGGACTGCTCTTCTTCCCACTTCACTCATCACATTTTATTAATCTGATTTCTTTCAAACTTTTCTCTTGTATTTCAATCATGTTCTCTTTCTACTTCATCTCGTGTATGTTGGTCAATTTGGCGATGACATTAATTTATCTAACAAAGATAATTCAAATGATAAATACAACAAAATTTTTTCTAGATGGATCATTATAAAGGGTTGTTGCAATGCAGTGTATGGCTGCAATGAACCCCAATCATGGTCGGATGATGTGCACTAGGAGGAATGAGAAGACGATGGCGGCCACCTCATGGCAGATTATTTTTTTCTAGAATTGTTTCATAATACCTACAAGTGTATAAATTTATATAAATAGTGTAAAGTAAAGTGTACCTTAATTCGTATGCCCTAATAAATTAAGTCTTAAATGTCGAAACTCCAACTAATAGCACTAAATAATTGAATCCGATTTATTATTCTTCATGGTTCAAAATTATATTCCATCAACTTGTTACCATACTTTAAATATATCCTGTAACTAAAACCATTTTTTGTACTGCTAATCATCCAAAAAATTTTAATTAGTTATTCAAAGACAGATTCTATACCAAATTTGATATTGATAATTATTATTCTATGAGAGCTTGACATGTAAAATACACAACACATGCATGTTTTGTACGGCTGTTATGGTGGAACAGTTAATCAAAGTGTTGGTAACATGTAATAGTTGGAATCATCAAACATAGCTTTAAGCGATGAATGTTTTGTAATAATTGCAACTAGCTATGGACATCCAAATTGTTGCCCTACTGTCAAATTCGGGCATAAACCAACATTATCATCAAACATAATCATTGTTACAACGAGTAAACTAGACTTAATTGTTTATTTTACATTTGGAAAATACAACCAATTATTTATGTGAGATCGAGCATGCCTGCGGCGTGTGTGACCGACAATCATGTCCTAATTTCTATTGTGCATGCGCTCATTCATGCCCACTAAATTTATCAAAATACTCATTAATGTCAATTTTATTTGTATTTTTTGTAAAGTTGCTTTTTATATACTCCCTCGTTTGTGATTTGAAAATTTAAAATTCGAGTATTCAAGAAAGTCCAAATGTTGATTGGGAAAGGACTTAGGCAGAAAAGAAAAAGGATCCCAAATATTAAAAGACTCGACATTTAGAAGAAAAAGAAAACTCAAAAGGAAAAGAAAACTCAACATTTCTTATAAAACATAAATACTAGTATATCAAAGCTTCACTAATCATATTGTTTCTTATGGTAACATTCTTGTCTGTGGACTGTTTATGGTGATTTTAATTTTATGTCGGTAATGTAATCAACAATCGGAAAAAGAAAAGTAAAGTATCGATCAAATTTACTTGTTGGAGAATATGCCACTAAATTAGGAAAGAAAGACTATTAGGAAAGGTAAAGCGTTACATAATTATTGTAACGGCTATATTTATATTTAATCCAACAGTAAATTACTATTTGTAAACCGTAAAGGGCAATTGATGTTTTGAAAAAGAAAAAAAATGGAAAGCGATAATACTAAGAGAATTTTCCTCTATCACATCGATATGTCACACCATATAGTAAAAGATTGTGTACACGTTATAAAAATTAGGCACGGGAATGCTACTTTGGAATATCACCTATATATTGCATTAAGCAAATATACATATGTTAGTTAAGTGATATGGTGTAGTATTTTATATACACGAAAATAATATCGCATGCATACTCTTTGACCCTACAAATTTAGCACACTTTCGATCTATGCATACATACCATCAATTTATCTACACTAATTAAAATAAAAAGTTTGTGATTCTTGTATAAAATCATTCATGCTACTTTTAGCTAAAAATGAATAAAATCACCGAATAGTAGAAACATAAAACATGCAAAATATATATGAACAATATTATCCACATATGAGATTAATTTAGATCACTTTGTCCTAAACTCCAAGTACAACTTGCACCAAAAAATTTTTGTACATGACACTTGCTATTACTCAAGTAAGACATAAAATGTATAGGATGCGCACCTTACACCGGAAAAAAAGGGCGATGACAAGATCGGGAGTCAACCAACCCCATCCTCGACCATGAGAATCAAAAATGCTATCCTAAATTCAGTCTCTTGAGTTTATCCATGTCGAACAACTTCGAACCTTTCGGGATTAAGGTTCACTTCAATTCGATCAGCTAGTATATCTATTGCTATGACTATTGTATAATCTTTCGTTGTATCTGAACCGACAATTTAAAAAAAACTGCGAAATTATTAATACGGAGTTGACAGACCAGAGGGAAGTGATTGATGCGTCCCCCACTGGGCACTACACCAAATCAGAGGCAATTTATAGGACAACCTCGATTCATTTTTGTACTCATTTTTCAACTCAACTCAGAGAGTGTGAGAGAGAGAAAGGGAGAGTTGTGAGCATTCTCCATCACTCTTAATAATCAACACTGTTTTCTCGCAAAGAAAAACGTAAAGGTCACGCCAAACAGCCCCTCTCCCCTCTAAATAAAACTCTTCCCGCCTGCACGCTATATCATTCTATCTATCCCTAATCCCTTGATTCGCGATCATAATCCTATCCAATCCCAAGCATGAGAGAGAAAGGCAAAGCGGCGGTTGAGGCTTTCACCGCCGACGATCCCGAATTCAACTACTCCGCCGCGTCGGAGCTGCCGTGCAGGAAGCATCCGAGTTCTTCGTCGGTGGGGATATGCGCTCACTGCCTCAAGGACAGGCTGGTGAAGCTGGTCTGCTCGGAATGCGGCGAGCAGCGCCTCTCGTCCTGCTCCTGCTCCGACGTCTCCTCCTCGCACCGCAACTCCTGCAGCACCATGGAGGTCGGCAGCGTCGGGAGGGTCTCGTTTCTAATCGAGAACGACAAGACCGATCAGCCTCCCAAGCCTGCGCGGGAGGACAGATCGGAGCAGGTCATATTCCTGCGGCGGAGCGCCAGCAGCTGCGTCGAGGTGAAGAAGACCAACGGATTCTGGCGGATCAAGCGCCTGTTCCGAAAGAGGAGGAAGGGGCGGGGTAGAAGCGGCGAATTTTCCGACGAGATTTGGGCGTCCGACGCCATGGGGGTTTCTCGATCGAGATCGCTCTGCAGTTTCAGAGGCGGCGGAGGCGCCGATGAGATGATGAGCGATTGCGCGCTGTCGAGCGCTAAAATCTCCGACGTCACGAGCGGGATCTTCCTCGATCTCGACAGGCAATTCGGATTCTTCAACGATTCGGAGGCGGCGCCGCGGCGGAGCGGGTTCAGAGGTGTGGAACAGTTTGATCGGACGTATAGCTTGCCGAATAGGAGCGTATTTCCGGCGAAGGAGAGCGATTTCAGCGCCATGGATGAGTCGGCGTTTATAGATTTGAAGGTGGATTTGTCGGCGCCGGAGACGAAGGAGGGGGGATTTGCAAATATGAAGAGTTGTGGGGGGGCTAGCGGGATTACGATGAGTGATAGGGGGCTGAAGCGAGGGGGGGTGTCCCACAAAGTGTGGAAATGGATATTCAAGTATCCTCCTGCAAATAAGAAGGAAAGAAAATGATGATGTTCATATACTCATGTGTTATGCACTTATATTTGAAGATTTGTTAGTGGTCACAAAGTTCATCTTCAGTTGCTCAGTAAATACCAGATCATTTCTAATTTTCATGACTTATCAGCAAATTGAGATGACACACTTTGATACTTTGATTATGTTAATTAGTTGAACCACAGCGAAAAACAATTCCATTAATTTGAGGTGTTCCAGTACTAATTTATACTTATAAGTCATCTTCATGGTTAATCGTGATTCGTGAATCATCTTTTTATTTTATTACCTCTATAATTTACTACTCCTACTTAGATTAGAAAAAAATACTATCATCTTCAGGATTGGAATCCAAATAAAGTTCATACTCTGAATTTTACATCAAATTCAACAATTCATTTCATCCTTTCCATGGATAATATTTGTATATTTTTGTTGTTTCAATTACAATTCTCAAACTTTTTATATTTTCGATTGCTCCCATTAAATTAATAGCACGATATCGAAGTTGGATGTAGTCATCTCGATCAAACGCATTTAATTTGACATTCCAATCAAAATAAAATTCAAATAATTTCATTCCAATTAAACATCAAATCCTGCAGAGATCAACTTCATCAAGCGTCACTGCTCTAGATTACGCCTCCTCCACCCTATCACTTTTCATTCCACCTGCACTTTCATCCCTCCCACTGCAACTGGAGTCGCAAAAACGACATCTGCCACGAGATTACTCGCATCTCATCCACACACCCACTACAATCTACCACCTCGCCCCCCATACGTATGATAGTGTGTGGATGAGAACCATTGCCCCCGAGGTCGATAGCTTAGTGCACCTGAGAGGCAACGCTTTTGGTGCATCGTCGCAGAGTAAAGTAGGTGGTTCGGACCATATGATTTTCGACTCGGTGCTAGTGGTCCTTGGAAAAGTTGTAGCGAAGCATTTAGGTTGTTGGACATGATGGAGGATTTGGAGCAAGCCTTTTTTGCAAATTGTGATTGTTGACGACAAAGAATATAGTGATAAAATGAGCTTATATATAGCAAATTAGAGAAGATAGATATATTGTGTATTTGTGTTTGAGACGATTATGATAATATTTCATTTTATAGATTAATCAACATTACGCTGTTTTTATCAAAACGACGTTATATTGTCACATATCGCGTGATTGAGGCAAATTGATTTCATGGGAGATGGCTAAATAAAAAAAAATCATAATGCCATTTTAATATTAAAAATTACAGTATATGACAAACTGAATTTGACTTAATTAAAGTTCTTTAATTTTTTTAATACATGAATTGAAAAGTACTGCACGAGATGAACACTATGTACATTCCACGAAATGTCTCATCTCATCTCAACAATAACAAAAAATGAATGTCTTACAAATTAAGTAGTAAGAGTAATTTATGAACTTGATTGTACTAGAAAGAATTCTAATACAAATGGATGGGGTTATATAGAGTATCATTTATGATAAACTCATTTCTTGCTATCTACAAGAGCATGAATACTGTGTTATTCTTATTCAAGATTATTTGTCAATTTGAATAGCAGGAGTAAATTTTTACTACAACGAGTGACTAGATAGTAGATATGGATGAGCTAGCACAAAAACTAATGGAAAGCTATTTTGACCAACGCAGGCTTCTTTCAAAAACCCTAACTCCTATAAAAGACCCACAATTACAAAACCCCCAAATTGAATTCTCCCTCCCTTTTTGCCGCGTTCATCCAAACACACACACAACTCAGTGTAACCTAACACACATATGCAAATGGATCAAGATCAGCAATGGCTGATCAATTGCTTGAACGCCTCACTCGATCCCAACCATCAAATTCGAAATTTCGCCGAAACTTCTCTCAACCAAGCATCGCTTCAGCCTGGTGATTCAGACACTTCTTTTCATAATTCAGCATTCGATTGATTATACTGTTTCCTGACTTGGATGAATTTATCATGATTTTTTCATTTCGCACATTTTAGGCTTGATTACTAATCTAGTTGTGGTGTTGAGGGATTGACCCATGAAGTATGTTTGTTGTTGGTTCATACGCTAAGAGCAGATATGTCAACTTCACTTATAGAACTATTTCCCGTAGGATATCTTAAACAGAGATTCAATCATTTGAGAAGTGATCACTTTATGCTGAAATCGAGTCAATGGTTCCACGCTTGGTGAACTGGCATATTTTTGCTATCTCGTTTTGTTTAATTCACCTTGAGTATAATACGAGTGATGAAATTGATTCTACATGTTCGTCTACTAAAGGTTATGGCGTCGCTTTGGCTAGAGTTGCTGCAAACCGGGAACTTCCCTTTGGGCTAAGGCAGATATCCTTCATGTTGGAATATACTGTATTTTCTATGGCATTTTCTTATGCTTTGTTTCATAAATGAACACACTTGTGTGTTACGTTCTGGTTCACTTCCCCTTCCTTTTACGTTTGTGGGATTAACATGCCATTACCTAGCAGCAGTACTGCTGAAGCAATATATTAAGAAACACTGGGATGAGGACGAGGATGACTTTGAAAATCCTGCTGTTGCAAGCAATGAGAAGGTTCTCACTATGTCCAAAATTTAATTTTTGAATGTATTCAAGCTATTGTTGATTCGAAGGTATATCCCTAACTCTGTTATTTTATCAGGCGTCTATACGAGGACTACTTTTATCATCACTAGATGATCCAAATAAGAAGATCTGTACTGCAGTAAGTGTGGCTGTATCAACAATTGCACAGTATGACTGGCCCGATGACTGGCCTGAACTAGTACCCTTCCTTTTAAGTTTGATCAGTGACCAGACTAAACTTAATGCTGGTAAGTCCTTTCATCCTTGTAACATCCCTGGATTTTCTTGAGAGGGAATAAGCTTAATACTAGCTACTGCAGTGCATGGGGCTTTAAGATGCTTGGCTCTTCTTACGTCGGACATGGATGATAAGATGGTTCCAAAAATTATCCCAGTTTTGTTCCCATGCTTGCACACTATTGTATCATCTCCGCAGGTTAATCCCTCTTGTTATCTCACATGCTATGTTCATATTACAAATTTCCTGTTGCAATATAAAAAAGGTAAGGTTGTTTGATGTTTTTAGTAAACCATAGATGTTAAGTGTTGTACTAGAATTTCACACTGCTTGCATCAAATGTGTAAATGACATTTTTCTTATTGTAGTCTAAATTAAGTTTTGCTTAGATCAGCTTCTACTGAAGTTAAGCTAAAAAAAGGTTTAACTTAGTTTGATGGTAGGGGTTTTCAAATTCAAGTGACCTTTTTACCATCTGCAAGTGTATGCCTCCTTTCAACACAGTTGTTGTTTTTTCTGAGAATTCTAGTGAAGATATATAACATAGAGTGATGAATACATTTCACTCTCCAGTCTCTAGCTATAACGTGTAGCTTGCTGTATTTCTTTATGATATTCTGTTTGCTTGCCTCCTTTTGACACACCTGTTATTTTCTGAGAATTCTACTGAAGATATATACAATAGAGTGTGGAATACATTTCACTCTGTAGTCTCTAGCTATAACGTGTAGCTTGCTGTATTTCTTTATGGTATTCTGTTTGCTTAACTGAAAAACCATAAATTCTTTGTGCACTAGTTCATTTCAGATTATTTCTAACTTGGCTGTGGTTTATATATGCAGATATATGACAAATCTCTGAGGTCTAAAGCTATTACAATAGCTTATAATTGTATCTCCATTGTGGGGGTTATGAGTGGAGTCTATAAGGTATTCAGCTATAGGTTGTTAATATCAAGATAATTAAATACACCTAAATTACTAGTCACTAGACTAATCATTTTCATGAGACTTCTGGTAACTAGACAGAAACTACTGCCTTCATGTTACCGATGCTCCAGCCTTGGATGGAGCAATTCTCATTAATATTGCAACATCCAGTTCCTTCTGAAGATCCTGATGATTGGAGCACTCGAATGGAGGTTGCTGTTATTTTGTTTTGTGTTTCTTGATGCCATGTACACCCTCTGTCCCCTAAAAATAGGAACTTTAGAAATGGAACGTGTTTTAACGCAAAATTGGTAAAGTAAGAGAGAGATAGTGTTAGTCGAAAATGGGTCCCACCTCATTAAAGAGAGAGCCTTAAATAGAAAGTTTCTATTTTTAGGGGACGGACCGAAAAGGAAAGAGTTTCTATTTTTAGGGGACGGAGGGATATGCCTAATTGTTGCTTTCTAAGCTTAGAAACACCTTGGCACCTTCTTTCAGGTATTAAAGTGCTTGAATCAGTTTATTCAAAACTTCCCATCCATACTGGAAACTCATTTTGTAGGTACTGGATAAAATTCCATATAAGAACTTATTTATTGGTTATGCTGATGTATTGTTATGCTTACCTTAATTAATGATTTGCATTTTCTGATATTATGCCGATTGATGATGTTTCAGTAATTATGGGGCCATTATGGCAAACATTTGTGTCATCCTTGAAAGTATACGAGCGATCATCTATTGAAGGTGTTGAAGATTCCTATGATGGAAGATACGATTCTGATGGCACTGAAAAGAGTCTTGAGTCTTTTGTTATCCAGGTTAGTACGTTTTTTCAAGTTCTAGTGAAGTTTCAGCATGAAGAAATTGGATGAAATAGAAATCAACAGTCAGTCACTGGCTGTTGGAATGTAATCATGTATCATATCACACTATTGCTTCCCTGATAGTATTAAACATCTTTGCCTACTTTGCTGATCAGTGGTCACCTTTTGTTTCTTTTACTATGGAAAATGTCATTTCTTTTGCAATTGAAAAATCTTTCTAAGAACTTCAAAGAGAAAATATTGTTTTATCTTTAGATGACAATTTTGAAGAATTGCTAGTGTATGTAATATCTGAATATGTTTTGTTACCTCATCTCACTCGGTGGGCCTGAAATAAATGTATTTATTACCACACATTTCCTTTGTCTTTGGTCTCGCAGCTATTTGAATTTTTTCTGACTGTTGTTGGAAGCCCAAAATTTGTAAAGGTATGGTTCAAACCATCTTTTAGGAGTATAAAGTAAAATAATATTTTTCTGGCATTCTGTCCATTCAATATCCAATAATGATGATGTATTTATCTTACTTTTTCTGAATTAGATAATCATGAACAATGTGAAAGAGTTGGTATATTATACCATCGGTTTCCTACAGATGACAGAACAACAGGTACTCTCTATCTGATAGATTCTACAGTTCCATGTTTTCATATGACATTTTGTTTATTTTGTAGTAGAATGTTTTATGTCATTAGACCACCCTTGACATGTAATTAATGCTGACTTCTCCTAAGCATTGCAGTATGTTTATTGTTGTTTGTGGTGGGAGAATGAAGATAAAAGCCATGTACCTAAACTTTATACCCAAAACATCACAGCAAGTGGTGTTATAATAATGTAGCTGAGTTTCAGGCTATTGGCTCGCTAAACTGATCAATTTCCTTTTCCTTTTTGGCATAGTTTATTTTTTTCACTTTACAATAATTGATACAGCATATGTTTAGTTTGGAGACTTAAATACCGAACTGATAATTTGAGATTTTGGAATATTCTTATATAATGTGGGGATTATGTGATAGAGATGAAATCACTTAAGATTCAATTCAATTTGAGTTAACAAGTTTGATTCTGCAATTTGTTATCACTTGGTTTTCTAGGTAAAGCAAGTCACATGAGCTAATGTTGCACATAATCTGTTTTTTACTTTGATTTAGATTGGCTTTTCAATGATCAACTTATTAAGTCGTTTATTTTCCCTTTTTTTACTTCTCATAATCCTTTCCATGCGTGGTTTGGATGTAGGTTCATATTTGGTCGGTGGATGCTAACATGTATGTTGCTGATGAGGATGACAATACTTATAGTTGTCGTGTATCAGGTAAATGGTTTCTGGGACTCTAGAGGCAGTCAGATCACTACTTTCTCTGTAGCTCACAGCCTTTCAACCTACTGAATCTACTGAGCCCTTCTATTCATTTTGTTGTCTAAAATGCTACTCTTTCTTACTTGGCTTCACAATTGCATGAGCCTAGTTTTAGATAGCAAAATCTGATATCTTCTTTGTCCAAGTGTATTGATTGTGTGTTTTAAATTTTTTTTTCTTACAGGTGCTCTATTACTAGAAGAGATAATAACTTCTTGCGGAATGGATGGAGTAGATGCTGTAGTTGACTCCATAAAAAGACGAATAAGCGAGTCCCAACATCAGAAAGATAATGGAATTACTGGCTGGTGGAGAGTAAGTTGAACAGTTGCATCAGTTGAATATAGTGCGTACCATGACTAGGGGAATCATCATATTATTAACTAAGACAGGAGCTTCTTTTTTCAATTTTCTTTGTTTCTATTTTTTATGCACTCTATCACCTTGCAAAAATCAACATTTGACTTATTTGTTTGTGTGGTCTTCGTTATAAACTCAACATTTTATGTGATGACAGTTAAGGGAGGCTACTCTATTTGCTTTAGCTTCTGTGTCCGAGGAATTGCTTCAAGTGGAGGTCTGTCCTTTATATTCCTATAGTGAAGAGATGAACATTATTTCATGGTATGTATTGTATGCATGTATTCTATAATGATTTATGGTCTATGTTAGGTTACTTCACCCGAAGTTGGAAGCTTGCTAGAGAAGATTCTAACTGATGACATGGCAACAGGTGAGACAATTTCTGTTAGAAACATATGCAATATTACTTCTGGATTTCAAAATTTGGCTTTATGTTGTAAGGCCATATATGCTTTTACTTACGACTGAAATTTGCTGGATACCTACACAGGCGTGCATGATTACCCCTTTCTTCATGCCCGGTTATTCTCATCTGTTGCAAAACTATCATCTGTGGTATTACTATGTAACCCTCTTCTGGCTTTCATCCTCTCAGCAATGCACTTTCATGTTCTCATTAAAGATCTTATTTGGTTTCATTATTTGTGCAGATGAACAACCAAGTAACAGAGCATTTCTTATATGCTGCAATTAAGACAATTGGCATGGATGTGTATGGATATGATTTAGTATATATCATTACGTAAAATTCTATAGTATGTTACTCATACTCCCTGGTACAGGCCCCCCGCTGTGAAAGTTGGTGCATGTCGAGCTCTATCCCAACTTCTTCCTGATTCTTCCAAAGGAATTTTCCAAAGCCATGCGCTGGATTTATTGTCATCACTTGTAGATCTTCTTAAAAATGTGCGGCGACACCTTACATTTCAGGCAGATGGTTCTCTTATTGTTTGTAGTTTGATATTAGTATCCTATTTTGTAGGCAACTGATGAGACTATGCACCTAGTATTGGAAACTTTACAAGCAGCAATTAAAGCTGGTAAGTTATAATGGAATAAATTCATACTCCCTCCGTTCCATAGTAGTGAGTCATTTTGCCATTTTGGTACATTCCATAGTAGTGGAGTCATTTCCCTTTTTAGTAAAAGTCAACACATTTCTTCTCACTTACTTTTACTCTCTCTTACTTTATTCTCTCTTTATCTCTCTACCTTTTTCATTTCCTACTTTATTCTTCCTTTACTTAACCCACTTAACACATTTTTTCTTAATCTCCGTGCCGGAAAGAAATGGCCCCACTACGATGGAACGGAGGGAGTATTTATGATGAGCTAGTTTTTAGCATGTGTGCCTAGGACATCTTCTAACTTTGTTCTCATTCATTAAGAACTGAGGTCTGGTCTGGTCTGGTCTGGTCTGGTCTTGTAGGTCATGAAATTTCAGCCTCAATAGAGCCAGTTATCTCTCCTATTATCCTTAACATGTGGGCTTCTTACGTTTCTGATCCTTTTATCGGTATTGATGCTCTTGAGGTTTTGGAGGTAAATATTTCAATTATGTTTGTGGTTATACTGTTTTAGTGAATCCAATATGCTATGCATACTAAATCAATATGTTTATGATTAATAAATAAAAATTATGTCCAATATGCCTTCTGAATTTTGTTTAAATCTTCCTTCCTATTTCCTGTCCTTTCAGGCTATTAAAAATTCGCCTGGATGTATACATCCTCTGGTATCTCGAATTTTACCATATGTTGGACCAATCCTCAGTAACGTATGCATCTTTCAATCATATGTAACACAAGTGAATTATATAGTGCTCAGTTGGCCTTATTTTTCTTAATATATTGTTTTCATTTCTCAGCCGCAACAACAACCGGAAGGTTTAGTTGCTGGTTCTTTGGATCTTGTTACAATGTTAGTGAAGGTAACTCTACTGTAAATCAAGTCAAATATATTTTAATAGGCTGCCACATGTGATGGCAAGAATAGTTCTGATATTTGGTTCTTTTTGTTCAGAATGCTCCTATTGACGTGGTAAAAGCAGCATATCAAGTTTCCTTCGAATCTGTTGTTAGCATAGTCCTACAAACTAATGACCACAGTGAGATGCAGGTTACCAGTCCTTTCTCTTGATTAAAGTTCCTACAACTGATCATGCTATCTGGCACTTTTGACGGCTTGAATAGTAAAATAATAGCAGTAATGTTTGTATCAGAATGCAACCCAGTGCTTGGCTGCTCTTGTGGCTGGTGGGAAACAAGATATGCTTGCTTGGTGTGGTGATCCTGGATTCATTATGAAAAGTTTACTTGATGTAGTCTCAAGGTGATTAATTCATCTAGATCTTAGTTCTTTTTCAATTTTGTTTTTAGTGTGGATCATGGTATAGAACTAATCTACTGCCAGCATCATGGTTTTTTATGCAGGCTTCTAGACCCTGATTTGGAAAGCTCAGGATCACTTTTTGTTGGTAGCTATATCTTACAACTCATTTTACATCTGCCTACCCAAATGGCTCATCATATTCGAGATCTCGTGATCGCACTTGTCAGACGCATGCAATCGTCTCAACTTGCAGGACTGAAAAGCTCATTGCTTCTCATATTTGCTAGATTGGTAAGCTTCAAATTTGTATTTCACAGATTTCTCTGGGAATGATCTGGCAAGCTTAGATCTGTGCCATTTACTTACATGGCTTTTTAATAATTATTTTGAGACAGAAAAACTTGATTTTTGCTCTTAATCAAGAGCAATTGAATCATTACGAAGGTGGATCTAGAAACATGAAAGTTAAAGTTGTAATATTTGCTTCTGTTGATACTCTTGTCTTGATTGTACTTTCCTTTCCTGGACACGTTTTTTAAAATTCATGCTTGGGCCATTCTATTGTTGAAGCTTCCAACCATAATAAACTGCAACTATTTGTTTGCTTTAATACAATTGATAAGACATTAAACATTGTGGTCAATTATTAGTGTTTAGTTGTGCAGTGGCTTCTTATTTCTGACTTGTTTGATAAAACTTATTTAACAGTTTAGGATTAATTTTTTCTGATGCAGGTTCACATGAGTGCACCTCATGTAGAACAATTCATTGACTTGCTGGTTTCAGTCCCAGCGGAAGGTCATCGAAATTCCTTTGTGTATCTTATGTGTGAATGGACCAAGCAACAAGGTAAATAGTGTTAGTGCTGATTCTTAAGTGTGGTCTTATTGTTGGTGATTAGCTATATGAAACAACTGGCTAATGATGTATCCTGTCAAATGTTGATTATCTAATCCAGGGGAAGTTCAAGGATCCTACCAAATTAAAGTAACAACCACTGCTTTAGCTTTGTTACTCTTGACAAGGCATACTGAATTGGGGAATGTCAACGTTCAAGGCTATCTGATCAAGGTTGAATTTCACTTCTCATTCCATCAACACATATATCAATCACCTTTCATTTAACTAATCTTTGTGAAAATATAGTCTCAGGCAGGAATAACCACCCGGTCACGATCTAAGGTTGTGCCAGATCAATGGACCGTGATGCCACTACCTGCTAAGGTATAGTAATTGATAAATCCCTCATTTTAAAAATTGCTCTCTGATTCCTGAATAGTAGCTCCTCATAACTTTTCTATGGATGGATGTTTGTCGTGAACAAAGTTTTTTTTTTATTTGGTATTACGTTCTCATACTGTTTCCTGGCACGGTAGATTCTGGCTTTATTGGCGGATGCTATATTGGAAGTTCAAGAACAAGTAGATGGAGATGATGAGGTACCTAGAATCCTTTTAAACATTGCTATCATAAACTCCATGACTACAGGCTGGAGTCATAAAACTTGTGTCAATTCATTTCACAGGATAGTGATTGGGAAGAAGCTCAGAATGGAGATGAGAGTGGTGATGTTAGTAACAAGGAGAATTTCTTATATTCAGCTGCTGCTACATCACATAGCAGACCTAGTTATGAATATTTAGATGCCATGGCGAAAGTTTTCAATAAGGTTTTCTCCTGCTGACCTTTCACAGTTTTTCCAAACCATGACACTTACTGAAAATCCACGGTTTCTGCTTGGTTTAGGACGAAGAAGATGATGACGACGAAGATGAACTTCTTTGTAGTGCTGATCCCCTAAATGAGGTAAACCATATACTGTGCAAAGTGCAAAATACAAAATACAAAATGCATCAAGCTAACTTAATCTTCTACATGTTCTCACAGATTAATTTGGTTAACTATCTCGTTGAATCCTTAGTAAAGTTGGGTGAGAGTGATAAACCATACTTCCAGCATCTTTTTCAGGTCCCACTTAAATCTATCAACTCTGTTAAACTTTTTTATTTTTTTCATTTCATTGTTCCCGTGACTTATTACAGTTTCAATTTGGTATGCAGAGTTTAAACAAGCCTCAACAAAATGCTGTTGGGTTAGTTTTGAGGCAACGAGGAATATGATTATTGTTCAAGGCTTCAAAAGCTACATGTATGCCAGTGTGAATGAGTGCTTCTTTTTTATTCGAAATTTTGAGTGCTGTATGAAAATAATCAAATATCGTGGACAACAATTTTGTGTATTTTTATTTTACATTTTCTTTTTTAATCTTCTTAGATGACAATACATTACGAATATCCTAATCTGATACCGTGATTCAATTTTTTTTACTTTGTCTTGTTTTTCTTTTTCTTTGATTAGAAATACCTTATCTAGTCTAATTAATAGATTGACGCTTTAAAGATACAAATTAAATACTCCCTCCGTCCCATTATAAGTGAGAAGTTTCTTTTCCGACGTTGTTTTGCGAAAATGATACTCATTTTGTCCACAAAAAATATACAAGTTTTGTCATTTGGACCGTCTATTAAAATTAGACTACTTTTTAAATTTGGAAAGTTTAATCATTTGAATATGGAGTATTAATAATGTGGACCTCACGATCCATTAACACTACTCATCTCTTACTCATACTAAATTTATGTATTCTTTCTCGACTCACATCTACATATATAGAAATAAAATTATGCAGCCAGCTCACACAAAACTCTTTTATAATTCATAAATTAATAATTTTAATTAAAAATAATTTATTGATATTTAAAAATTTTATTTTAAATTTAATTTTATAAAATTAAATCTAATATTGAAATAAAGAAACAAGTGAAGATGACAAAGGTATGAAGAAGATAATTTTGAAATAATATCAGATTAAGTACATCATTGAAATAATATCATATTGAAAAAGTAAAAAATACGAAAAGACGAAATTTTCTAGTAGCCCACAAGCGCATTTTCAGGTGGAAAAATGCCAAAAGGACCGATTTTGAAATAAACCATTAGTTCAGGAACTGCTGTAGATATTTTTTAAGTCCATGGACTATTGGCGAGATAAACCGATAAATCGGGCTGTAGTTCATTCTATTATTAATTAGGAGTTTGAATGTATAATGACATTATCTTTTCGCAAATTTGATGGTGATAGATTATTACTGTTTGAATGTATAATGACATTATCTTTTCGCAAATTTGATGGTGATAGATTATTACTGTCTCTATTTCACGTCGAATGTGTATATGCATTTTGAATATCTTTTGTCATATTTTCTGACATGGAATGCAATACCAATTAATGGATGTGTAAAATGCGGAGTACTCTGCAAATTTGTCTGTGACATGGACTTGACTTCAACATATGGCAATGATTGAGATATACATCAAATCACAATAATGTATCTACTCTATTAAAATCGTTGATAAATTATTTATTAAAATCATAATTATATTTTCCCCATACATTAGTAGGAGGACGAAATTAGTACTCCAACGTTATTCCTTTCGTGATCCATAATACTATATGTTAGTAGTACTTAGTAGTAGTAGTAGTAGATAATAGATACTCCTACTATTATTACATAGAAAATTTTAATAAAAAACATCATCATTTATATATTTCAAGAAGCACATTTAGAACTTACTACGAAAAAACGTTTATTCGTATATTCAATTTTTATATACACGGTTGATTAAATAATTTCACGTGGGAACTTATGTAAATCGTGTTGGCCAACATATTTGGAAAACTCTTTATGTTGACAAATTAAAGATTTTGGAAAGGCGGGGAGTGTTATATTGCTAACTCAATACCTAATTGCTAACTACAACTAAATAATAGCCATTAGATATTTAAATTAAGGGCTTAGATCATCAACCACGAAATGTCAATACGATCAACAAAAAACGTCAATAAAGCCATAAGATTAATTCCATAAAATATCAATAGGGGTGTTAATGTCATTTAACTACATGTTTAGTTATAACTAACTTTTAAAAGAAATCCCAAAACGTTAAATTCATATAACATATATCAAATTAAAGATAATTTTATAAGGATTCCAACGATATCATACATGCATATGTTCCGACGTCAAAATTTGAAAAAAAATGAAAAAGGAAAATGGTTTTTGAAATCTTCACGAAAGATACCTTAGACGTGCAAGTATGTCTTGCTGAAAGACTCCCTCAATTCATTAATTCGTATTTTTGTGGATGTTACTACTATAATTTAAATATAAAATTAATTAATGAAATTCCGTCTCACGGCCTATTGTATATTGCCAAATCAATGTTTTAACCAAATTTCTTAGCTGTAACCATATTAACAAATATAATCCAAAAAGTATTAATGATAATTTTGAAAAGATAAATAAAAAATAAATAGAAAATGGTTTTTATACCTTCATGAAAGATAAAGGTAGCTAATCTTGCTGAAAGATGCCTGAACTAAATTATACATGAGCTTTAGTTAATTGATATAGGACCATTAATTAATTAATTAATGTACACACATATATTCGGGACCTATGCACATTAATTAAAGGAATTCTTGCTCATAGGATTAGTGGATTATAATATGTATACGGCTAGCAACATATGTATTCTCCATGGTGGAACTGGAAAATAATTAATGGTAGAGAAATAAATACTTACAAATAGATCCCCCTTATGAAGATAATATGCATATAATTCTATAGAGATTTTCTATTTTTTTTTTCTATCAAATTATTTACTGAGCCAAATAGCGCTTAGTCATAAATATTTTATAATTCGCGCGGGCCAAATAAATGTATCTTGTGCCTTTTTTTGGAGGAAAAAAAACATAAAATAAATGTCACTTATTGCGAAGTTGAAAACTTGAAATTTATAAATAAATACCCGCCGTTTTGATACTAATGCTCGTATCAATAGTATCACATACTATCACATAGCTAGACCCCTAAACTATTTATTTTATTTATTTATTTTTAATTAAAATCACAACAATTGCAATTCCATCAAATTTAAACTGAACTTCGTTTTTGGCGACGATTCATCAACTTCAACACCATCACTATTCATTTTATGTTATGTTTAGAAGAAGCATACTCGCTAGTAAAGAAAATTTGACAAGATGTATCACTTGTATGAAATGACCTAATTAATAAATCTCCCGCTATCTTAAATTGTGGAGTAAATGATAAAAATGTGATAAGCATGACAATTTTCTTATATATATATAAATTGGTTTCGATAATTGGCTGCGATGCTACTACATGTAGTTTAGCTGTCTAGGTTTGAATATGTTCGTCCTTTAGAAAAGCTATTCGGCTTTAGAGTAGCAAAATTTAAACTCTAAAATGAACTTCTATGAGTATACATAATTACGAATATTTAATGAAGTATGCATCTCTCCTCTCTCTCTCTCTCTCTCAAACTTCAAACAGTAATTCAAAATTATAAAAGAATATACTCCCTTTGCCCTATTAGAAATGAAACGTTTTCCTTTTTGGTCTGTCCCACTAAAAATGAAACGTTTCTAAAAATAGAAACAATACCCTCTCTTCTTTTTCTTCTCTCTTACTTTACTCTCTCTTCATTAACTCACAAAACAACACCACATAAAATCCTATACCGAAAAGCAAATGTTGCATATTTAGTGGGACGGAGGGAGTATAAGAGAGCGCGTTTGATTTTGAAGAAATTAAGAGTTAGGGATTTGTAAAAGGACATTGCTGCATGGCCCGTGTATTTTGCCTCGGCCCGAGCATCTGATGCAGTAATTGATGGTTAACGCGTCGGGTCAAATGACTAATTGCCCTTGTGCCCCTCAGCCATGTCCAATTTGTTGTCTTCCTGGCCCACAAATGGACGTATAATTGTTGTATGAGACGATCGTTGTCATTAACTTTGATGGTTATGATATTAGTGTCTATTTTTAGTTTGCTTAGACGATGTATAATTTGTGTGGTTTTAATTTTACGGAATCAATGCATATTTTTTTTGTGGCTAACCAAATGCGCTCTTAATGATGTTGCTCTTTAAATGTATGGATCATGAACTTTGAATAGCATGATATGATGGCCATGAATTCAATCTTTTCCACAAATAGGCAAGGACACAGTACAATATTACATACACACAAATTAGGTGTTTGATTGCTTATCTCTTGAGGTTGAATTGCTCCGTGATTTCTTGTATAAATATATTATAAGTCATGACTATATCAAGATTAACTATTACTATGCTTTATTTACACAACTAAAAACCATTTATAACACACAAACTTGTCTAATTCATCGAACTGGACATCGTTAGAATATTGATATTATACTGTACATGTCACTAAAATACTAGTAGTACAACACAAGATACCAACACGAGAAATACAATAGAGAGGAATCAAGAAAATTACATCACTTGTCTCTCAATTTATTATTAATTACTATAATTAATTAACCACCATCAGCCACCTCACCGCAGCCACCACCGGTCCCGGTCACCATACCCGGGATCGCAAAAGTCGATGAACACCACCTCACGGTGGTGCTCTGCCACGAGCGGCGCTTTCAGTTTATTCCGACACACCGGGCACGAAAAGTGGCCGTACCCCAACCACCTATCCAAACAGCCCCTATGAAAAAAATGGTCGCATCTCAGCTCCCGAACCTCGTCGTCTCCATCGATCCGACACAGACAAATCGCACACTCCCCCGGTTCGTCGCAGCTCCCAACGATCTCTTTATAGCATGCAACGTTAAAATCATCGAAATATTCAGGCAATAATATGGCATTTGAATGTTGGAAAAAGGATAGGCGAAGAAGACAATCCAACACCCATTGCATATGAATGCTGAATTGAACGACGTAGTTTAGTAGGGAAGATTTTGGAACAATTCGAATCATTGTGGCTAATGATTCAAATTTTTGCATTTAGGTGTGTTCGATTTTTATCTTTAGGAATTGTGGTATATATAGGCACTCAAATATTGAAAGGAATGCTATTGTTTTGATTAATTAAAGATTTTAATGAATTTGTTTATGTGGCCGCCTTATGTAATGATTTTTGGTGCAAAACAGTCAAACATATGGACTAAATAAGTGTATAGTTAGTTGTGAGGCTTTCCATTCAACAATGCTCACCTGAGATACAAATGTTGTCGTTATTTTCTTGAAATTGATCTTTTACTATTTTTTTTGGTAAAATTGAATTTTTGATTCATAGATAGGGTCCTTAGGTTTTTTTAACCGTAAGTTTTGAATTTCTGTATCACAAAATTCTTATATTTATCTTGTCGCATCATACATAAGTGGACTAATAACATGCTCCCCCCATAACTCCATTATTGTTTTATTTGCCCTTTTTTTGTTGATGGAATGTATCAGAATTTCCCACGCAGTAAAAATTGGGCCATTTAGTAATTAAAAATTTATCATAAAGAATATTTACGTAAGATGATTTTTTGGGACAATTCCTATATTTCCGCCAATAACCGTGTTATTAAAACTTATGTTAATTTTATATCCTTATAGGCCCATATCGGTATTATCATATTTAATTATCGTGATAGGGGAGGATTATATTGCTAACTCATAATTTAAATTTGCTAACTACAACTAAATAATAGTTATTAATTTCAAATTAGGGCTAGTTTTCCAACCCCAAAATACGATCAAAAAAACGCCAATAAGCCCAAAAAATTTAAACCAAAAAATACCAAACCGGGTTTTAAAGCAATTAACTACGTTTATTTATAATAACTTTTGAAATCCCAAAACTTTAAATTCTATAAAATATATCAAATTAAAGAAAATTTTCTAAGGTTAACATACCCTAACATATTTCGCGAAAATTTAAAAAATTTAATTTTTTTTTTTTCAAAAAAATAAAATGTAAACTCCTAAAAAATAGCCTAAATACATTTAATATCAATATGAATGAGTTAACTTTAAAAAGTTTTGACTTAAAGCTTTTTGATATTTTCAAACACTATATTGACTTTTTCACCAAAACTCTAATTTGGAGTTTTTTTATCTTTTTTTTTATTTTATTAATAAAAATGAAAATTAAAAACCCAAGAAATAACCCGTTTCTAAAATTCTAGGGCCCTTTAAATTAGTTGTAGTTAGAATTAAAGTTTTAGTCAACAATCACCCTGGATAGGAGCATATCGGTATTATTATATAGGGTATTCATGTCCATATGCTAAATATTCTCAAAATACAAACCAATTTTAGTTTTGATTTTATACTATATACCACTAATAAAAAATATAAACATAATATGAAAAATTAATAATAATAATAATAATAATATATAGTATTACATAAAATATATTAAAAAAATATAGTATATTATTTATATATATAATATAGGTATTAAAATTAAGAAAGTATGATAATTCGATTTTTCGGTTTTTCAATTTTTTTTGCCTAACGAATCGAACCGAAAAAACTAAATTTTTTTATTTTCAAAATCGAACCGAACCAGAAACCAAAACAACATAACCGAATTTCAAAATTTTTTATTTGGTTGGTTGGGTTTGGTTTTTTTTTGTTGCTCCCCCTAAGTAGTACTACATATTATAAAAATAATTGAAATTTAATATATTATAAAAAATATTGAATACTCCATATTAGATTTTTTTTTTAATTTACGAACCAAAAATTTTAAATTATATACTCCCCCGCTCTATAGTAATAGTATCATTTTTTTAATTTTTGGGGTTCCATGTAGTAAATTGTTTATTTCTTTAGTAAAAAGTATAACATATTTTCCCACTCTTAGTTTCTCATCTCTTGTTTTATTTTCTCTACTTTTTCCTCTCATACTCTATTACTCCATCTTTTTATTTAATATACATTACACACCTTTTTCTTAATTTTGTTTCAAAAAGAAATGCCTTAACTATTATAGAATAGGGGAGTACTAAGAGTGTCCATAGTAGCGTCCCAGGCCTATTCATCCCGAGGACGAACGGCGGGGAAGAGCGCGGTATCGGCGTCGTGTTGGGCACCGTGGCGGTCAATTGCAAGCCACTGCGGCGATGATCCTTCGAATTTTTTTAATTTTTTAATTTATTTCTAGAAAATACCTATTCCCAATTTATTTTTATTATTAAAATTTCAATCTCAAATTTCTATTTTTTCTCAAATTTTGGTCAAGTCCAATTAAAATATGCTAATAATTAAAAAAATGTAAAATGAGGTTGTGGCGTGACATTATTGTTAGGGGTGGGTCGATACGATATATCGTATCGAAAATGTTGTATCGTGTATCGTATCGAAAATATCGATATGAAAGAATTTCATATCGTTATCGTATCGAAAGTTTCGATATATTGAATTTCGATATATCGAACTTTTGATAAAAAAAATTTCATATCGTTATCGTATCGATATTTCGATATATCGTATCGAAGTCGATATATCGTTAAATATCGATATATATCGAAAATTTCGATATATATCGGTATATATCGAAAATATAATAGCGATATATATCGAAAATATCGATATATCGAAAATTTTCGATATATATCGTATTTTCGATATAAACGATATATCGCGATATAAGGAAATTCATATCGTTATCGTATCGAAAATTTTCGATATGATATCGATCATATCGAAAATTTCGATATATCGAAAATTCGATAATTTTTCGATATTTTTCATACGATACGGCGATATATCATTTTTCGTATTTTTCCCAATCTAGTTATTGTGACTAGACAAGCTTTTATAGCTGTAATAATTAGGCGGACAAGATTTTTTATGAATGTGGCGTGTCTGTTCCAATATTGACACTCTAAATTTCAATTCACTTTTTATTAGATATTTAATTTATTATATAATCTCGTATTCTAGAAGTCATAAATGATGATATAGTGTTTGCACATGACTCCTTGTCAGAAGTCAGAACCAGACAAGCACGTGTTTCTGAATAAACTAATGTTAAGATGAAACTTTATTTTAATGTGGACTTCATTTTTTGCATTTGCACGAACCTAGTTCTACTTGATATATGAATACTGGTTTTGGTTTCAAATTCTAAGAAACAATGTTGTTGTACTCCTCCGATCCATCAAATATTGTCATATCTAATTCGTTGCGAAATTTAAGAAATGTTCGAGAAAATAGATTTGAAAAGGTTACTGATATGTAAATCCCAATTTTACGGAACAGTACTACTATATTAGAGGGAGGAAATTAAAGAAATTAAATAATCAATTACATTGTGACTTCCCAAAATGACCTTTTCAATATTTTTAAATATTTTAATTAAATACATTTGATAGTTATATAGGCCATTAGATGGACCAAATCAACTAAACTAAAATTGGTTTTGTATTTAGAGAAATATTTAGCATATGGACATGAATACACCCTATATATTTGTACATTATATATATGTGTGTGTGTTATAGGTGTATATATTTTGCCTAATAATTACTACTATCATACTACTATTATAATTTTCCAAAAGCCTTACCGTTATCGGTCTATCTAGTTGTTCTGAATATGTACTAGTCTTGCGTTGAACGGATAATTATAAACATTGTGTTAATTAATTGGTTGGAAATATGAATAATTCCAAATGAAAAAATAAGGAAAAGTGACCCATGCGGCATGCCAAAAGTAATGATATGATAAGGAGGAACATCTTTTTGTTTACTGATTTCTTGAAATATCATTTTATATCAAGTGATTTGAAAATATCATTTCGGTCCTCAATATGGGTTAATATCATTTTGATACTTTTAACTATTTCCAAGTTTTTGGACAAAAATACTTGATACTTAAAGGGTATATATTTTTAATAAACTTATCATATACTCATATTTTTTATAAATACCTTTACAATATATTTTTGACGAATTTTCTAAATATAATTTGACCTTCAATATTATCACTTATTAATTAAGTGACATGCAAGAAAAGATCCTTATTAAATTTTTTATTATTAAAGAAAAGTTTTTTATTCAATTTTAAATTCTTTAATATAAAAATTGAAAGAAACAATTTACCATGTCACAATGACCAATATTGAAGGTGTCATATATTTAAATTAGATCATAAATATATTATAAAAGATATTTATAAAAAATATGAAAGTATATGATAAGTTTATTAAAATATATACCCTTAAGAAATTAGTTAGTTACTTGTAAAATCAGAAAAAACTGGAAATTCATGTATTTAAATGATATTAACCCATAGTTGATGGGCCTGAAATGATATTTTCGAGTTAGGACCTAAAATGATCTTTTGTGGATTGGACTAAAAAAGATATTCTCTCTATAATAAATACTAGTGGATGGGTGAGCGATCGAAAATAAAACAAAATATTTATTCTGATCCTGACTATATGTTGAAGCAATGTTATGAGATACTTAGATGAACAAGCTAGCTAGACAGATTTGAACTAATAATGTCTTGATAATTAATTGTTTTATGGATTTTTTTGCTCTATTTTGGAATTGACGGTCACCATTTATTGGTTGTTTAGCGCATTTTACCTTAATAAAAAATTAATATGATCCTTATCTAAGATTAAATAGTAAACCGGGATTTCAATAACATTTTTAGTCGATTTTCCAAACTAAAAACTACTACACTTATGTATGTATATAGATTTAGTCTTGCATAGTAATAATTTTCGTAAAAGAATAATTTAGACCATCTGGATCCAATTATTTTAAAAGAGAAAGAGAAGATAGTAAAGTAGCAATCAAAGTCGAAAAAATCGATAAATATTAAATGGAGTAAATATGAGGAAGCGACGAAGTTAATGAATTGCCAGATTTGGTAATGAACTTAATTAACCATAAATAGATTAGGCTTTAGCATGCAATTTGCCTTTTACATGTTCAACAAATCTCTCTAACCACGTTTACAGATGAGAGTATCTGGCGGCGCAGCCATTTTCCGGTGGATCTCAATAAAATCACCAGTCTAACCAAGTTCCTCGATATAAAATAGATTGAGCTTCAATCACGAATTATATTGGGCCCACATTAACTGATTAATGCAAGTGATTATTACGGAACCTTTTTTTTATAAATACTCACTCCGTAATCCGTATCATTTAAAATGGTTACCATTCTCTTTTCGATTTATCTCAACTAAAATGATCATTTCTATTCCTTTTCTCTCATTTTATTAGAACATTTAATTATTTTTGTCTCTATTTTACTAAACTCAATAATTACACCTAAACCATGAAGTAGCATTCAATAAAGTGACGCAACCATCTTAGGACAAATGGACTAATAAATTTTTAAGTGAGCTAATGATCGGCTTGGTCAAATTAAATTAATAATGTAATAACAAATGAGGTATGGTTAACTCACATGAGACCGTTCATCTTTAATCAAATGGTTAGAAGATCGATTATTGTCTTTGCGTACGAAACAATATTAAATCCTTGGACTAACTATCTCACCCTTCGAGATCGGGGCTCCGCAGCTGGGACAATTGCCCCTCCTCACCTCTTTCATACCTTATATATTTATATATGTATATATTGTTTATACACTCCAACCACACTAAATGCCCCTCCTCAAATACATAAATTTTTCTTATATATTACTCCATATTTTTGCCCCTTCAATAAAATCCAGGTTATGCCCCTACTTTAAGATATCTACAAATCAGTATAAGGAAAAATCACTGAGTTATAATGAATATGTCTAATAATAAATTAAAAAAATATCAATAATAATAATAATAATAATAATATAAATAATGCCGTCACAGATAGCTATCATTTAAGCAGAAAACATACTGGCAATTGGCAAAGGTGAGTATAGCATATATCTGTAAAATCAATTGGGAGTGAAGTTGCTCATTGTCAAAAAGAGTTACCTTATAGGCAAAAAAGGCGGCGGTTTTTAATATATTCATTTTATCCGAATATCTAGAACTACTTAGACAGTAGTAAACTTAAACTCTGTTATAATATCAGTGTTTCCCTAAATCCAAAAGTGCAAATGGAGGTGCTTTAATTGACTCACCATAGATCGTGATAATGACATCAATAAACTTTGTTAAATATATACATATTTTTGTCACCAAATTTAATTGCTATGATTGACAATCATCAAGAAAAAAGTTGTAGATTTGGGAATACTTTTTTATCAGGACAACGAAAATTTGCCCATGTAAGTGTGTATTGAATTATTGAGTACTCCTACATTCGACTCGTTTTGGCTCTTTTGCCTCAAATGATGAAACTATTTTGTACTACTAATTGTCTTCTCACTATTATTTTTAAATATTTTTAACCTATGTTGGAAAATTAACAAATCTTCACACTCCCCCGACTCAATCCACTTAATTTGAGTAAGTACATTTGCACGTGATAAAACAAAAAAAATTGGTCTTTTTTTCTTTGGACATATTTATTGAATCCGATATATGAGTCGTGGGAGTACTTTTCTTTTTGTTATCAAGTCGCCATACACCCCTGTCAAATAAATAAATAAGGTTATATTTTTCAAAATTGTTCTGATACTAGTCCAATTGATTTATCCGCTTTCGATTTGATGTAATATACTTATTTTGTTAATATAATAGCATGAATAAAAGTAGAGCAATTTCCAACTGACTCCATCTTTATAAATGTGATTTGTCCGCCCCTATTTTGGAGCTAGCAGTATATACATTTGTGCTAATTAATGTCACAATAAAAAAAGGAAAAAAAAAATCATACTTAATTATTATACGTATGGCAACTATCAATTTCAAATCGAAGGAATTTTTTATTCTTATTTTGAATATTTATTGGATTAGAAAATTAATTTAAACATAGATTACTTTATAATATGGTAAAGTCATGGTCTAAAAATGTCGCATGTTTCGAAGTCTACATTAATTAAGACTAAGGAGTATGACGCCATTTGGTCATTACTTGGAATTTAATTTAGACTGGTTGAAAAAAAAGGTCGACATAGAATCTATTTCCAAGAATTACAACTATACTAGTAATAATTTTCGAGGATAAGTTGTATAAGCAAATTCGTCGAAGTTTCTTTGTTATTTAACAATGTGGAAATACTGAGAAAACTACAATGTGATCAATAAGTTTGGCGTGAAATTGAATTAGAATTATCGACGTAGAAACTAATGCAGAAGATTTTGGTTCTTCTTTTTTTACTTACTTGGGAAAATATTCTTAGCCAGCGTTTTGTAAATTTTACAAGTCAGGACGATGCTTTTGGTGTAAAATACACGCCAATTTTAGCAAAAGTAATCAAATTATAACCTATAACACCTTTTCCCCTATAATGAAATTAGAGGGCAGTTTGATCACTAATTAAAACTGATGATAGAATAAGGGGTTTAAAATATTGAAATGAATTGGGCAAGCACAAGATTAAACATTTGTAATGTACGTATAACTTATTTATAAATAAAACTGACGATAGAAAATAATTATTTTCTAAAATTTATTAGAACATAATATATAGAAGCAAAAATTTACATAGTATATAGAAGCAAAAATTTATTTATACTAATCAACAAAAACTAGCCGCAAAACTCGATCACTTTTATTGACGGGACATATACTAAATTCTATTCTTGGGAACGTAGTAGAATTTAGATTCATAAAATTCAATTCAAATTTATGAATTTTATAAGCATACAACTCATAAAAAAATTTACCGATAGGAATTACATGATGAATACATCGATTAAAACTTATAAGTCATTTCTCTTTTGCGTATCTATTGCAAATTTGCACAATAGTAAATTATATTATTTGAATTCAATTCAACCTACGGTTCTTAAATAATTGTCTATGTTCAATGTTTCTTCTCTTGTAGAATAGTAAAAAATTTAAAATGTCAGTAACGTATATAGGTTATACTATATAAAAATAATCATTTCAAAAAATATTTATCGTCATTACACTTTGCGTTTCTTGATTTGCTACCCAAATTGCTCGCATTTTGAATAGAGAATTCGATTCCTATTCAACCGTTGTTCATGTTCTTTTATTTTATTTTTCAAGTCTCTGCTTACGGCTTTAGTTTTTCACAATTAATTATAGATACATGGATTTATTTGACTACTACTACTATTAATTTGATGAGATTTAACAATGACTACTTCTTGACTGTAACTTGAGATCTGATAAATCTAGGATCAAAAGTGTGACCATGATAGGGACCTGGTATTTTATTTTATTTTGGAAGGAATATAATCTCTCCGTATAATTAGTTAACTTAATTTATGTTTTAATTATTTAGTTATTATGTTTTAATTTGGTTATGATTTTATTTGCTTTTCTAGTTTATAGGATTCTCTCCATCGGTTCTCCCTCTTTCCACCCTCACCAATCTCTTTTCATATAATTTCTCCGGATAGAAATTAATCTCATACTGTATTAATTCCTATCAGACCACCTAGGATCCTGGATTGAGGGTACCCCAAAATATTACTCCGTAGTAATAAAACTCCCGAATGAGAAATTAAAAACAATTTGTTTTTAAAAGTTAATCATATGTATAAAATTAAAAAAATATTGATCGATGCAATTGTATCAAAAGTCATTGAGCTTCTTCAATATCGTACATAGTATAACTCTTCCACTTTTATTACTCCATAAAAGATAATGTAAGACAAGCACCTTTTTTTAATAATTTAACTAAATTTCAATGGTTTACAAATAAATACAACCCAGATTAAGACAATTAGAAAATATCAAAAATTATTTGGAGCACTAACCTCCAGTGAACTTTAATATTTCACTAATCACTCTCTTCGAGCTTTAATCTCCCTGTAATCACTGTCTTCCTAAAATATCCATTTTAAAAGGTATTGCTCACCTATTTTAAAACATATATTTTTAAAAATTTATCATACACGATAAATCCACCTAAAATTTCATGTCATTAGATGAAGCGGTCATTTTAAACGTAAATGAGAGAATACGCAGTAGTACTAGTATTTCTTCTTAAGTAGCATTTGATGTCTCCATATTTAAGTTTAAGCTTTAAATTGTTGGCCATTAATTAACTAGTAGTAGTAGTAGTAATTGTGTTCGTCACTTTCATCTCGTGGATTTCTTTCTTTTGTTTTATTTTTCTTTTCTTGGGTGTTCACTTTATGTTATGCCAACTTGCAGTTGCAGAAATTAAATATAACTAGAGCCGACCATACATCGAATATTAATTTTTGTCTGCGGAAAAAAATACTTTTTTCTAGAGAATAGTCAAGAAAAAGAGAAATTATTTCAAAATGTGGGTGTTTTACTTGCAATTTATTTCTTCACAGCAGGCTCATATTTTGTCATAGATTTTTATTCTACCATCTGTCCTTCCTATGGATGAGTGGTCTAGGTTGATAATAGCGATTCAAGTTGAGCTCAGTTGGATTGACACGATTAGAGATTAAGGTCATCCGCAACGCTGTCTATTATCCGTCTCTTAACCGTCTCATCTCTTCACTATTTATGGGTCCAATAATAAAAAAATACATAATTAAAATACTCTAAATTAAAGTATAAAAGCTATTTCATGAGTGACATCATCCCCGAAGTCGGCGGTACAACTATAACAAGTTGAGCTCTCATATACTCAATCCCGGCCATATGGGCTGAAAGCTTGGCTTGGAGTCAGTGTTTGAAAGAGTCCGCCGTCGTGGCGACCAGGTACATGGACATTAGGGTGTTCGAGCCCATGCCCGTGCCGGAGCCCCGAGCCCTCGCCCGCCTGGCTTGATTCGCCGCGGCCCCTCCCCCTCCCTCTCCCCCTCGCTCTAGCCGCCTTCGCCGCCTTGGTCCCTTGCGGCCGACGTCGTGAACGGGAAGAAGACCCCTGCGTCATCGGTTGGTGTGCCCTCACGTGAGGTGTTGCCTTCGCCGCCATCACTAGACGAGTAGTGGTCACGCGTCGTGTGCTTCGTGCGTTTCGAGCCCGAGCTCGACTGTGACCCGCGCACCTTTCGAGGTGGTGGACTTATGACCCGAACATCGACAAGCTTGAAATCTTTGCCAACGTCGTCTTTGAAGACCCGCAGCCTTCGCTCTCCGAATGTCGGCTCCCACTGGTTCCGCTCTGATAAGTCTCTTTCTTACTCCACTGTATATCACGCAAAAAATTTTGACATCTTCGTCGCTTCGCGTCCCAATGACCGCGAAGCATCTTCACGTTGTGGGCCGGTAGGTCTTCAGCCTTCGTCCGTTGTAAACTTCGGTGACTTTTGTCCAAAAACACTTGTGGGTTTGTTGATTCCCGACGGTCGTGGATCGTACGCAGACGTTGATCCAAGCTGCCGTACGTAGCCAACGTCTCGGCCGGGTTTGAGTGGATGATTTGCCGCTGCCTCCACGGGAAATTTCCGCCTCCGTCTCCTTCCTCCTGCATTGACGCCCGAGCCTGCGCTTTCTGCACTCCGTCGGAGTCGAGCTCCTCCACCAATTGGCCGGGCCGGCGACAATCCCGGAATTTGGGATAATCCCGGCGATTGCCCCCTCTGGGGGAGAGGGACGATAGTATGCATCCACATCATAACGTGGTGTTTGGTACGCCGGCGGGGTGGTCGAGCCTTGGGTGCCCGACGAACCGGAGTACCCAAACAACTTGTACATAAGTCATTCAATCGTCGAACGAGTTCAAGTCGAATCAGTCGGAGCGCCGCGGGCCGGAGCCGCCGCCACGGAGTTTCCATCGCCGGACATTTTTTCAACAATTTGAGAGTAGTTGTTTGTGTGTAAAATGGAAGAGGAATGAGAGTAGTGTTTGTGTGTAAAATGGTGAATAGAGTATATTTATAGAAGAATAAAAGAAATTTTTTTAAAAAAAATTCGACCGTTTGAATTATTTTTTTATTAAATTCGAATTTTAAGAATTTATAAAAAAAAATTATTACGTCATAATTCCGACGCCCACTCGCTGGCCGGCGAGTGGGCGTCACGCAATGCTCCAGCCGCCGCGCGTCGTCTCGCCAGCTCGAGGCCGGCCTCGCCGGCACGCGTCGCGCTACGAGATGTCTCGTCTCGTCGAGACGAGACGAGCCTCGCAACGCTGTCTCGATGCTGGCTCGTCTCGTTGAGACGAGACCGAGCCCACATCGAGTCAGCGATGCGGATGCTCTAAGGAATGAAGATAAACCATGGCGAGATTCGTGCAAATCAAGGATAGAATCAAATCACATCATCGTAAATATCGAAACTAAAATCTTTTCATATTTAGATAGTTCGAACACCCAAAAATTCAACAGTGGTAAAAATAAAAAAATAAAATCCAATACAATATAGTCATTAAAGTATTTTAATGTCATTTTTATTTTTCGCATTCTACTTTTCACCTAGCTCTCTTACTAATTGAATTACATATTCATCTTAATACTCTTTGAAGATGATTCGAACATCCAGTCTTTAATTTTAACACGTGACTTTGAATATCAGATGACTATCGTTTCACAACAAAGGCCTCTTCAATCCATCTTTTTCTCATTAGTTTTTGTCCAATCAAGTTAATTAGTTTTCCGACCCAACTGCTTTGCAATGTAACATGCTTTTAATTTATATTGTAGTAGTATACAATAATTAAGACATGATGAATAATATGCTTCACGTGAAGTTCGTTGCCGAGGTGCCAGATAGAAAGTTGCGCGTGTAGTTCACTCACTAATTCTGTGGTTGGGATGGGGAGTGATGAAAATAACATCTTGTTTTTTCTCACCATGTTCGTTGTACATTTTTTTTTGTTATGTTCATTTTTTAGTTATTCGTCGCTGATTTCCTATTCATTTAAGTGTATTTTATTATTTATATTTTATCAAATTTTTAATTTTATTATGTTGTTAGTTTTTGTCCAATCAAGTTAATTTTCCAAAATATTATTATTTAAAAACATTATTTTTAAATAAAAAATAGTTAAAAAATGTGTAACAAGTATACAATTGATTAGAGAATATATGTAGGTTGTTTTTTGTAACTAATAATCAGTAGACGTCTTCATCTGTGTAAGTTAGGATTATTTTAGTTAAGTAGAGGGATGAAATATCAGAAAACCATCTGTGATTAACTTATGCTAATCTTAGAACCAAACATGATCATATTTAATCATGGATTTAATCTCAACCAACACCCTCAGAAGATCTTTATTCAGGGGGTACTACCAAAAAAAGAGAATATAAAATAGTAAGTAAGACGAATCAAAGTTCTAATAAGCCAATAAGTAAATATATAATAAGTGCAATGTTTATTATGTATTGAATTTCCATTTTAACCAATGGTCTTTTAAAATTAGACGTATTATAAAGTGCAGTCTGGATCTCATATCGTCACTAAAAAAATTATTTGTTAAGGACAAAAAAATTAAAATACAATTACTTGCGTTGAAATTTTTAAAAAATAGCAAAAAAAATTATTTAGGGCATAAAAGAAAGCGCCCATAAATTAAAAATAAATTAACCTAATCTTTTGTTTTTAGGACACCCCATTTGGCCCTTTAATTTTGTGGGGGACCAACAATAACAACGCTTTTTGAAGCGTCGGTGTTATACTTAGAAACACAAATTAGCGTCCTTAATTGCTATCTTTAACGTTTTTCTTTTGTTGTAGTGCGAGTATTAAGTATATCAAGTTTATCTTTTGGAAATAACACTTGAAAATAACACTTGAAGATAATTAAAATAGATAATTGATGTAGAAAATATATTAAAAAGGTTTCTGGAAGTCTATAGTCCTTCAGTCGTTCTTTGTGTTTGCAGGTCATGATCAAATATACTAACATTGTTGACTGACAAATAACTTAGGAAAAGTATATGGGGCTAAAGGACTGTAAACTAGACACTTTGTTTTTTTCCAATTTCTTGCCCTACGAAAATGAAGGAAAATTTAAATCGAATCATGTGCTTTTCACTTTTTAACTCAAAATTTCAAGTTAGACAAATTTGGACAGAGAACGGCGAATATTGATAGTATTATAGTCAAATTATTGAAAACCATAAAATTTGGTTAAGTTCAGCTTGATTCTGCAATTTAAAACAAAACAGCTGAAAAATCATAAAGTTAATTGGATACACAATCATACACCACCACGAATTTGTTTTTTATGAAAATGTATTTTAGATAACAGTAACATCTGTCAGTGAGTTAAATAATGTCGTCTATTCATACAAAAAACGTCATTAATTTGATTGAAATACATCAACAATATATTGCAACATACATTTTCACTGTGTGGTAGTTACGAACATCGTTCTGGATGCTTTCATAGGTTTTAAGCTAGTTTCTTCCAGGCTCAGGCATATTCTAGACCCTTGACTTAGTGTTTTCGCAAATTTGTCCTTTCTACTACGAGACACATACGCTCGATTGCTGCTTGCATTGAACATCAATTGAGCCTGGAACTAATTTTTGTGATTGATTGATTTTTTTTTTACTTAATCTATTTTAGTAATATGTTGCATATTAACATACCGATGGTATAATTATATACTACTCCGTATGGAACTATAGTCAATGAAAAACGGCAAAAAAAGACAGAGAAATCCAGTTTCGTATTTTGAATATTCTGACGACTTGGGTCCGACTCCAGGTGTCGGTGTTGTTTTAGGAAAAAATGAAAAACATGTAGGATGATAAATTTAATTAAGATAGAAACAGAATTATCTGAACTTGTATTTCTCTATACAAATGTTGCGTACTAAAAAAAACAAAAACAAAATGAAAATCATAATTTCCATGGGGGTTAATTAATTGGAATTAGATTTCCATATTATATCAGCGTAGCCACCACGTGGCACGGTCGTCGGTGGAATCGACGGCGGCGAAGTTGAACTGGAGGAGCTCGTGGCGGAGGTCGGGCGCGAACTTCCTCGGGTTGACATTGTCCCGGCAGAGGGGGCAGGTGACGTGGCCGTATCCGAGCCACCTATCGAGGCAGACCTTGTGGAAAGCGTGTTGACACCTCAGCTCCGTAATCTCGTCTCCGCCTTGGATCCTGCACAGGCACACCGCGCATTCCTCGGACGAGCCAGAGCCGTCTTCGCAGTAGTACTCGGCGACACGTGGCTGGAAGAAGGATTGGTAGAGAATGAATTCCCACGCCCACTTCAGCTGCGTCATCATCGCACTCGTGTGATTCAGCATTGCTGCTTTTGGAATATTCACTCTAAACATTTTATTTATTTAGCCTGCTTTTGTTTTGGGTATTTATAGACTCATGCTCTGGGAGGGTTCTGAGAAATGCAAGGGATTGTGACTTTTATCAGGATGAGTGTAATATAAATATTTGTCATTGGAATTCATTTGTGTGCTTATGAGTGTAAAAGTCGCTGGTCCAAATTAGTTTCTCCGTAGTAGTCAAATTAATGACACAGCAAAACTGTTAGTCAGGTTTTTGCATGTCTGGATTTTTAATTCGGTATAAATTGTAAGCCTATGTTGGACAATAAAAAAATCAGTAACCTTTTTTTTAATGTAAATCATAATCATGCCAATCTTGAAAAAATATGCAGAACCAAAGTTTCGAGAAACAAAAAAAGGCAGTTACACTTATAGAAACTATTCTTAGTAGAAATCCAAACAGTCAACAAAATAAATACGACTCATCAACTACAATAGCATGTAGAAAGTACGAGTAATATTTATGGAGTATTGGCACAATAGATCCCTCATTAATCAATACTGTAATAAAGGATGTTAGGCATGTTTTAATGATGGATTTGAACAAAATCGGATGCTGCACCCAAGTACAATTAAACTTAGCTTATAATTAAGACTTGCAAATGACAATATCATAAATACAACTGCAATATGGCCACTAGACTTGTGAGTACTAGATTTAATAGGTGCAATTTATTAAATTCAAAAGACGACACAATAGTATTCTAAATACTTTCATGTTATATTAGTTTCAGTATTCGTTCCATTGTCCCAACTTGTTAGAGGAATGTATTTCTCAGAAAATTAAAGACTAATTAATGGGTCTATGCACATGCACAAACATAGTTTCAAAATTTTAGAACTCTTCAATATACTAGTAAAATATTGGTGGCTAGCTAGATCAGTGGAGCAAAAGGGCTCAAATGAAATTAGAAAGTAGGTATATCGAGTAGTTACTTTTTCTAGTTCTGCATATTATACTTATCTAGTGGAAAACTATTTCTTATAAAGTGCAATTGTACCAACTTTAATAAGTAAGTAATCGAATAAAGATATAATCCTCATAATTGATACTGTACACAAAAATAAAAATAAAAATAAAGTTACAGATGACAGAGTTTTAATGCAGATTAATAAAGTAAGAGAGATGGATGGAAAATGGTGAAGTAGTGTTAGTGGATCATAGAGTCTATATTTAGAATGATGTGTATGATTGATATTGGTTTAAAATTTTATTTTTAAAATTAGTCTAATTTTAGTTGACGCCTAAAATAGTAAAACTTATCTAAGGACGGAGGGAGTTGATAAATTTATAGTTGAACATATGTTCTGATAGCGGGGAAGTTAAGTCCTCACTATCTATAGGTTGGTAAATTGAATAAAGTAATACTTAAATCAACAAATTCAAAATTTCAAGTGATCTAAGCGTAATATATTATCATATTTTTCAACCAAACCATATTATTTTTTTGTGAATAAGCAACATAGCTTTTTTTCTCGTTGGTACGTAGTGACGTCTGGATTTTGACTGTCATATCGATACAACTTCATAAAAAATTACTATGAAAAACCTATTCAAATATGAGATATTGCTCTAATAATAGATTATTTGTTAATTTTAAAGTTCGTAGGAAAAACTCAATTTTTGAAAGTTTCATAATATTAAATGCCAATATCCCAACAAATATTTACTTATTGATTTTCAAAGTTATGGAATGAACTAAAATTAAACTAAATGTCATAATTTTTTTAACAAATTCGTCCAATCAAAATAGGCAAAAAGTCAAGTCCTCCGAAGTAATTATTTGGGCCGCCGGGATTAATTTCGAAATTCGGCCACACCTAACCCTATACTAGATCACCTAATGACCAAAATAAATGTAAGAACGTTTTACAATGAAAAAATGTGAAGTGGAATGGAAAATTCAGTCATAGGGTTGTGTTTAGCAATAATGACAATTAATGAATGAATCGATTCTTTTTTAGAAATTTTTAAAGCGGGCTGTAAACATGAAGAAATTGGGAATACGAAAAAATCAAAGCATTGGCTGTAAACATGAAGAATTGGGCTCTTGAAAACAAATCAATGCGTGCGAAAAGATGTTGGGCTTTATGTTCCAACTCGGTCAAAATTATTATCTAAAAAAATAGTGTATTATTGTTTGGACTATGCTAAAATTCATGAATTATGGTATTTTATTTTCCACAATTTATAAGTTGGAAAAAAAATATAAAATTTTAACTTTGTATGAAAATTTCCCATAATTTAGAAATCTGGCAAAATTAGAACTGTGTGGAATAATAGTAGGAGTATTTTATGTGACTAAGAAATCTATCATAAACACGCTGTGTCATCGACATTTATCTTACATTCCCTCCTATATTTTTCCCCTCATTAACAATGGTTGCACATGTAGCAAAAAGGGGCACAAACCCCACCCCCCGACCCGATGCCTGGGCTATCAACCCCGGATTCTCCCCCTTTTTTTCTCGCGAATCACTAGCTACAATGTATTCACGTCCCTAAGTCCCTTCATTGGAAGGGTTAAAGAACCATCACCGCACCGCTGCTAAATTATCATAGTTCAAAATTTATGTTATTTCTGATTAAATTTTTAAAAAATTTTGGGATGACCATAATTCAATATAGAGTAATTTTTATGAGAATTTGGAATTAAATAATACTAATAAATATAGGCATGGAAGAAAATTTTCTTCTAAATTTAATTCTTTTTTCTTTTAAATTTTGGGCTAGGTTTTTAAAAAACGTTGGTCAAAATTTTTCCCGGGTAATTTTCATTTTTTTTAAATTAAATCAAAAAGATAAAAAAACCCCAAAATTGGGGTTTTGGGATGAAAATGTAATATATTTTAAAAATATCAACCAATACTTTGAGAATGTCAACCAATCTTTAAGAATTTAACCCATTGCTTTTTTGTTTTAAAATGTATTATTTTGCATTTTTTATATAGTATTTTGGCTTTGTTTAAAAAAAATTTAAAAAAAATTAAATTTTTTTTTAAAATTTTTTAAATTTTTCCATATTTTATGATATGTTGGAATCCACGAAATTATCTTTAATTTGATATATGTTTAAAAAAAATTTAAAAGTTTTGGGATTTCTTTTAAAAGTTAGTTATAATAAAATGATGTTAAATTTGACATTAATACCCTATTCATATTTTTAAATTAATCATGCCTTTGTTTTTTGTTGATGTATTGCATTTAAGGATTAATGATCAAAACCCCTTAATTTGAATATCTAATACTCCCTCCGTCCCAATAAATATAAACATTTTTTAAAGCATGTTGTTTTGTGAGTTAATGAAGAGAGAAAAGGGGAAAGGAAAATAAAGTGAGTTTTTTTTGAAACGTTTCATTTTTATAACAATCCAAAAAAAATTGCACAGGGCAAGAAAGTTATTATCAAATTTGAATTAGCAATTAAGTTATGAGAGAAATATAACCCCCCCAATTTTATAGACATGTAAAATTTTTGACATTTGATGATACTCCTTTTCTAAGATGCCATTTTTGCGCTTTTAGTTTTGGAGTTATTGGTTAAAGTGTTTAATTAAAGAAAATAAAATAAGTATTAAAGAGAGATAAAAAAAGATGGATATTTTAAACAGTGAGAAAAAGTAGTTGAATGTATTACTTTGGGGAGGGAAAATTTAAAAAAATGTATCTTTTAAGGGGCCCAAAAAAAAAAACTTAAAATTTTAAACGACAGGGGGGATATAAGTAGGGGCCTTTTTACGACAAACAAACCACGTAGCCCTCCACTTCCATATTCAATTCTACCAATCATTTAAGGTTGGAGAAAATAAAAAATAAAGAATACAAAAAATCTACCAATCATTTATTTTTTACTAACCAGCTTCTCATCTAATCAGATAACCCCACATATACTGATACACACACACTATCTATTAGTACGGGTTGATTATTAGGCATAAACAATGTGGCGGACGATGCCACGACTATGTCGTCCTCCGCATTGTTCGCTTTTGTGTGTCACTGACGATGATTAATCATCGTCCGCACTATGATCGCTGAACAATGCGTACGCATTTTCTTTTTTTTTTGATTTTTTTAAAAAAAATTTCTTTTTTAACATACAATTCTCTACCATTTCAAAACTACTATTTCACATCTCTTCAATTATTCTCTCTCATCTTCTCAAAAATGAACCCCGGACTACGATTTGAGTACATCAAATGGTTGGGGATGGGCCTTGACTCGAGCCTTGTTCGATGCCGTTAATGAAGCCACGGCGGAGTGCTTGTCACAAATCCCGGAGGCGGGCGGCGGGGGCCCGGTTTCTGGCCGATCGACGTCGGACTATGTCCCCACGAGCACGCGTAGCTCCGACGTCCGTCGATTATTTTGCCGAGAAACCACGGTGGGGCCCAATGTTTCCATCCGTTTAGAATGATGAGATCTTTTCTCCGCTGTACACACTTTGGGAGAGCGTGATGAATACTTCCGATCGGGAAGACGGCACGGCATCGGATTCCTTTGGCGAAGTGCACGGTTGCTCCGGCGGTATGGCACCACAACGGATATGTTCGCGAGTACCTTCACGTCGGCGAATGTCCCAAGAAATTTTGTAAGATAGTTGTGGAGGCTTTGGACACAATTTGCGCCGCCCGATGATTGCGCGAGTTGATGAGGATGCACGAGTGATACGCTCGGATTTCTGACCGTTTTAAGGCCATTATTTGGTCCGTTTTTACTATCAAAATCACTCTACATGTCCATTATTTGCATATTTTATACATTTTGGTATTTTGACGTGTTTTGTGAGAAATGTGCATATTGAGCCCCAAAGGGGAAAAAAAACGCATAATCCGGAAATCGGGGTCGACGGGGACCATCGACCCCGCGGTTGTCGGCGACCGCGGGGCCCGGGGGTCGGAGCTAGTGGTGGTCCCCCCTGAAATTTACGCTAGGAGAAGAGTCTCGCCGGGGACCGCCGGGACATGTGGCGTCCGCACCGAAGGGTCGAGTCTCGACTAACGCGACCGCCGGGCCAATGAAGGCGGCCCCGGAGAAAGGGGGCGAATCCGACCAGCCCTAGATTTGCTCCAAGACTTACCAAATTTTGAAGATCTTTTCCTTCTATGATGAGGAATAATTTTCCCTATAAATAAGACCAAGCCATCAAAAGGAGAACACATTAAAGAAAGAGAAATTACTACTTGAAAATTCAGAGAGCAAAAACTAGAGTACTTCAATTGTGCAAGGAGTTGGAGAAGGATTTCCAAGAACATCAAGAACACAAGGATTCTACGTACGGGTTTTATTTGCTTTAGTTTTATGTTAAATTGTTTTCCCTTCAATCTATGTTTTTTGTTTATTATTATGTGTAACTAAACTCATAGGATTCTAGGGATGTGTTATACAAATTTGGTTATACAATTCCGTTTTCTATTTAATATCCGTTTTGTTTTTACTTTGTTTCTTCCCTAAGTTAATCATGATGCTTCGTAATTGAGTGACACAATTATGTATGATTTAATATAACTTCTCATAACTGGATTCAGCGAGTTAGATCCCTTAGTAGCCCTTTCCCTATTTTTAAAACGGCCCGAATTGAGAGGAGGACTTTTCGGGTCTTGAGTTTTTTGGGAGTTACGTATTAGGATTGACAACCCTAATGTTGTAATCAACGTTTGATCCATGAGCATGTGGTGCCCTCGTCCTTTCAAAGTATTAACGGGGGGTATTTCGTTGAATTTTGTATAACAAAAAAAAAAGGGACACCGAATTCCCCCATCTCTATACTTTTCTTCCTGATTTGCTTGCATTTAGTTGTTTTGTTTTTTAAAATTTTTGTTTTCAAAAATTTTCAAAAAAAAATTTTTGTTTTTCCAGATAGTAATAGTTTTGTGGGGGATGAATTTTGGGCTCTTTCCCCGTGTTCGATATCCGGTTTAACCTTTTTTAAAATATCCTACCCGTATACTTGCAGGGATTTATAGTGCAAATAAAAAGTGCATCAACGAGACGGTGCACGACTTCCATGGGATGCTGGGGTCAACCGATGCACCCGGGGGAAAAAAGTCCACCGTGGGAGGAATTTACCCGCCGGGCGGCCACCCCACGATGATCCTGGGAACCGCCCGGGGCCACCGCCCCCGGATTCGCATTCTACTTTTGGGGTAAAGGGAACAATGACATCACCGTCCCCAACTCGTCCACCCTCCGCGGATCGCGGGGGGTGCGGCCCGATCGAGTTCACGCAACGGCCCCAAACATCATGGGGGTACTCCGCCGATGGCATATTCCGGGGGCCCCTTTTTTTTTTTAAAGACGATCACCCCCCATTTGGGGGGAGGTTTTGTTTGCAAAAGGAGCCCCGGGAAGGATGTGGAGCGGGTTTTTTGGGGTGCCCCAATCGCGGGACCTGGAAAGGTTCGCCCGTTTGGTTTCAAGGGGAAGTCATCGCCAAATTGTTCATTTATGGCGGTTGGCTTTCATTTATGATAACCCAACCCGACGGCGACCCCGTCGTCGAGGATTATCGATGGCCGGTGGGGTTTTACCCGAGGCCCCTTCAACCAAAAACCCATACAAAATCATGCCACAAAATAAAAGTTTGGAACCGAAACCCGGTTGAGAATTTGTATTTTTTTCACATTCGTAGTGTAATTTTTTAAATTTTTAATGAAAGGTTTTTTTTTTTCAAATTTTAAATATTTAAATATTCAAATAATAGATAAAATTTTAGGGCGGATTTGGGGAGGTTAGGCCCATTTTGGAAGTGGGGAGGATAAAAACCGTGGGGGCATGGGCGTCGCTTTGGGCGGGGAGTCCGTCCCCCCAAGGATGCCCTTTAAAATTATCTTAATCATACAAAAAATGCGAAAGGGTCTCTAATTTTTTCCTAATACATTTTCAATCACCCTCCCTATATGGTAATGGACACCCCCCATCATATTTTATGTTTGGAGGGATGGGTTAGGGAAAGTATTAGGGAAAAAAAGGGGATCCTTTGATAAAAAAGATGTTCGGTAGTATTTGTGTGACAAAAAATTTAAAAATAATGTAAATTTTTTTTAAATCCGTTTTATAATAATGGATGGTTTTTTTTAAAAACGGAGATTAAGAAAAATTGGTTAAGATTAAGAAGAGTGACGTGGGAGGGCCGCACCCGGGCCCCCAGGGCCAAAGGGGCGCCCCCCCCTCCCGGCCCAGGTGGCGAGGCCCGGGAGGACGAGAAGCCCCGGGCCCCAAAATTTGGGCGCGCGCCCCGGGGGCCCCCCAGGGGCCCAGAGGGGCCCCCCAAACCGATTTATTTTTTAATTTTAAAATTGATTTATAAATATTACTTTTCCCAATTTTTTTTTTAATCTCCCAAATTTTAAACCCTAATTTTAAAATCTATCATCTTCAATATCTTTTTTTTTTTTGTTTTTAGAAAATTCGTTGTATAATTTTTTTCCCCTCTATAATAGAAAATTTGGTTTAATTCCTCATTTTTAAATTCTTTCTTTTTTTTTTAAAATTATTATATAGGCATATAATTTTAATTCTAGAAATTTTAAAAATTTAACAAAAAACCCTTTTGGGGGCCCAAGTTTTGAGGCGGGGGTTTGTTGGGCTCCCCAAGTGGGGGTTTGGGGGAACCCCAGGGCCATCATTTTGGACATTTAAAAACGCCCAGGGTGGGGGGCGGCTCGGCCGGGTTTGGCCCGCCCCCCCTCGGGGCGGGGTCCCCGGGGCTGGGGTGGACGAGAAGGCCGGGGCGCCGGCCGGCGGGGCCCCGGGACGGCTCGGCCCCCCCAGGGGCCGAGCGCGGCCCCCCCGAAAATTATTTTATTTTGTTTTTTTTTTTAAATTTTTTTTTATATATTCATCCATTCTCCCCCCTTTTTTTTTCCCCCGGGGAAAACTCCTCTTTCCACTTGATTTCAATTTAGTTAAAACATGGATTGCGTAAAAATTTTGCCGGTGTGGGTCGAAGAACTCGTTGGGGCGGTCAATGAACCCCGACGAGGGGAGGTGGCTTTGGCCGGCGGCCACCCCCGGCGGTCGTCCCCCGGTTTATAAACCCCTGACCTGCAACGACCCGGTTGATGGAAACCCCCGGCGATAACCCCGTTATCGCGGGAGATTTTCATCGCGATTGAAATGCAAGGCCTTACCCCATCCCGGTTTTTTGCCCCGGGTTTGGGTTTTCCCGCGGTGATCCCGTGGCCGGTTTCCGACATATCAGAAGTCCCCCGGGCCAATTGGGGGTTTCCTTGGGGGGGTTTTGGGACATGTTGGCGAATATCTACGAATGGCAAAAGCGGCCCTCAAGGCGGCGGTTGCAAGGTATCAAAGAACTCTTAAAGGGGGTCCCTCGACCCAACCCCCAGGAATGCAGGATAAATATCCCGGGCGGTCATCTTTCGGTGATGGGCGGCATCGATTCGCGGGAGGGAGGCTCCCGGTGGCGGAAGGGTTCCCCCGGTTTAAAAGGCGCATCCCGATGATTGAACCGTTCACCCTTCAAATCCAGGTATTTTGGTATTGGGTGAACAACGACATCGCTTTCTCAATCATGCTCTCCAATGATGAGTCGGGTAGGAGGAAATCAACCGTGGCAGGGACCTTACCGGCTACTTTTTGGGCCCCGATGGAATATACTCGGGGTTTTTGTCGGGCATCAAATACTGTTGGGCAAAGCGGCCATTTTGCAAAAAAACGAAGGTGTAGGAAGGATGTTGAGCGGTTTTGGGAGTCCTCAATCGCGATGGGCCATTTTTCGGTGTCGGGTTTGCAATGGCACGAAAATGATGTGCGGACATCATTTTGCGTGTTTGGGATGTCTGGGCCGCCACGGGTTTGGGCCATACCTACTCGGGTTGGGGTCTCGGGTGCGGGCTTCCGGTTGTGATTTCTTTTGGGTTGTAAAAATTCCCCCTAAACCCCGCTCGGGTTTTTTTGCTTTTAGGTTTGGGTTCTTCGATAAGGGTTTAACCGAACAATCCAAAAAATATGATGAAAATTAATTATATTTATAAAATTAAAATATTTAATTATGATAAATTTGATATATATGTTTAAACTATCTAAAATACTAATATTTGTGATATTTTAAATTTTAATGCTTTAAAATTTTAAATATTTTTTAGTGAGATTAATTTTTTAAAAAATTTTTATATTAATAAAAATTTAATATATAATTTATATATTTACCATAAAAATTTAAAGTTATCTTTTTTTATCTATGTCATAAAATTAGTCAAGAAGTGTCGAATTAGAAAAAATATGGAAAAAAATAAATTTTTTGGGTTATCGGGCCGGGCCCCCGGGGGTTTTGGTCGACCTACGGGGTTCTTTGGGTTTTGGGTTTTTTTAAAAACCCTTTTTTTTCCCCCCCGGGGGGGATTCATCCCTTTATTTTTGTTGATAATAGAAGCGAGGCTTTTTGGGGCGTTGGGCACCCGGGAAAATGGGCGCCCGTCCGGGGGTTTTCAACCCCTCCCCGCCGGTGGGTTAAGCGAAAGTCTGATTTGGTTGAAAATAGGCAAATAAGGGGGGCGCGCGTGATGGGGTTTCTTTTTGTTGCGTTGTATCGAAAATTTTTGTTGTGTAATTTTCCCTTTTATTATAATACAACGAAAATTTTGTTATAATTTTTTTTAGTTTAATTATTTCTATGTATTTTAATAATTATATGCAAATAATTTTTATTCTAGCTAAATTAAATATATCAAAAAAATTAAGAAGATAATTTTAATTGGTGGCCCGGAGGGCCACCATCGTGGTGGCCAAGTTTTGAGGGCAAGGGCCAAGTTTGTTGGGCATGCCCAAGAATTGGTGGCTTGGGCATGCCCAAGAGGGCCACCATTGTGGACACCCTAAAGGGAGAATAAAGTGGAAAATTAAAAAGGTAGAGAGATAAAGAATGAAAAAAAGTAAAAGTGAGTAAAATAGGTATGGAAAAATGTGTTGACTTTTACTTAGAAACTGAAATGACTCTATTATTATGGAATGAAGAAAATATAAATGATTGGAGTAAAACTATTTTTTGGTGTGACATATACTAAAAATAAATTTAAATTTAGTGTAAATAGTTGGAGATGACCTAATAAATTATTTCTATCTACTTTAATTATTGTCCTTAATTATCTTCATACTCATTCTTTATGATATCGATTATATATGTATTATCTCACCATTCTAAATAAACTCATAAAATCAGGGAAAAGTCTAAGCATTTAAATACTATGGCAAGGAAGTATACTTCATAAATTGAATTATTAATTTTTTTAATATTCAACAATCTGAATTTTTTTGGTGAATGTCAACGTATGGTTTCGTTGAAATTTTCCTATTGGCAAATTGTAGAGTTCTAGATTCTCGCTTATGTGGAGAAACAATCATAAGACAATTAGTTATTTATTGTGGTTCTAGTTTAATCATTGAGAATGACATGAAAACATTATATTTTTCATAATCTAAATTATTTTAAAGTGTATTATTATAATTTGATCCAAAAGGTACTAATATGCCACTTAGCGGTGAAATTTAATAAGTATAGGACTATCTAAATAATGTTCCCTAAAAATCAAAATAATTTAAAATTCAACACATTTTTATTGTGATAAATATAATACTACTGCAAACTCGGCTTGTTCATATATAATAAAAGGATGTACTTAAAAATATGTAATTACAAGAACATTAGTAAGACCTACCTTGTACGGAATACAATATTCAATAATAAGGTGTCATATTTAATAACTCCATTACTATCTGTCTGTTTGATCTATTTAAGTATTTAGTCTCTCTTTTCAGGAGTAGAGATTTACCATTACTTGGACTCGGTCATCCCATCTTTGCCAAAAATCATGATAAAAAATTATGGAATTCCATTATACGAGTATTGAATTATTCCAATCATAACAATGCAATAAAAGAGGAGAGAGAAAGACGATAGATGGAGATTTGACCATTCGACATAAAGCGAATATACTTTTATTTATCAATTACTAATATGTTTTGATATTTATTCAATAATGCAGGAACAAAGAATATTTAGATACAGTGATTCACGTGCTTTGTGAGATTTCGTGGACTCCACACTCTTCTTTTGCGAAAAAAATGGGCTTCTGCATTTCATTTGAAGACTTGATTTTTAAAATATTGCATGGATATTAAAATCAAATTACATAACGAACTGATTTAAAAATAACGATCATCAATGCAATGCAACTATACAACTACAAGATCAACCTTCATACGTATTAAAAAACCGAAAACATGGGATGGGATAAAAGTTCTAAGTCTGATTTGAAAATGGTGTTAATATGAGGTTGTAAATGAAAATCAATTAATATGAGAAGAGAATTTTATCTCCATATTAAATCTGTCACTTCAAGTTCAAGCAGCCTGACAATTTGTGGAAATTTGACAACTTACACTAATTGAAAATAGATCTCATTTATGGAAATTTGATGCTCTTAGTTATTTTACCCAAATTAGCACATAATTTGTCAGGTGTAATTATTCAATTTCAATTGGACTCTAAATAGTCGTAGTATGAGTGATTACAAAATTCTCAACTACCACAATAAATATATGAATCAGTTTCACCTTTGAAAAGTTAAATTTTAATTCAAATCATATTCATTATTTAAAGATTAAAAAATAAACATAGAGCATATAAATATTTCCACTTCTGATCTGTCTTATTAAATTTATAAGTATGTCATTGCATTGCCGCATTGGTACGCGAAGTGATTTTGATATTTTGAAGTCACTATTTTAAAACTCCTAGTAAAATTCACATTTTATAAATTTACTCACTAAAATTGAGATCCACATTTCATTTATTTAATTGTGACCCCACCAACCGCAATGTCATTGATTTGGACGTTTAACTCAAGAATTAATATTCATCACCATGTAATCAAAATAGACGCAAACACGTAATTTACACATTCAAAGAGTTGGAGCGACCAGTTTTTATTCCAGATTAACCAGTTTTTATTCCAGATTATGTCTCATTCATTTTCATTCAATTTTAAATAAAAATTAAATCTTGACAGACCCCATTTTCCGTGTTTTCAGTTAATTTGGAAAAATATATAAAAGGGAGATTTCATTTTCTGCTGAATAGATATCTGCTCTCTCTATTCTGTGGCTTTGAAGATGCAGACCACTCCAGAAAAGTTGAACGTACGTGTAAAATAGGATTGGTTGATTTTGGCTTTCTGCAACTCAAGTGGGGGATTTGGCTTTTATCTATCGGGGCTGCTTTCTTTTTGGTGATAGAGCTGGGATTTTTAGTGATTTTGTTTTGTCGTCGGAGCAGCAGTTTGATGCCGGTGATTCAGGTTTCTGTCTAGTGGGATTGCATTGGATTGGAAATTGTTTACTGGGATCACTGCAAGATTTGATTTTGGAGCAGGTAAATTGTGATTCTTGTTTAAATTTCTGTGTTTGTGAGTGCTCCGACCAAGTATTTGACTATCTGTGTTATTTTGATTTCTTGAAATCGTTCTTGTTTTAGTGTGCATTGTTGATTGTTGATTACTTTATTGTTGTGTTATGGTAAATAGTTGAGTGGATATGCTGGTTTTGATTTGGAAGGAATGGTAGGATATGATTGGTGATATGTCATCTGCATCTCCTTCCCCAAATTCATCTCCCCCTCCGCCCTCCTCTGCTCCTTCTCCACCATCACTACCACCTCAGCCCAGTTCACCTCCGCCGAGTCCTCCTCTTGCACCGCCACCTGCCTCACCACTACCGCCATCCTCTCCTCCTTCTCCGCCCAATGCTCCACCTCCTCCGGCAAATGCTCCTCCTCCTCCTCCGGAAACATCACCTCCACCAGTCAATGCACCTCCTCCATCAACTCCACCTCCTCCAACTTCCTCTCCGCCTCCACCTGATCCACCACCAACTAGTCCTATTACGCCACCTCCCTCGACTAATTCGCCCCCGCACCCACCCCCACCAGCACCCGTAAATAGTTCCCCACCTCCACCATCAACTTCACCACCGAGAAATTCTCCTCCTACGCGTCCGCCTCCTAATACTTCGCCCCCACCATCATCACGTAACCCTCCTCCACCACGGTCAAATAGACCTTCCCAAGATTCACCACCACCACCAGTCGTGCCACCCGGTAACCCTTCCCCTTCCCCAGTACCGCCTCAGTCTCCACCACGCCCAAATTCTCCTCCAAGACCACTGCCACGGCCGTCAATAGGAACATCACCACCTCCTTCCACAGCCTCACCAACTCCATCTCTGAATCCACCAGGTGATACCAACTCCAATGATACGTCACAACCCTCAAGTGGTGGTGGCCTTGACACCGGCGCCAAAGTTGCAATTGGCGTGGGTAGCCTATTTCTTGTGATACTTGGTCTTGGACTTGCAATCTGGTGTTGCTGGAAGCGAACGAGAAGGGCTTCTGGCCGTAATGGTGGTTACATCAAGGCAACCTCAAATTCTTCTCCACAATCCGGTAAACAAACAGTTAGCACTTGCTTATATTTTATATCCTCACATATAAAAGGAAACTCATTATGTATGTATTCTGATTTTTGCATAGGTAATGGATTACATAGAGTACAAGTAACGCCAAATAATGGAAGTGGTTCTGGAAATCACTCTATGCGTACACCACATGAGCGTGGTTTGGGGAACTCAAGGTTGTTGTTCACCTACGAACAACTAGTTGATGCCAGTAATGGATTTTCAGACCAGAATCTCTTGGGCCAAGGTGGTTTTGGTTTTGTGTACAAAGGAACTCTCGCAGATGGTAAAGTAGTAGCTATTAAGCTATTAAGGATCGGTGGAGGGCAGGGGGAACGGGAATTCACCTCCGAAGTTGAGATAATTAGCCGTATACACCACCGTCATTTGGTCTCACTTGTAGGTTATTGCATTTCTGGGGAAAGAAGAGTGCTTGTATTAGATTATCTTCCTAACAATACCCTCTACTTCCATCTTCATGGTAAGTTGTTCTTTTTCTAGGGTGGAACTTTGGTTTCTCGGAAACTAGTTGTTGATATTTAGTTTTTCCTGCTCAGCTGAAGGCCGGCCTGTCTTGGAATGGGGTACACGTGTGAAGATTGCTATTGGGGCAGCTCGTGGGATAGCTTACCTTCACGAAGACTGTAAGCACTTCATTTTCACTCTTGCATTCAGTACTTCACCTGTTCTGGTTTAATAATATGTGCAGTTGGTGATGATTATATGTGCTTTTTAGTGGAGAACCATATGCATGTATCTAATTTCGTTAATTGTTAAAGGTCAACCTCGTATTATCCATAGAGATATCAAGTCATCAAATATCCTTCTGGACAAAAACTTTGAAGCTCGGGTATGATGGATATCCAATGAGCTTTATTTCTCTTTTCCTTGTTCTTTACACCATATATAACAACTACTCCCGCAGGTTTCTGATTTCGGACTAGCTAAATTAGCTATGGATACGAATACACATGTCACCACACGCGTAATGGGGACTTTTGGGTAAGTGGTCAGGCGAGAACATGGTTTAGGGTTAAATGAAGTCATCAAGAAATCATTTTTGTTATTCGTAGTCTAATTTGTAATAGCGGCTTTCTTCAGATACATGGCTCCTGAGTATGCATCCAGTGGCAAGTTGACAGAAAAATCTGATGTGTATTCCTTTGGAGTTGTACTCCTAGAGTTGATAACTGGACGAAAGCCTGTAGACACATCTCAGCCCCTAGGGGATGAGAGTCTCGTTGAATGGGTGAGTTCTTTCACCAGACATCCCTTCATTGATGTGATTCATGTACTCAAATTGCTAATTTTACACTTAGATTGTTGTTAGCTTGTCAATATCAAAGTTCCCACTTGCAAAACAATATAAGGCTCTTCTTTAGATTTACCCTTAGTTCGAACTGCTTGTCCCGGGAAATCATAAAAAGCTGATCAACCTAATATGACATGTTTCATCATGACATTTAATGTTCAAAACCATTTTCTCCCTATCTATGCTTCTATCAGGCACGGCCTTTATTAAGTCACGCGGTCGAGACAGATGAAGTTGGGGGACTAGCAGATCCTAGATTAGCCGGGAATTTTGTTGCTGGCGAGATGTTCCGACTAATTCAAGCTGCAGCAGCTTGTGTTCGCCATTCATCCACAAAGAGGCCCACAATGGGACAGGTAAAGAACTAATCTCATACTACGATCTAAATTTATGCTCGGCTCTCTTTGGTGAGTTGATGGGGTCTCTCAAACATGTCGTTTTTATACCAAGGTTGTGAGGGCTTTCGACAACATGGTCACCTCAGATTTGACAAATGGGATGAGAGTCGGGGAAAGTGAAATATTCAACTCTGCTGAACAATCTGAAGAGATCAGATTGTTTCGGAGGATGGCATTTGGAAGTCAAGAATTTAGTACTGATTTCTTCAGTCAAAACAGAGGGAGCAGCGAACACAACCGGCAAAGTGGCCAGAGAGATTGATGGAATAGACTATGCTGTATTCCAAGATTCCATGTGAAATGTAGAGTGCAAGTTATCAGATTTTGACAGCTTATATTTTTCATTAAAAAAACCACCTCTCGAAGACCAAAAAAAAATAAAAAAATAAAAGACCCCATTTTTTCTATGAGCAATCATGTATGTGAAGTAATTGACTATGACACATAACAATTTGTTCCTTATAATTTATTTATAGCTTCTGAATTTGCCATTTTCATTGCTTCACACATTATAATACCCTTCCAACATGCCAAGAAACTTATTCCTTTATCAAGATATGACTTCCATTGATCACCTTCTTCTTCTTCTTGTTCTTTTCTTCCAACACACAGAAAATCGAGATGGAAGATCGAAACATTCTTGCTGCAGACTGCATTGTCCTGTGCTGCTGCTGCCAATGCATGATGCTGCAGATCCTCATTTTCATACTGCTGAAGCTCCCATACAAGCTGATGAGGAAGACTAAAAAATACGCAAAGAAACTGAGAGCACGCAAGAGAGGAACGAAGATCATGCAAATAGAGATGCCAAGAAATAGAGACGAAAGCTTCACCAGCCATGGTGGATCCATCAGAATAGAATCCATTCGATTTGGGTGTTGCATGTCTGAAATCGAGCGCGTCTTGGATGATCTTTCGAGTAGGGGTGAGTTTGCTTTTGGAAGTTTTTGGGCTGGAGAAGTTGCTTCAGACACAAGTTTCCCTTCTTGTTTTAACAATGATCAGATTGATTATGATGTTGTTGGCTGCCGTTTGATGGAGTTATTTGGCACTGCCAACTTCTCTTCACAGCATTGATTCCTTTAGATTCTGTCCTTATTTAGAAAGAATATCCAAAAATAGTTCTTGCAAGAAATGCCATGATTCCTTTATTGTTTTCTTCTTCTCTATATATAGACATAGCTTAATCTTTCTATTTCATTTGGATCATTCTTTTCTAGAATAAGGACAGCCCCACATCATTAAACAAACCAAAAACCAACTTACAAGAAAAAAAATACATCAATCAATCATATTCCTCCCTCTCCCTTCCCCTCTTTCTCATCTATTCTACAATTTGATGGCTTCAATGCAATGCGACTCCGAGCAGCTGAAGCAGCTAAAGGAGATCTTCGACCGGTTTGACATGGACAAAGACGGCAGCCTGACGCTGCTGGAGCTAGCGGCCCTTCTCCGGTCCCTCGGCCTCAAGCCCACGGGCGACCAAATCCACACCATCTCGTCCACCATGGACGCCAATGGCAATGGCGCCATAGAGTTTGATGAATTGGTGGAGCTGATGTTGTCCGATCTTAGCAAAGAAGCCCCCAACCACGACCAGCTCATGGGGGTGTTCAAGGCCTTCGACCGTGATGGAAATGGCTACATCACCGCGGCTGAGCTGGCAGGTCAGATGGCCAAGATGGGCCATCCCCTCACCTACAACGAGCTCACCGATATGATGCATGAGGCTGACGTTAATGGCGATGGCGTCATCAGCTTCCACGAGTTTGCAGCGGCCATGGCTTTGTCCCTGCAGAGGGTTCGTTCGTGCCAATGAACGCGCTGTGTATCCAACGGTTGTAGGCCTAATCGACCTCTGCCTCACCATGTTGCAGTACTCGGGATCCTCGTACCACCCATCGTGCCTTATCCACTGTATCTTTCCATGGTACAACGGGAAAAATCTCATCTGGATCGCGTTGTAGATGAAGTAGGGCAGCAGGGCAGATACCACAGCGACGATGGTGACAATGTAGTAGGCGGGCATGGCTGCAAGAGTCTCGACAAAGACTTGGTATGCAGTTGTGGATGCGGTGGGAGACAGAGCCCCATACGCCAAGAGGAAAAGGTACCACAGTGCAATGCTCCCCCAAATCAGAATGTGGTGTAGCAGAGTGAAGTAGCTGATCGCGAGTGCCAGCTGGCAGTTCACGAGCCAGACAACACAAGTGTACATTGTGGCTCCGAAGATTTGGAAATCCATGGTCTTGCCCTCTTTGCTGAACGCCTGAGGGCTCAGCGCCTTTACGCAGAAGAAGAAGATGATGACGGCGCTGCCAAGGCCATTGAACATCCAGCCAGTTATGCGGTGCCAGCTGAAGAGGAGATTCTGCACGCCTTCTTGGTACAGCATCGGAAACTGCATATTCCAAAATTTGAGCATTGATGAATCTGAATTATATACAGATGCTGTGTGAATTTTGATACCTTTAGACAGAATCTAGCTGAGACATCTTGGTCGAAGACTCCTAGAGCAATCACGGGCAACGAAGTGAAGAGCACGTTGTAGAAGGAGAGGAACCAGTCATTGTATGCAGGTTGTCCGGAAAATGATGTGCAAGCTTCGTACAAGAAGACCGTGATACCAAAAGTGATGTTCTTGTAGAAGAAGTAGCAAATCTGCATTGAAAAAAGAAGAGGCCTTTTTAGAGATTTGTTCATACAAACTGCAATGGAGGTTGTTTATAAGAAAATCACCATTGTGGAAATCCTTCTATAGCACCAGTGTCCGTGCACCAAAAGCAAGCGTTCCAAATATCGGAACTGAGCTATCGCTATGTCGCTGGACATCACTGCCTAAATTTGCAGAAGTATGTCAGATTTTATTTGCATCAGATTATGAGCAATCAGATTTTTTTCTACCTGCATTCCTTCTACGCCACTGATCCCAATTCCGATGTCTGCTTCTTGAAGCATCCCGACATCGTTGGCTCCATCACCAATGGCCAAGGTCGTCTTCGTGGTTCCATCCTTGACAAGCCTTGTCACCTAAACAATCACAAAAAACATAGTAACATGATAGAATAAACCCGAACAAGATAAGAATGTTGATGAAATAAACTCACCAGCGCCTTCTGTTTAGGGGAGGAGCGGCAGCAGATAACGGATGCACAGCCGACTGCAAGCTCAAGAAACAGTTTCTTTACGTCGTCTTCCAATGCATATGCAAGAGATTTCCCATCAATGATCAAAGCAAATGCCTCATTGGTTATCTTAGCAACCTGAGCCTTTCCTTCGGTGATCTGTCGAAGAACACTTTCCTTCGAAGCCTAATAAATTAAACGAAGCAGCAAGAATCTCCTATTAAAACATCTTTAGATTAACATGAAAAATTATCCGACAAGATAAAAAATTTACCTTAGCGATTTCACTCTTTTCGCCATTTTTCTCCAGAGCTTTGATCCCAGGGCTCTCCAATGTGATAATAATTTGCTCCATTCCTTGTCTGAGCAAACTACAAGCATAACTGAAAAATTGATTCTTGTAGTTAGAAATCTATAGGAAATTATACAGCTCAAAACTAAAGTTTCAAGATATTAGGCCAAGAATATAGTTAATTATACATATACCCTATGTTAATAGCAGTTTCCATCTTATCCCCTGTCAAAACCCATAATTTGATTCCTGCACGAGCTAGTTTGTCGATGCATTTCGGAACCTGAAAGGAATAGCAGCAGCAAACTCAATAAAATTGAGAGAGAGAGAGAGAGAGAGAGAGAGGATGCATAGTAGTGCATGATGGTCTCATCACTTACCCCTTGTTGGAGCTTGTCCTCAACGGCCGTTGCGCCTAGAAGTATCAAATCTCTCTCTATACCTTCAGCCTCGTCATCAATCAACGCCTCGCGATCAGCGGTAACTGAGTTTTTGGCAGCTGATAGTTTGGAATCAAACGCTTGAAATTCGTCTTCGCTGAGCTCCCTATAGGCAAGTATCAAGGTCCTCAAGCCCGCATCAGCGTACTCATTACAATGTTCTCTTGTTTTCTCTTCATATTGCCTCCCATTATTAGCAAGCCTCTCAAACATGACACTGAATACAACAGGAGGATGAGCAAATCAGTCACATTTAAAAATTGTTCGTGGCATTGACATTTTTTACTTCAGAGCAAAGTGAAAACCAACCTGTCAGCCCCTTTGCAAAGTAGCAGTAGCTTTCCCTCCTCGTCTCTTACTATAACGGACATTCTCTTTCTAGCACTGTTGAATTCTAGAATGTTTAAGAGCTTGTATGATCTGCATAAAACATTAATTCTTTCAGAAAACAAAGATATTGCTTGATCAATGTATGATTGCAGCAAGTATATACCAACATTAACAATATGGATGTCAAGTACATTTCCTAATAGAATGATACGATACTAACCTTTCAACACGTTGTCTAGTGATGGGGTTCAATTCATTGATTAAAACACTTGTTTGTGTTCTTTTGAAGAACTCGAAGCCAAGTTCTCTAGCTGCAATGACAAAGGCAGCCTCATCAGGTGATTCGGCCTCATATACGATTTTCCCAGTATTCTCATCCACATCAGCCACTGCTGTATGACAGACTGCCAATAAACGAAAGAATTTCTGGATCACGTTCGACTGACTCTCATTCACCCAATTCCCATTGCTGATCCTCTCATCATCAAAATTGAAGCCTTTGACCGAGGACTTTGTAGGGCTTACAGGGTGCTGCTCAAGGGAATGGTTTGCACCCACAGCCAGAGGCGACCCTTTTCTGTTTGCCATTGACCGTTCCACCTCCGTTTCACCATAACCATACGCAGTGCCAGCAATTGAGCACTTAATGAACTCCATGGAATTGCAAGTCAATGTGCCTGTCTTATCAGAGAGAATTGTATCAACCTGGCCGAGTTCCTCATTTAGATTTGAGGTACGGGCGTGAGCTGGCTTATCTCCTTCTTCATAGTACATATGTATGTCTTGATTGATGAAAATGCTCTGAAGCACCTTCACAATCTCTATTGAGACGTACAATGAGATTGGAATGAAGTAGCTGTAGAGAAACACCGCTGTGAGAAAATGATACACAGCAGCAATCGGAACCCTATCAGGATCAAAGAAGATGTCAGCTCTCTCAGGTCTGAGGTACCACCTTCGGTGCCCACCTTCCTTGTCATCCCTAGTAACAATGCCGAAGTAAACTGAGCCAACAAAGGCCAAAAAGAAAAGCACACCGAATAAAATGTAGATGATCGTATCCATCTTCTTCTCAATCTTGCTTCTCTTTGAGGGAGGATCCGTGGAGTTCTGAATCACCTTTGTGTCATGGCCAGTGAAGATCACTGCGCCATATATGTGATCCGTGTTTCGTAGCTTGGAATCTCTGAGTAGAAGCTGTAGAGGGGAGAGAGCGTATTGCTGATCCTCGACCTCCATGCTCCCAATAAAGCTGTACAAGTTAGCATTAGGGTCTTCGCATTTGACAATGGCCTTAAAATCACCAAAGTCATGCTCCTCCTGCAACGATGAAGTCACTTCCAACGCTTGCTTGAGCTTCAAATTTGTCTCCCCATCAAGATTCATCGTCTCAACATAGCATATAGCTTCCTCGTAGCTTGAAGATAACAGGACTAAATCTGCAGGAAAGAACTGATCCTTCTCCACCTTCACTAAATCACCCACTCTCAGATTTCGCCATTCAGTCTGCTTGAAAATCCCACCACCCTGATGCACCTTTACCTTCCTATTGTTGATCTCAATATCCTAACAATCCCAACCTGCTTCTTCCGTTGAAAATCTTCAATGCCCTCCTTAACCATGGTTGCTCCGATGACTATAATCAACGGAAGGATGGCGCTGGAGGCAGTATACGGAGCAAGGGGGGTGAAGGACAAGCAGCCGGTGACAAGGAAGTAGAAATTAGCCACTCTCCTAAACTGCTCAAACAGAGACTTAGGCAAGAAACTTGCCGCTGTATACTTGGTAGTTTTCACATAATTTGTGGCATAACTCCTAATGCTGGTGTCTGCACCATCTGGCTCATTGCAAAAAACCACTCTTGAAAAACCAGGCCTCCCAATCTGTGAGTGTTCATCTTTGAATCCTCCTATACCACATTTGAATGAGTAGATCTGGCTGAGATGCAGCTTCTTCCTTCTCTCTCCTCCCATTTTTTTCTGATAGAACAAAAGCATTGAACATTGACTTGGATCTTTTGGTTTGACTTCCTCAGCCGCTCGATTGGACACACGCGCAGTGGTTCGAAGAAGCCTTCAAACTTGCTAGTAGTTCATTAAAATACACGAAAAAGCATAGGAAAGTACCTTCGTATTCAACTTGAAATTCCCTACAATAAAATAAGATGGTGTTTGGTTTCTTAGATAAAACAATATTAATATATAATAGAGATTAAATTATTAGATTATTTTAGTCTTAGGCTTCTATAAATAATTATCTCGTGATTATCATTTAGGATTGAGTTGTGGAATGAATTTATGAACCAAACACACTACAAATTTAATCCAGGATACATATTGCAATCTCGATTTTCTTGAAAATAAAAATTCTTTTTCCATTTTATTCGTTTCCTAAAATTAGAAATTTTATATTTTAGGAAACTTTTTCATTAAAGAAACTCATTTTTCATTGACACATGTTTTCCCGTATATCTCATTTATATTAATAATTTTATACGATTAAAATCATATCACCTCAAAAGTTTCAATTTTTGAAAAATGGAGAGAGTATAATATGGAAAAAGAATGGAGTATAATATTTTTCTTTTCTTTATTTATATTTCCTGAATGAGAATTTTGTTGAAGAAGCTTCACAAGACTAAATGCTACGGAAAACCGCAAGATTTATGCTCATGCGTTTATATTATGAATTTGCAGCGAAAAATCTTAAGAAAAAATGACGCCATGTTTTGGTAAAAAATTGATTTCTTGCTTAGTGGCTAACAGCGTGGACGGATTATAATTAATTAATTGTTAAACAAGAAAGTTATACTGATTTTTATTTTATTTTTTGGTGGAATGTAGCTTCTAGAAACATTCCGGAAGTCGGGCTCATTTATGTCGTGGTTTTTATGATTCGTAGTAATAAAATAGTAGTTGAAAATTATGGTGTGAATTTTGAAGCTTCGAGTTCGAGTTAATTTTGTTATTATGCTTAATTAATTGCTACAAAATCTAATTTTAAGCCATTATCCGCGCGTTGGTGAATCTATGCGATCTTGAGCTTCTAGAAAGAAATGAATTAATTGCGATTAATTAAAATACAACTTACTTAAATTGAGTGTAATTATAACTAACAACATTTCGTTGCCTCTATGCCAGCCTAGTTTGGTGGTGCATTGACCTTTTAATTTAAAGATTATGAATTTTGGTCGTTGAAAATTTATCTGGTGCATTTTCCCCTCTCATATTATATTCCTAGCTATGTTAATTAGTTAGAAATTAACTTTAATTCAAATATGTCCCCTCTCATTTTTCCCCTCTCAAAATATTAGCATTTAATTTAACGATTTTACTAGTAATCATAAATAATACTAGTAAGATGTATGGTTTCATGTAGCAAATAGTCTTCGTGTCGATTTCAATTTTTAAGTATCTATCATATATTTAATGGAGTGTAAACCAAAGTTGACTTCTTGAATATCGAGTTAATTGGATTTTTTGACGATCTTACGCGATAAACTTATTTTATGATATTTCAACTCAATAAAAAAGAAACTTAGTATAAAGAAATTGAAGTTATGTGTAAAAAGTTGACCTATAATAGAAGTACAGGTATTTTAAGCTGACATCATTGCTTTGATCATAGATTATTCAATAATTACATTTTATCTCTAGATTGTGGTTGGTAATATTGCTTCAATAATAATATTCTTAATACAAGCTTTGTTTTTTCACGAACTACAAATATTTTATATTTTTTAGTTATTTCAAATCAAACGGTTATTAAAAGTTTTCAATTAGTATAGGTGATAATGCAAAATTGATAGTTCTGAATTTTGGCGAAGTTGTTGGGGATTTTTAAGGTAGGATTTTTCAGTTGCCTTGAGTTATTTGCATCAATTATACAAAATTTACATTCCACGGACATATAAATAAGTTGGATATTTTAGTATAATTGGATTAAGCTTGATTGATCAGTATTATCATAATGAGACATCATGTAAGTTTGGAAGTGCAGTGCACTCTTATTTGAATTCATTATGATAACATATGAGCGGGGTTCGGGCAGAGCCCCATATGCAGTCAAGGGCGAGCCCTGTGAAATCGATGATCAAAGGATTATTTTATTTCCAACGAAGTTGCTTTGTAGAAATTCATCCAAAAATGTAATTTATGAAAGTCAAAGGACTATTTTGTAATTTTGAAAACTTTTGAAAATCGTTAAATTCGGTTAAGAACTTAGCAGATGCAACCCTTCATCTTGTTTAAGAACTGATCAATTCTTTTGGTTCAATCTAATCTCGAATATACATATGAAAATTGATTTCTCGAATTTTATCCGATCAAATATTTTGGTAGAACCAGAAATTGATTTGATGCGAAATTGATTTCATCACGACTTTGATTATCCGTTCGTTTTGTTCAATATCATGAATCTCCCAAACATATTTGTGGTAGTACTTGACAAAATCTACGTTGCCACGGGCAAGTTTTATTTTAAGAAAGGTTATTTTTTAAAATCAAGTTTTTGTAATTGACAAAATCTACGTTGTTTGATTTATTAGAGAAAATATAACGCTAGGCCGCCAGCGATGAAGTAAATCAGCCTTTAATACTACTCCATTAACTAAAATTATTTTAAAGGATACTCAATTAATTCTGACAAAGATAAAACTATGATCAAGATAAGGACTGCAGCATTATTCAATTATTATACTCGGTTGTTAATCTTAGATAAACAAACTGCAGCATTCAAATCATATTATTATAAATTACATGAGAATCTATAAGATCACACATCATTTATAAACATGTACTCGGAGTTTTATTGACGTTTGATTCATGTCAGTTTTTTATTTTATGATCAAAACCATTGAACCAACCACTAATTACAACCGAAATTCAAAATCTATTTTATGATAGTAGTGTATAGTACTACTACTAAATATGAAAATAAATAGTCATGTATTATATCGATTTTTACGTATGCTAGACTAGATATATGACTAGTGCTCTTTCAGTCTTTTGTGTGTGGTAATCATTAATTTTGATGATTAAATGTTAATTATGTTGACGCACGTAATCCTCTAATTATGGGCATATGGAATTCACCATTTCTTTAGCTTGTAATTTAATTTCATTATATTATTCAATTTATTTATTCGTAATTGATTTTATATTCGTTTTCAACCATACATAAAATGAATAATTTCAACTAAGAAATTTATCATATAATCAAGGAGTAAAAAACAAATTTCGATAAAAACCTAAAATATGTTAGATATGGTCTAAAACTGACCACCCTCTTTGATATGCATGCATATGGTTTGATGCCAAACCAATATTGAATATCGGTTGTGGAATTGGGCATTTTACCATTAATTTGTGTCTTACTAGACAGTCTCTATATATTTCTAAATTCAGACCTGAGAAAACCACAACTTTGATGGAAGCTTTCATTAAATTCACTGCATATATGGTTGTGAAGTTTGGGCAAATGGCTATAGTTGTACTTATTTATTTTAATTTTGACTCAGGTTATTTTAACTTCACCATATATTAAATGAAATTTGGCACACCGTGAGTTCTTTTATGTAAGTACAAAGAGTTTTCAAAATAAAATTACAGACTAAATGTTTACAAACAGTAAATGACCCCACTTAACGAAAATTAAATTGGGACTTGGGGAGGAACATGAATTTAATCTGGTTGGCATCAACTATGATCAATAGTCCATTTCACAAAATTTTGCTTTTTTCGTACAAACCAAACGCAGGCCATGACCAAGACTTTGAAACACAACAACCAAATACTGATCCATCAAAACACACATTTTTCTTTTCCAAATTCTCAGTTGAGATTAAATCTTGGATAATGATATTAATCTGAATATTCTAAATAATTCATATAATGACGAAGAACATTGATATAATATCGTTGCAAACCACACTCCTTTGGTTGTTTTGAAATAGTATATTATAAGATGTTTCATCAATAACAATAACTACATTATAAATTATTAGAAGACATATAATCAATCGAAGATGAGATGCTCAATAGTTTCGATTTCTCCTACAAAAGTACACCTATGCTATCATCTTCAATTCCACGATTCCTAAATCTGAAAAGCCTTCCCTTTACAATGACTCTTTCACGAAATAAGCATTTATATACTCCCTTCGATAGTAATAGAGCGTTTCTTCGATCTCGATAGACATTTTCTAATTCCAAAATAAGCATTTATATACTCCCTCCAGTTCAATTGTAATGGAGACGCTTTTTCGAAATAGAGATTAAAAAAAATGGGTTAGATAAGTTAAGTAAAAGATTAATAAAGTTGAAAATGAAGAAGGTAGAGGGATGAGAGAGAAAAATAAGAGAGAGTAAAATAAGTGTAAAAAAATATGTTGATTTTTACTAAAAAGGGAAATAACTCTATTACAATGAACATACCAAAATATCAAAATGACTCTATTACGAATAATATTTTATACAAATCTATACATACTAAATTATTCTGACAACCATATTTTATACAAATCTATACATACTAAATTATTCTGACAACCAATGACATGTGAGAATCATCAAAGTGGTTTTCTTTTTAGTAAATTATTAACAACGTGACACGAAACGTTTTGGCGTTTATTACCAGGAAAAGGAATATCCAAATAACAATATTCTAAAAAGAGAATAGACAATCGTCCATTAAATTTCGATCTCCATAACTTTCATGTGTCTGCCCAAATTAATTATTTGGCCCACTATTTGCATTATTGATTCCGTATTGCCGTCTTTTTCAACTTCTGTTTTTTCCATGATCGGCGTCTCAACAATACTCCCTACGTCACAAATTTTTAACGATGGAACCACAATAAACTCAAACTCGTGATCTTTGGATCGAACATTAATCACTTTACTATTTGATCAACACATTCACATTATATGTTACTAGTAATGAGTATCTTACTGACAAAAGAAAAGTAGTCATCTTGCTTCATTTACTTTCAAAATAAAATTTACTATTTACTTCCTTCCTCCTATAATAGAAATACATTTGATTAAAGACTAATTTTAAGAAAATGTAAAAAATAGTGGGTTGGAAAAGTTAATGAGATATGAGGTCTACTTTTTTATATGATTTTTATAATAAATGCTGAATGATGAGTTAATGACAGTACCTACTCACTATTTATAATAAAAGTGAAATGTGATTTCTTATTGTTGACCTCGAAAGACAAAAAGCGATTCTTATTAGACGGAAGAGTACTTTATTTTACTTTTCATTAAATTTCATGAAATTATCCAAACTCCCTAATTTAATGATTAGTAACCTTATGTAAAGAAAAGCAAAAATTGTTAGAAAATTTAAGAAAATTAGTCAAATTATGGCTCATCCTACAATTAAAGTACCGGTGAAAATAATAAAATTTAGATTTGTTCACAATTATATGGAGTATTCATCGTGAAAGAATCTGGTCACCTATTGGCTATGTGTAATATATTGTTGATGTTTTTCTACCATACAGTCTAATATTTTTTTGTAAATAGACTCCATCGTTTAATTCATAGATATTATATGATTTCTCAGCTTTCATATCAGTTACAAACTTACAATTCTACCAACGTTTTTCGTTGTCTAATGTAATTCGAACAAATTCAAATTTCATAGTTTCTTGAGTAATTTTTAATTTTACATGGCAGATCTAAATTTAACTAAACTTCCTATTTAATTTTATTTTTGCAATTTATTATAAAGTAAATACCAGATTGTTTCCTAATCAATTAACATCTTACAAAATTTAACCATCATTAAAATATTTACGCATTTTAATAGCTAACACTTGAATTAATACTCCACAAAAAGTTAGTACAAGTCAATTTTCCGCGTTGTGGAAATATTGAAATATTTAAGTTCACATGACAACGTTGGGTCGTGGAGACTAAGTCTATGATGTAATGTCGTACTTGTAACGTATATAATTAAAAACTATCTCGAATGCTTGAAATTAGTGGCCATAATATTTTTGGAGTTTTTTGCAATAAAGTTGGTTGCAATGGTGTGAATTAGACTAGTCACTAAGCAACTTGAACATGATTACATAAGTCTTAGAAACTACTCCTATTTGACCAGTATAATCAGACAAATATTTTGGGCTCATAAATGATAATGGGGTTACATTGATTACACACGAAATTCTTGGGCTTGAGACTAATACCCATGGGGTGGGGCTATTCAAGAATATAAAAATATTGGACTCAATCAAAATAAATTAAACCATAATATAGTAATTTAGTAGAAATGAAATGGGTCATCACTAACCTATATGCAATAAACAACAAAGCATTAAATAATGCTATCCTTTGCTTAAAATGAACTGAACTCTAAAAATGATCAAAAAGGACTGACTTTCCGGGCTAATCTCAACATACATTCAGGCACTAGGCGTCGCCGTGGAGGTGCTGTCACGTCTCTCTCCAGAGCTTCAGCATCGTCGCCGTGAATCAGTCTTATCAAATCTTCAAACAGATCATCATTTCCACCTCTCATAGGGTCCTACATTTTACAACGCAAATAGTCAGGAAATATTTTCCAACATGTATGTAGTAGTTTCAACTTTCAGAGCTTATAGTACTATTATTTTCTTGAATGTGGAATCTTTAGCTACCTGAAGAAACAGATCTGTGTGTGTCTTCTCCTCGTAGAGAATTGCCTCAGATTGAACTCCAGCATCTCGAAGAGCCGCAGCAAAACTTGTACTGCAAATATGCAATGTCAACATGAGTTTTTAGGCCTCTGCCCTATGCCAATGCTCTGTTACATTTCAATGTCACGACAAAATGAAAAAACAGTCTTCATTTATGTGATACATGAGAAACAGACCTGGCCTCGGGGGGGATTGAGAGGTCAGCAGTTCCATGGAATAGAATTATAGGAGGTAACAGAGAAACTGCATTCCTCCTGTTTGGATCCTTCACCACTACTTCTGGAGAATATTGATGTAGAGATTCTTCTCCCTCCATTATCCTGTGCAAGTGATATAAACCGGCTGTGAGATGCTAGACAGGAAGCATCTATGGTTGCAAGGAACGAGGCAAAGTTCATAGTTCATACCCTAGAAATAGTGAGCGGTATAAACCTCGGCTGTTGAAGTGGTCTACCAAATTGAATAGATTATACCTATCCATAAATGTTTCAAGCCACACAATTTTCAAGGAAAATGGATTGTAAGGTTAGAATGCACGTTAGTTGCATGAGTTACATGTTGCACTGATTCAAACTTCAAATCTTACCCTCCAGATAAACCAAAGTAGTATTTTATTTGAGATACGCTCCAAGTAATCGTCTCTCCAGCAGCCTCCTTGATTGCCTGCTGTAATATAGCACAAGAAGCAATGTGTGCACCAGCTGACTGCCCCATAATATAGATTCTAAGCAATGAGAGAACTAGGGATCAGTTTTTGTGGATCTGTAGCACACATCTAAGTGTGAGAAAAAGATTTTGATGAAAAACAAAACAACCTGTTGGGATCGCCTCCATAGTCAGCAATGTTTTTGCACACAAATGAGATGCCCTGAGCTGCATCTTGGACCATTTCACCAATTGTTCCTTGAGGAAAATTCCTGCATACAGGATAGCAATCAAATCATATTCTGTAGCATCTCCGTAAACACAAGGAGCTTAGGAGAGGCAAGAATGTTAATTCCAGTAAAGAAATGCACTACCCAGTTGGATCTGCTGATTGTTATGCATTCGTGAAGCTTATCAATGCCATTTTTTTTGTTAAAGGAGATGATAATTCTTAACTAAACATGTTTTATCTGATTGAACAAGCATTAACAAAAAGATAACTGCACTGTGTTACCTGTAATCTATGCAAGCGACTATGATACCTCTATCTGATAGCTGTAGGCCCAGAAGAGAACCCCATGCTTTATATCTGTATCAGAAGGCACAAGTATTGGTCGGAAGTTAAGAAGACGTGATCTTATAACTCAATATTATGCATAGGTAGAAGTTCCTCCCTACATATTTAAGAAGGTCAACTATAATTCTTCTGTTACATACTTTCATGCAAATATGAGGACCTATGCAGTTCTTAGGCCTATGAAATTGTACATAATACTTCCTTAGAACCAAATTTCAGCAGTATATCACCATTTTTATAGTCGTTTCTGGTAAATAGAAAGATATAATTCATCTATGCCCCAGATACATTAATTAGTTTACAAATGCGGAGAGAGCATACCCAATGATCCATGCACCACCAGTTACAAAGGCAACAACTGGCTTCGCCCCATCTTTGTTCTCTGGTAAATAGAGATCAAGCCTGCACTAGTAAACAAGGTAGCCATTACACAGTGAAATTAAACAGAATATAAAAAACATAGTAGTTGAATGCAGCGCATCAAACCTTACCTATTCCCAGGCTGATCTCCATAAACTATGCTTCTACGTACCCTACTCGAGTAGAAGTAATAGTATCCGACTGCAAGACAGAAGTAAATCTCATTTAGGAAACACCCCTTCCACCACAAGAATTTTAGAAACAGTCAAAATAGAGTGGCATAGAAACACAAGCGAACCTTGAATAAAACCAGGCATGAGCAGAAAAGCATAGAAACCAAGTGCCATGAATCTCATGATCCATCTGTAGCCTACCCTGAATAATCATAAACGATTAGAAACCATTTTACATCATATAGTACTTCTGAATTTATAACTGAGATTATATCCTTAAAAATGCACAAATTTCCCCCAAATTTCTAGGTTACAATCCAATTATAAGTAGAAATTACATTTCATATTGCAATTGCAAACAACAAATTATACACAAACACATTATCATTTAAAATCCGAAAGCATAGAGAAACATTTTACCCTAGAAGGGCCAACAGCTTGAAGGTGAGGCGAGTGATGAGAAAGGTTTCGGATGGCGCAATCGTCATCCGCCCGAACCTGCGGCGGGTGCCGCCGAGGGATAGGGTGACGACGGAGGTCTCGCTGAGGACGCGGCGCCGGCGCCGCTTCTTCTTCTGATCGGAAGTGGAATTCTGATTGGTGAAGCTCGGCGTTCTCGAAATGAGAGGCTTTGTCTCGATCTCGGACGAGGAGGGCATGAAAATCCTGGTGGAGTCGGAGGCCGAATCATGTTCTGATCTGAAGAGCAATGCCGCTGCATTTTTCATTATTCCAGACGATGATGATGATGATGATGATTGTGTGTGAAACGCTTTAGCTTTATGAGATGTGATGAGTTGGAATGTTGGATTGAGGATGCGATCTCAATAGACGTTAAGTTGGTTAAAATTGAACACAGATTTGGCAGAGAGAGAGAGAGAGAGTTGTGTACTCTTTAGCTTTCTTTTTTTATTGAAAAGGGATAAATAATGATTTTAGATTATTTACATAACTGATAATTCTATAGCATTTTGGCGGTTTTATCGACCCAACTACTTCCACGTGTCGTGATAAAGATACTTGTTCTTTTCATAATGAAAACTTTGGAAATGGTCTAATTGCTAGATCTGTCTGCCTGCCGCTTTAGGTTTTTGTTTTTCAATAAAAAAGTGTTTTTTAACATAATACTCATATATCATCATGTCCTTTTTTTCATAATTGTATTATATTTAATTGCATATCTTATCTAAAAATTTAAATTAATTAAAAATAACAATAATTCTTAAGTTTGTAGGAGAATTAGATTCTAAGATCATCGCAATTTATTTTTACCAGATTCCAAGATCATCGCAATTATTTTGATCAGATTCTACGATCATCTCAATTTATTTATTAGATTCTAAGATAATCTAAAGAAGAGTTTCAAAATTAATAAAAAATATATAAAAATAATGCAAAACTACTAAATTTGTCTCTATTGTGACCAAGACTAGATCAAGGGGCATAATTGTAATTTTATTAATTTTTTTTATTAATTTTTTTTTATTTTTTTATTTTTTTTATTTTTTTTTAAATTTTATTTTATTTTTTTTTATTTTTTTTTCAACTATATATACAATTCATGTCAACTACACATCAAATGTCAACAACTTTATTCAATAAATACTTCTCCTGTCCCGCTAAGATAACATTCCTTAAACGGCAGGGAGTTTAGGAAATAATTGGTAAGTGTTTAATTGGAGAGAGAGATGGTGGAAGATTAAAATAGAGAGAAGAAAGATGAATATTTTAATAGGGGGGAAAAATGGTTGAGTGTATTAATTGGAGAGATAAAGTTCCCAAAAGAAATGTGTCATCTTAGTGGACAAACTAAAAAGGAAAACGTGTCCGACCGCTTTTCTAAGGATAGCATTACTCGTAAATCGTGACCGGGAGGGAATTAAGAAGAGGGGTAGAAAGGGAATGAAAGAATTCATGATAAGACATAAATATTTCTTCAAAATGAGAGATGTTACGAGACAACAAAGATCATGAGAAATTTGAAAGAATGTTTATCACAGATCACTATCGGTCGTTTTCCTATGACCCATCTATTACAAAATACTACGACAAAAGCACGGGGAAAGGGGTTGTAACCATGTGGCCATGTGTATGAAGACACATGCCACGAAAATCCACAAAAGAGATAATCGACCACCAAATCCACTCAACCATTTCATCAC
>NC_062966.1:20109787-20325788 GCF_023119035.1 Salvia hispanica
CTCCATGCAATCGCACGATTTCTTTCATGTAGATACGCGCTAGTCTGTCCGATCCATGAGTTATCGGAATCGGTAGGAAATGCGCACATTTGGTGAGTCGGTCTACAATCACCCAAATGGCGGTGTTTCCTTTGAGAGTCTTTGGCAAGGCCGTCACGAAATCCATGGTGATGTGATCCCACTTCCACTCTGGTACTTCCAACGGTTGTAATTTTCTGTACGGTCGTTGATGTAAGGCCTTCACCTGTTGGCAGGCTAAGCAATGCTCCACAAATGCCACGATATCCCTCTTCATGCCATTCCACCAAAATGACTTCTTCAAGTCTTGGTACATCTTCGTGCTTCCAGGGTGAGCAGTGTATGGAGTCTCATGAGCTTCACTCATGATCTCGTTCTTGAGTTCCTCGTTGTCAGGCACGCATAGTCTTCCTTCAAACATGAGGGCATTATCGGACTCCTCACTAAAATTTCCCGATTTGCCCGTTCTCACTTCCACTCGAATCTCTTCGAGTTTCGCATCCATTCGTTGCGCTGCAACGATTCTTGTTTTCAAATCTGGTTCCACCACTAAGGTGGCGATTCGTCCTTCCACCGTTTCAGGTGCCCTTATCACTTCTAATCGCAATTTACTAAACTCTCGTATCAAACTTTCTTCTTCCGTCAGGGAAGCTAGTTGCGAATGGTCTTTTCGGCTCAAAGCATCTGCCACCACATTTGCTTTGCCGGGGTGGTAACTGATACCACAATCGTAGTCCTTCACTAGTTCGAGTCATCTTCGTTGTCTCATCTTTAAGTCCTTCTGCTCGAAAAAGTATTTCAAGCTCTTGTGGTCCCGAAATTTGGTACCTTCATGGAAAGAGTTCCGGGTACAGTTCCATCATCTTATCCTCGAGCTCCCACGTGGTTTCCTCGTATTCGTGGTTTCTCCAAAGTACTTTCACGCTAGCAATAGATTTGTTCCTCGAGATTTGAACTTTACGGTCCAAGATCATCTGAGGTCGCTCCTCGTAACTCAAATCTGGATTCAAAGCAACTTCCTCATAGTGAATCACGTGTTTCGGGTCGAACACGTACTTCCGCAACTGCGACACATGAAAGACGTTGTGTTCGTTCCCAAGGTTTGGCGGTAGCGCTAATCGATAGGCTACGGGTCCAACTTCTTCAAGAATTTCATAAGGACCGATAAAACGTGGTTTCAACTTTCCTTTAACACCAAAACGCGTTATCCCTTTCGACGGGGATACCTTGAGAAAAACCTTGTCGCCGGTTTGAAATTGCAAGTCGGTCCGTCGGACATCAGCGTAAGACTTTTGTCTGTCTTGGGCTTCTTTCATTCTCACACGGATTTGTCGAACAATTTCAATCATCTACTCGACTGCGTCGGGTCCAAGTACCCTTCGTTCGCCAACTTCATCCCAGTAGAGCGGTGATCTACACCTTCTTCCATATAAGGCTTCATACGGCGCCATGTTAATCGTTGCTTGGAAACTGTTGTTGTAAGCAAATTCAATTAGCGGTAGTGCGGTCTCCCAACTTCCGCCTCGGTCGAGCACTACGGCTCTTAGCATATCCTCGAGAGTTTGTATCGTCCTCTCGGATTGCCCATCGGACTGCGGGTGAAACGCCGTGCTAAAGTTCAATCGTGTTCCAAGCTCGCGCTGTAGACTAATCCAAAATTTTGAAGTGAACTTCGGGTCACGATCAGACGTAATCGTCACTGGGACTCCATGCAATCGCACGATTTCTTTCATGTAGATACGCGCTAGTCTGTCCGATCCATGAGTTATCGGAATCGGTAGGAAATGCGCACATTTGGTGAGTCGGTCTACAATCACCCAAATGGCGGTGTTTCCTTTGAGAGTCTTTGGCAAGGCCGTCACGAAATCCATGGTGATGTGATCCCACTTCCACTCTGGTACTTCCAACGGTTGTAATTTTCTGTACGGTCGTTGATGTAAGGCCTTCACCTGTTGGCAGGCTAAGCAATGCTCCACAAATGCCACGATATCCCTCTTCATGCCATTCCACCAAAATGACTTCTTCAAGTCTTGGTACATCTTCGTGCTTCCAGGGTGAGCAGTGTATGGAGTCTCATGAGCTTCACTCATGATCTCGTTCTTGAGTTCCTCGTTGTCAGGCACGCATAGTCTTCCTTCAAACATGAGGGCATTATCGGACTCCTCACTAAAATTTCCCGATTTGCCCGTTCTCACTTCCACTCGAATCTCTTCGAGTTTCGCATCCATTCGTTGCGCTGCAACGATTCTTGTTTTCAAATCTGGTTCCACCACTAAGGTGGCGATTCGTCCTTCCACCGTTTCAGGTGCCCTTATCACTTCTAATCGCAATTTACTAAACTCTCGTATCAAACTTTCTTCTTCCGTCAGGGAAGCTAGTTGCGAATGGTCTTTTCGGCTCAAAGCATCTGCCACCACATTTGCTTTGCCGGGGTGGTAACTGATACCACAATCGTAGTCCTTCACTAGTTCGAGTCATCTTCGTTGTCTCATCTTTAAGTCCTTCTGCTCGAAAAAGTATTTCAAGCTCTTGTGGTCCCGAAATTTGGTACCTTCATGGAAAGAGTTCCGGGTACAGTTCCATCATCTTATCCTCGAGCTCCCACGTGGTTTCCTCGTATTCGTGGTTTCTCCAAAGTACTTTCACGCTAGCAATAGATTTGTTCCTCAAGATTTGAACTTTACGGTCCAAGATCATCTGAGGTCGCTCCTCGTAACTCAAATCTGGATTCAAAGCAACTTCCTCATAGTGAATCACGTGTTTCGGGTCGAACACGTACTTCCGCAACTGCGACACATGAAAGACGTTGTGTTCGTTCCCAAGGTTTGGCGGTAGCGCTAATCGATAGGCTACGGGTCCAACTTCTTCAAGAATTTCATAAGGACCGATAAAACGTGGTTTCAACTTTCCTTTAACACCAAAACGCGTTATCCCTTTCGACGGGGATACCTTGAGAAAAACCTTGTCGCCGGTTTGAAATTGCAAGTCGGTCCGTCGGACATCAGCGTAAGACTTTTGTCTGTCTTGGGTTCTTTCATTCTCACACGGATTTGTCGAACAATTTCAATCATCTACTCGACTGCGTCGGGTCCAAGTACCCTTCGTTCGCCAACTTCATCCCAGTAGAGCGGTGATCTACACCTTCTTCCATATAAGGCTTCATACGGCGCCATGTTAATCGTTGCTTGGAAACTGTTGTTGTAAGCAAATTCAATTAGCGGTAGTGCGGTCTCCCAACTTCCGCCTCGGTCGAGCACTACGGCTCTTAGCATATCCTCGAGAGTTTGTATCGTCCTCTCGGATTGCCCATCGGACTGCGGGTGAAACGCCGTGCTAAAGTTCAATCGTGTTCCAAGCTCGCGCTGTAGACTAATCCAAAATTTTGAAGTGAACTTCGGGTCACGATCAGACGTAATCGTCACTGGGATTCGACGGGGATACCTTGAGAAAAACCTTGTCGCCGGTTTGAAATTGCAAGTCGGTCCGTCGGACATCAGCGTAAGACTTTTGTCTGTCTTGGGCTTCTTTCATTCTCACACGGATTTGTCGAACAATTTCAATCATCTACTCGACTGCGTCGGGTCCAAGTACCCTTCGTTCGCCAACTTCATCCCAGTAGAGCGGTGATCTACACCTTCTTCCATATAAGGCTTCATACGGCGCCATGTTAATCGTTGCTTGGAAACTGTTGTTGTAAGCAAATTCAATTAGCGGTAGTGCGGTCTCCCAACTTCCGCCTCGGTCGAGCACTACGGCTCTTAGCATATCCTCGAGAGTTTGTATCGTCCTCTCGGATTGCCCATCGGACTGCGGGTGAAACGCCGTGCTAAAGTTCAATCGTGTTCCAAGCTCGCGCTGTAGACTAATCCAAAATTTTGAAGTGAACTTCGGGTCACGATCAGACGTAATCGTCACTGGGACTCCATGCAATCGCACGATTTCTTTCATGTAGATACGCGCTAGTCTGTCCGATCCATGAGTTATCGGAATCGGTAGGAAATGCGCACATTTGGTGAGTCGGTCTACAATCACCCAAATGGCGGTGTTTCCTTTGAGAGTCTTTGGCAAGGCCGTCACGAAATCCATGGTGATGTGATCCCACTTCCACTCTGGTACTTCCAACGGTTGTAATTTTCTGTACGGTCGTTGATGTAAGGCCTTCACCTGTTGGCAGGCTAAGCAATGCTCCACAAATGCCACGATATCCCTCTTCATGCCATTCCACCAAAATGACTTCTTCAAGTCTTGGTACATCTTCGTGCTTCCAGGGTGAGCAGTGTATGGAGTCTCATGAGCTTCACTCATGATCTCGTTCTTGAGTTCCTCGTTGTCAGGCACGCATAGTCTTCCTTCAAACATGAGGGCATTATCGGACTCCTCACTAAAATTTCCCGATTTGCCCGTTCTCACTTCCACTCGAATCTCTTCGAGTTTCGCATCCATTCGTTGCGCTGCAACGATTCTTGTTTTCAAATCTGGTTCCACCACTAAGGTGGCGATTCGTCCTTCCACCGTTTCAGGTGCCCTTATCACTTCTAATCGCAATTTACTAAACTCTCGTATCAAACTTTCTTCTTCCGTCAGGGAAGCTAGTTGCGAATGGTCTTTTCGGCTCAAAGCATCTGCCACCACATTTGCTTTGCCGGGGTGGTAACTGATACCACAATCGTAGTCCTTCACTAGTTCGAGTCATCTTCGTTGTCTCATCTTTAAGTCCTTCTGCTCGAAAAAGTATTTCAAGCTCTTGTGGTCCCGAAATTTGGTACCTTCATGGAAAGAGTTCCGGGTACAGTTCCATCATCTTATCCTCGAGCTCCCACGTGGTTTCCTCGTATTCGTGGTTTCTCCAAAGTACTTTCACGCTAGCAATAGATTTGTTCCTCGAGATTTGAACTTTACGGTCCAAGATCATCTGAGGTCGCTCCTCGTAACTCAAATCTGGATTCAAAGCAACTTCCTCATAGTGAATCACGTGTTTCGGGTCGAACACGTACTTCCGCAACTGCGACACATGAAAGACGTTGTGTTCGTTCCCAAGGTTTGGCGGTAGCGCTAATCGATAGGCTACGGGTCCAACTTCTTCAAGAATTTCATAAGGACCGATAAAACGTGGTTTCAACTTTCCTTTAACACCAAAACGCGTTATCCCTTTCGACGGGGATACCTTGAGAAAAACCTTGTCGCCGGTTTGAAATTGCAAGTCGGTCCGTCGGACATCAGCGTAAGACTTTTGTCTGTCTTGGGCTTCTTTCATTCTCACACGGATTTGTCGAACAATTTCAATCATCTACTCGACTGCGTCGGGTCCAAGTACCCTTCGTTCGCCAACTTCATCCCAGTAGAGCGGTGATCTACACCTTCTTCCATATAAGGCTTCATACGGCGCCATGTTAATCGTTGCTTGGAAACTGTTGTTGTAAGCAAATTCAATTAGCGGTAGTGCGGTCTCCCAACTTCCGCCTCGGTCGAGCACTACGGCTCTTAGCATATCCTCGAGAGTTTGTATCGTCCTCTCGGATTGCCCATCGGACTGCGGGTGAAACGCCGTGCTAAAGTTCAATCGTGTTCCAAGCTCGCGCTGTAGACTAATCCAAAATTTTGAAGTGAACTTCGGGTCACGATCAGACGTAATCGTCACTGGGACTCCATGCAATCGCACGATTTCTTTCATGTAGATACGCGCTAGTCTGTCCGATCCATGAGTTATCGGAATCGGTAGGAAATGCGCACATTTGGTGAGTCGGTCTACAATCACCCAAATGGCGGTGTTTCCTTTGAGAGTCTTTGGCAAGGCCGTCACCACTTCCACTCTGGTACTTCCAACGGTTGTAATTTTCTGTACGGTCGTTGACTGCAGAGGAGGGGTTGCAATACCGTGACTTGTGCTAGCACCATCTTCCGGTGCCCAACGCTCTGCACTAAAGCCTTCGTCTTCTATTATCATATTGTGCAGTATGATACACGCAGTCATGATGTCCGCGACATCATCTTCGTGCCATTGTCGAACCGGACACCGTAAAATGGCCCATCGCGATTGGAGGACTCCGAAAGCCCGCTCAACATCCTTCCTAGCACCCTCTTGTTTTTTTGCAAAATAGGTCTGCTTCGGCCCAACAGGTTGTCGGATCGTCTTGACAAACACGGGCCAGCGTGGGTATATTCCATCGGCCAAATAGTATGCCCTGTTGTACTGCGTGCCATTGGCCACGAAGCTGATCTGCGGACCCTCACCCCGGGACTCGTCATTGAAGAGATGCGATGATTGTAGAACGTTGATGTCGTTGTTCGACCCAGCGACACCAAAATACGCATGCCAGATTCGCAAGCGGTAGTCAGCAACGGCTTCAAGAATCATCGTGGGATGTCGCCCTTTGAAACCAGAAGTGAACTGCCCCTTCCAAGCCACCGGGCAGTTCTTCCACTCCCAGTGCATGCAATCGATGCTGCCCATCATGCCCGGAAAATGATGCACTGTCCCGTGCATATTTATCAGTCTCTGGCATTCCTCGGCCGTCGGTTTCCGTAGGTACTCCCCTTTGAAGAGTTCTTTGATACCCTTGCAAAACTGCCTCAGCGTCTTGAGGGCAGTCGTTTCGCCCATCTGTAGATATTCGTCGAACATGTCAGCAGGCCCGGCATAGGCAAGCTGCCTAATTGCGGCCGTGCACTTCTGATATGTCGACAATCCGGGTCGACCGGTGGCATCACTCCGCAAGGTGAAGCACCTGTATCGCTGAGACAAACAATCCGCAATGTGGATGAAGAGTCGTTGCGACATTCTGAATCGCCGACGAAAAATCTCCGGCGGATAACGGGGGTTGTCGCCGAAGTAGTCTTCCATCAACCGCTGGTCGGCTCCGACATGGTCACGGTTGATAAACCGGCGACGGTATCTCGGCCGAGGGATGGCCGCCGCCGCCGCCAAAGCCGCCTCCTCCTCGTCGGCTTCATCTTGCACCGCTGCAACGAGTTCTTCGAACTCCTCATCGACCAAGCGCTGAAAATTTTCATCGTCGGAATCCATGTTTTGAATCTTAAATTGAAATCAAGTGGAAAGAGTAGAGTTTGGTTTGGGGTAAAAAAATTGGGGGAGAAGGGATGAATATATTAAAAATTTTGGAAAAAAAAAAAAAAAAATTTTCGGTGGGCAGGGCCGCGGCTCTCGGCCCTTGCAGTGGCGGGCCGAGCCGCCTGCCCAAGAGCCTCGGCCTGGCCGAGCGCTCGGCTCTCTCTCGTCCACCCCCCCGAGCCGCGGGCATGGCTCGCCTCAGTAGTGGGGGGCCGCGGGCTGCCCAAGCCCGGGCCGAGAGCCGCGGCTCCCCCACTGTGGATGCTCTAAACTCATATTATATTTTGTCTGTTGTGATGACCCCCTTGTTAAGATTTACTTGTCCGCGAATAGGAATTTCGTTTTTTCATTTTAGTCCGTCCACGAATAAGAGTCCCGGTTCACTTTTTCCATAAATGGTAATAGAGTTTCACCTTCCACTAACTCATTTCACTCACATTTCATTTAAAACTAATATATACAAGTGGGACCCCTATTCCACTAACTTTTTTTCACCCATTTTTCTTAACATTTCTTAAAACTCGTGCCGCCCATGAATGAGACTCCTAATGACGGACGGAGGGAGTAATATCCTACTGTTGGATATTTGTGGACTTCTATTTGGGCTGCTAATTAAATTGGCCCATGTGGAATTAATTGGGCTGAGTCCAATTACTTACCTCTACCACCGGATGCTGCCATGTGTCCTCTTCACTTGGCTCTTGATTCTGCACTGTTGGATGTAGGGCTGTGCTAGATACGTGAGAGAGTGTTGGTTTGGTTTGCTCACGGTTCATTCTCTTTCTCACTCTCTCTCAAGTGCTAGATTTGCTCTCTCTCTCTCTCTCTCTCTCTCTATTCCCTTCTTCTCCGATGGTTTCTCCAGCTGTTTCTCTGTGATCTTCCACGGTTTCCTGAGTGATAGATCTCTTGTGAGAACTGGGGAAGGCAATCTCTTTGATTGCTTGTGTGTTGGAGAGAACTAGGGTTTGTGGTGTGTGAGTGTTCTGCTCTGAGATTGTGTTCGGTGGAACTCGATCTGGTGTGAGGGGATTCTGTGGTGGAGGTATTGGTGGTGTGAGGGTGATCTCTAGTTGATTCATATGTGCTCCCTTGGATCTAGTTCTGGTTGAATAGATCTGTGTTGTTTGGCGGGTTCTGAGCCAATTTCTTTGATCTACTCGATTTTCTTGTTTCTCTTGTTGTTTACATTTTAGATCCGAAAAGATCGGTGATTGTTTTACTAACAAGGTTCCTTAGTGTGCAGGACCTTGTGAGGCTTGACAATGGATAGTCAAGGAAGTAGTTAGGGTTCCGGTGAAGTCTTGTAATAGCTAGGTTGTTTCATTGTAATCTAGTTTGAATCTTTATAAAATCAGCTGCGTGGATGAGAATTTGGTTGAGTTCTCTTGTACAAGAACAAAGAGGTCTCGGTTATTAGTTAATCGGGACTGGTCTGATCCCTACCCCTACAATCTAATCTTCATTCATAAATCTATGATAGCATATAGTACTACCAAACAACAATTATACAACAATAGAAGGTGCAATAATATTGTATTTCCAAGAAAAATGATCCAACGGAAGGTTATTAAGTTTGAATATTGCCATATTTCCACTCAATTTGGTGGAGTAATATAAAACATCTATCCTTACGTACATTTTTGTGTTCATACCGTTTGAAATAATAATCTCACTAAAATTAAAACATATCTACATAACGTAGTTCTGTAGTATTGGATTATTTGATTTCAACTTTCTACTAGTAGAGTATTTATGTACTACATGCCTTTGTCTAATTCTTTTTGCTGCAAAAATATGGCAAAACGCCTCAAATTTGAAGCCAATTTCTGAATTGTTTGATAAAGATTGATAACATGACAACAAGATCAAAACCAATGTTATATGGTAGTACTATTGTATAAATCTCTATTTGAAGAAAGCCAAGTAATGTTATATATCGGAGCGGATCAGCTAATGCATATTATACAACATTTGCTAAGACACCAATTAAAACATGACACGTGTATGCTATTTAAGAAGAAAAAATAACAGTTACTAGTATTTTATTTGATCGTAATCCTTCATTCTCCGGCGCATCTCTCATCTGGTTGAATTCTTTTTCTGCTTTAGCCTTTACTTTGGGTTGCCATTTTATTTCTTTCAAATTTTCATTTCTTCACCCAATCTTTATTTCTCTTCTTTGCGTTTTATCACCCTCTCTCTCTTCTTCTGTATTGTGGAATATATTTTGTATAACGTGGTTCAAAGATTTGTCTTCCGGCTTTTTGATTATCAATAAATTAACTTATTTTAAGGATCAAAAGAAATGAACTCTTGATAGATTTCCCAGATCTGCAGTCACCTTACAAAACTCAACGTTTTCAAATAACTGATTTCATTCTATTCAACTTCTATTTATAATCTTCTCCCTCAGAAAGAGAAGGTTGTGTGTGTGAGAGAGAGAAAATAAATGAGTATTTTTAACCAGATGGCGTGAAGAAGAACTTGGTTTCCTCGGCATCCTTCAAGTAAAAAAAGCACAGGGAGATAATCTCAAGATATTGGTTGAAGATAGAAAAGATTTGAGTTGAATTTTAATATTTTTTCTTCTTAAATAGCATACACGTGTCATGTTTTAATTGGTGTCTTAGCAAATGTTGTATAATATGCATTAGCTGATCCGCTCCGGTTATTATACAGTACTGTATTAATCATTAATGGTTTCTTTAGCCTAGACAAAAAGCCAAGAATCTACAAAAGCAATTAGCAATACAAAAAACATACTACCTTTTTTCTATTAGGAAGGATTAAGATCAAGTTAATAAAGAATTAAACTCCTGAAACCACGAGAGGCTGAATCACAAATGCAAAATAATACAAACAACGCTTAGAGAAATGATCAATTAATAAGTTGTAACATACCGTGGAGCAACATAGAGACGCTTCCCTGATTATAGAGATCAGAAACTTCCAAAGTCATGTACCACCCTGTTGGAGACGTTCTCCCCAACTAATCGGTTATCTCTCTTCTCGTGGGTAGACGCTAATCAAACCCTCGACAATCTCGAGAATTCAATCACGAATCTGCTGTTTGGCGGACGTATTCCGTTTCACAGCGAGAATTTGAAGAAGTTCTTTTAACACACGTTAGGTTATAGGTAAAATATTTCATTCATGGAGAAAAAGTTATTGAACGAAATACCCTATTTATAGACTAAGGACCCTAGGACGGTTCGACCTAACTTAGGCATTCGGGAAAGAACCGTAAAGAAAACCCGAATGGGGCTTATAGTTTCGGCCCGACTCAACAATAATTTAAATAAGAGTTCAAAATAAAATCAAAGCAAAAATAATAAAAAAAACAGAGCAAATTCTAACAGCAGCGTCTGACTCTCTTCAGCTCTTGAATTTGCTCGGCTGCTTCAGCTTTTCTCGCGGCCTCAACACCCTTGTGTTCGTAGCGTCTCCAGTTCCTCTACCGTGCTCCGTTACTCTTGCCTCCGGCACCACGTCAGCCTCTGTCTCGTCCTGCTCGCTCATACTCTCCTTCTCCATAGCCGATGTTACGGGGCTGCTCGTATCAACCCCCCCTCCGTTAAGGCTCGCCTTGACCTCAAGGTGAATATCTGGAAATTTCTGGCCCATTGCCTCCAACGGCTCCCAAGTCGGCAAGGTTTCGTCATCTTCCCACCGCACGAGGACCTGCTTCTCCGGCTTGCCCTCGCGCCAACTAACTCTCTCATCCACAAAAGCCACCGGACGTGCCACCGGTCTGCCATTCACAAATTCTGGTGGCAGCTTAACTCCATCCACATCCCCTGTTCCTGCAATAAACTCCCGCAAGAGACTCACATGAAAAACATTGTGAATTCTGCTACCATCCGGCAGACGCAATTTGTATGCTACCGGCCCTATTCTTTCCAGAATCTCAAAGGGCCCATAAAATCGGCGTGCCAGCTTGGCGGACAACGGTTTTGCTACTGAATGTTGGCGGTATGGCTGCAGCTTCAACCACACTAAATCATGAACTTCGAATTCGACGTGCCGGCGATGGCGGTTAGCTACATCTGTCATCTTCTGTTGCGCCCGCTGGAGGTTGCGACGTAAGGTAACAAGCAACTCCCCTCGCTGTTTGATCATCTCGACTACATTAGGGGGGGTCTTGGCTGACGGCGGGGCTGCCACAAGTAAAGGCGGATCCCTGCCATATAGAGCTCTGTAGGGCGACGTCCCTAACCCAGAGTGATGAAAGCAGTTTAAAGCTAATTCAGCCCACGGCAGAAAATTTGCCCATTTGGAAGGCTTGTCCGCAGTGAATGCTCGCAAATATTGTTCCAAACCCCTGTTGCGAACCTCAGTTTGACCATCTGACTGAGGATGGTAAGCTGTAGAGAAGTTGAGTTTAGTACCGCTCAGACGCATCATTTCCTCCCAAGTTGCATTAAGGAATACCGAGTCTCTATCCGACACTAAAGTCTTCGGGAACCCATGGTGACGGACAACCGTGTTCACAAATAACTGAGCTACCCGGAGAGCGTCAAATCTAGTGGGTAGAGGCGCAAAATGGGCATACTTAGAAAGCCTATCCACCACCACCATTATCGATGTATAGCCCCGGGATTGAGGCAATCCTGTGATGAAGTCCATAGAAACATCTTCCCAAACCTGCGACGGAACTGGAAGAGGTTGCAGTAACCCGGCCGGTTTCCGAGTTGAGTATTTCGTGGACTGACACACCACACATTCCTCCACAAAACTTTTCACATCTTTACGCATCTTTGGCCAAAAGAAACCAGCCGCTAACAGACGAAACGTCCTCTCATGGCCAGGGTGGCCCGCAAGCGGCGAACTATGATGTTCCTCCAATAAGGGTCGCTTTGCGCTGGAATTCGTGCTTACCAACACTCTGCGATTAAAATAAATCAACCCGTCTGCCCACGCCAAATGAGAAGGGGCCTTACCCTCTCTGATTTTAGTCGCCAATTCCACCAGATCGGGCAGCGTCGCCGTCTCGTCCCGCAGCAGCCGCATCACGTCCGGAATTGGTTTTGCCGCAATAACGAAAAACTGCTCTCCATCTTGGGCCTGTGCTGCGGGCGGCTGCTCATCGCACGAAACATCCAGCACCACCCCCTCGGGCTGGGTCCCCTCAGATTCATGTTGACGGGACAACGCATCAGCAGCTGTATTTGTAATTCCCCGCTTATATTCGATCACAAACCTGTATCCCATAAGCTTCCGGACGTATAGTTGTTGATCTGGTGTTTGAATCACTTGTTGTAATAACTCCTTGAGACTTTTCTGATCTGTTCTAATAACGAATTCTCTGCCCAAAAGATATTGGCGCCACTTTTGCACGGCTTCCACAATTGCATAGAGCTCCTTATGATATGTCGAGGCGACCCTGCGACGGGGGCCCAACTTCTTGCTAAAGAATGCAATAGGGTGATTTTTTTGCATCAATACAGCGCCGATGCCCGCATCCGACGCGTCAGTTTCCACGCAAAACTGCAATTCAAAATCTGGAAGACGTAATACCGGGGCAGAAGTCATAGCTTTCTTCAACGTCACAAAAGCGGTCTCTGCCCCATCGGACCACACGAAAGCCTCTTTTTTCAGGAGATCAGTGAGAGGCGCGGCTACCATGGCATAACGTTCGACGAATCTGCGGTAATATCCTGTCAGTCCCAAGAAACCCCTTAACTGTTTAACCGTTTTTGGCGTAGGCCAAGCCGTCATCGCATCTAACTTTGCGGGGTCCGCCTTGAGCTGCCCATCTGAAATTAAGTGTCCCAAATACTCCACCGTCAGACTGCAAAAAGAGCATTTAGAAAGCTTCACAAAAAAATTATTCGAACGGAGCAACTCCAAAACCGCCGCCAAATGCTCCCCGTGTAACTCAAGAGTTGGGCTGTAGACTAGAATATCGTCAAAGAAAACAATGACACATTGACGGAGTAATGGCCGGAAAATAGCATTCATGGCTGCTTGGAATGTGGAGGGCGCATTCGTGAGACCGAACGGCATTACTAGAAATTCAAAATGGCCTTCGTGAGTTCTGAAAGCCGTTTTAAAAATATCCGCCTCATGCATTCGGAGTTGATGGTATCCTGAGCGAAGATCGAGCTTGGTAAAATACTTTGCTTTACCCAGTTCGTCAAATAATTCATCGGCAGTAGGGATAGGAAAGTGATCTGGGACAGTCGCCTTGTTTAGGGCGCGATAGTCGATGCAAAATCGGAATGTGCCGTCTTTCTTACGAATCAACAAGACAGGAGAGGAGAAAGGGCTCTGACTGTGCCTAATAATCCCCTGTTCCAACATATCGCGCACTTGTTTCTCAATTTCCGCCTTTTGAAAGTATGGGTATCTATATGGGCGTACATTAACTGGTCTTGTGGTAGGCAAAAGATGAATCCGATGATCAAAATTACGCGAGGGGGGCAAGCCAGGCGGCTGGTCAAACACTGAACGGTAGCCCTGCAAAACAGTCAAAATCTCCGATGGCAAATCAGCCGGGAAATCATCCGGCGTGCTGCTGTCCGTGAGCCCCATATTGCTGTCGAAAGGCACAATCTCGTAAAATTCATGTTCTGCCGCATTCGCTGTCAACACAGATAAAGAGTGCAGAGAAATTTGCTTGGGCCCCGGCATCATGCCTCGCAACGAAACTGCCTGTCCGTCCATATTAAATTCCAACGTCTTCGCAACAAAATCCGCTGAAATTTTCCCCAATGATTCTAGCCATTTCATCCCCAATATAACGTCCGGCCCATGGTGTGCAAGTATATGAAGATCCACCAAGAATAAAGTACCCTGCATAGTTAATTTTGTCCCACGAGAAATATGATTACAAAGCAACGAAGCGCCGTTACCTACAAGCACACGAAACGGTCGAATAGGCGTGAGCTCCAGCTGTAACTTCTCCGCAATCCTTGGGTGGAGGAAGTCTAGTGTCGCGCCCGTGTCGATTAACACCTGCACGGCAGTTTGCCCCACGCTGCCCTGCACCATAAAAGGTTTCGAGCTGCCCTTGCCATCCAACGCGTGCAGATGTGACAAATCTGCTGTGATTACTTCGTCGGTGGGAAAACCTTCCCCCGAGTCATCCTTGTGTGTCTCGTCAAGGTCATCATCAATATAACAGAGAAGTTTCACCTTGCAGACATGTCCCGGTACCCACTTCTCAGGGCAATGCCAACAAAGGTTACGGCGAGACCTTTCCGATTTTTCCGCATTAGAGACCAGGATCGGCTGTACCCGCGGTCTGTCTACTCCACGACCCTGTCCTTCCGGTTGCTGAGCCTGGTTATGCGGACCACTAGGAACGGCAGGTGTTCCCTGCAGTGTGGCTGAACTCGTCCGATATTCCCTCCCTGAAGATGACGTCTGGAGAAAGAAGATGGCTGTTGTTGGCGCTCCTCCTGAGTCGCCGCCAGACGTAGTGCCAACGCCATCGCCTCTGCCAAGGATGTGGGATGCTGCAACTCTACCTTCTCTTGTAAAGGTTGTTTGAGCCCTTGGACAAAGATTGGGATCAAAGCAGACTCAGTTAAGTCCTCTACTCGGTTCAGATAGCGTTCGAACGTTGCATGGTAGTCTGCCACTGTAGTCGTTTGTACCAATTTAGCGATCAACCCTGTGTAATTCCTAAAGCTTTGTGGGTCAAAGCGATAACGGACATCCTCCAAAAAATTATGCCAAGTAACAAACCCATTGTTGGCTCTATAGTTGAAAATCCACTCTGAAGCTGGTGGGTCAAACAACATGACAACATAATGTAGACGCTCCGCCTCAGGTATACGCTTATGATCAAAATAATATTGTACTCGGGAAATCCAATTGGGTGCATCTGAGCCATCAAAATGTGGTGCATCCATTTTCACGCCCTTCGAATGATCATCGGATGGGCGATCGTAACGGTTGCGCCGAAGTGGTGGATCCCAACAAGTGAGGGCACGCTCATCATACCCATCATCGTCACCCCAATCGTCTTGCCTATAGGGAGGGGGGTCCCAGTTATCCCGACGACGACCCTGCCTGAACTCCGCATCACCACGCCGCTGACGGTTCCGTCCCCCACGGTTCGGATAAAAAACTTCACCAAAACGGTCTCCACGACCACCCCTGTTTGTCCTGCCACGCCCTCGGCCTCTGTGGTGGTAGGGTCGGTCATGGGCCTCTCGTACCCGACGATCGTGTCGGCGGTAATCCTCCCACTCATGATCGTCCTCGTCAAGTTCAGAATCATGGCCATCCAAATGGTGTTCCGGCGGTCGTTCTAAATTCTCCACCCTACGGTCCAAACTATCAAAACGGGAATTCAATTTCTCAAACCCTAGCGTGATTGGGTCTGCCGCTGCGGATGTACTCCCAATCGCACCATTGTGCTGCTGGCGTGTCGGCCCAAAGTTCAGCGCCGGCGTTGCCTCACGTCCAGGTATTTCTGACGCCATCGGATGGCGGTTTGCTGATGGTACTGAGTACGGGATGAAAGCACCAGTTGTTGGAGACGTTCTCCCCAACTAATCGGTTATCTCTCTTCTCGTGGGTAGACGCTAATCAAACCCTCGACAATCTCGAGAATTCAATCACGAATCTGCTGTTCAGTTTTTCACTATAAATGGTAGTAAGGTCTATATTCCACTATCTTAGAGCATCCCCATCCGTGCTCTTATTTAAGAGCACGGAAGTGGGTCCGATCCCACTTTTACTCCATGTTCTTAACCAAGAGCACAACACCCACATCCATGCTCTTCCGCAAGGACAAGCTCAAGGGTCCCACCATTCTATTATTCAATTTAAATAAAAACATTTCCACAATATTAAAATGCATTAAAAATACCCAGAATACTATTACAAATTATAAAAAATAAAAAATTACATAATTCAAATCCCAAAATTAAAAATTACATTAATTAAAATCCTAAAAAATAAAAATTATAATTAAATTCATAAAATTAAAAATACCCACTACTCGTTGCCGAATTTCTCCCAAATTTGTTTGATAAGGTCTTCTTATAGCTCAATGTGAATGAGAGATAATATTATGTGACAAGTGGATGATGAATGTTTGTATTTATAGATGATTTTGGGATTAAAAAAAATCAAACAAATATAAAAAAAATCAAAAAAACGGTAATCAACGGCTCTATTTTTTGGGAATCCAAAAATATTTTTTTTATTTTTGGTATTATTTTTAATTAAAAAAGAAAAAGAAATTGCCAACGGCTATGCCGTTGGCCAATCGCGTGCCGCCACGTCAGCCTGCTCAGCGGCACGGACGGACAACGCTCACCGCACCGCTGGCACGGACGACATCCATCGGCAGGGACGACCGCTGCGGATGCTCTTAAATGAGATGTGTATTTCACAAACTTTTTTTTCATTCATCTTTTTAACATTTACGACAAAAAATTGAATTTTTTAATAGTGGATGGAGGAAATAATACTTAGTAGTATATTTTTTATTACTATATGGTATAAAATAATTAAAATTATATTTCGCATAGGATGTCAAATTTATATGTAGGCTAAGCATAAAACTAATTAAAAAAAACTTATAGTCATTACAAAAACTAATTATTCTTTATTTTGTAGGCTAAACATAAAATGAAAATAAGAAAGAAAAGAAAAGAAGTTAGGACTTATGAGGGAGCATTTTCCCGTCGCGCCAAGCTCTGGTGCTTTAATCTGTTTCTATATATATAAGAACGTAAATCTTCAAATTGGATATATACTTCATTAATCAGCAACAGATTGATTGATTACACACAAAATTAATCTCCGATCGTAGCTAGAGCATTGTTTATTGAAGAAAGGATTTGAAGATGAGCAAGAGAAGGATGAGCTTCGATAAAGAGGAGGCTTCAAATTCAAGAGAGAGAAAGAACCGGTCTGATGGTTCCGACGAGAGTTGCAGATGTTAGATATGAATTGAAATTAAAGAGAAATTCGACGACATATTTCAACGGATGGGCGCGGGTGGCGAGTGCAAACAAAGTCAAGGCCAGGAATTCAGTTCAGGGTTTCGGGTACCGCGAGGCCGGTGAGTTCCGATTGAACCTCAATATTATCAGAAACCCCAATCAACAACAAGAAGAAGCCCCAATTCCAGCGCCAGATTTGTTATTCGAAAAGAAGCTTACAGCTACAGAGACAACGAAAGGGAGGTTGTTGATCACCGGAGCGCACAGAGCAACGGTGTTGGGGTTTCTAACGGATGAAGAGAGAAAAGAGGCAGAATTAAAGGATGGTGTTGGTGTGAAGGTTCCGGCGAGAGATGGAAATGGAAATGGAGCGAGATATGAATTGGAATTAAAGAGAAACAAGAAACTCAACAACGTATATTTGATGGGATGGCAGGAGGTGGCGCGTACAAACCATGTCAACCGTGGGGATTTAGTTCAAGGCTTTGGGTATCGCGCCGCCGGTGAGTTCCAATTGAACCTCAATATTATCAAGAACTAATCTGTTTCTCAAATTAGAATCCCTTATCAATTTCATTTCTTTCGTACTCCTTAAATTGTAGCACCAATGTCATGTTACTATATCCATTAATAAATGATGATCTGATTTGGGCTTAATTTGTTGATGCTTTACTATAAATTCCAAGATCAAGAATAGTAAATAAACTCAAACCGCACGCAACTCGGTTAATTAATTAGGAACTTGCTATTTTGCTGTGTTCTCGATATGATTACAAATAAAATCGTTCAATTTTAGTTAGGGGCATGCATGGATATTTTACTTTTTTTTTTAGGTTTATATCAACATTTCTATTTCATCAAAATTGTCATTTTGAAGAGTTTTCGAGATGTTTTCCCTTTTTTTTTTCTTGAATATTAAATTTTGCTCCCCCGTCCCATAAAAATATGGGAAATGGGTATGGTACAAGAATTAAGATAATCTTGGTAAAGTAAGAAAGAATGGAAGAATTGTATGGCAAAAATGTGGATAATGAGACCTACATTATTAAATTGATATAACTTTCCAAAAATGAAATGCATATATATTTGTGGGATGGACAAAAATGGAAAAAATTTTATGGAACGGATGAAGTATTAATTTTAGTAAGAGCGAAATATTTACTCAGCACTACCAAGAATTTTTAAAATACTACTCCCTCCGTTTTATAGTAGTGGAGACATTTTTTTCGGCACAGAGATTAAGAAAAATGTGTATAATGTATTACTCCTACATAAAAAGATAATAAAGTAGGAGAGAAGAAAAGGTAGAGATGATAAAATAAAAGAAAGAGAAAAGTAATTGAGAAGAAATGTGTTGATTTTTACCGAAAAGGTAAATGATTTCACTATTACGGAACGTACCAAAGTAGCAAAATGATCCCACTACTATAAAATAAAGGAAGTAAGTACTATTTATTAATCCAATTTGTTTGGTATTTCCCAAACTCACTCAAATAAGATGTTTTCATCAAAATCTTATTTAACGTAGGCAACCGTGATATGTTTTATAATATTTTGAACCACTTTTTAAGTTCATAACATGTAGGATAAAAAGTTACGTTGAAAATCACGTTGATTTAATTGTGTGAATTATGATGAAAAAGTCTCGTAAGTTAGTCAAATATAGTAATAGATATCCGTGGGAAATACCAAACAAAATGCAAAGTTCGTGATATTATATACCAATTTCAAAGTTCATGGGAAATACCAAATTTTAGACAAAGTTCATGATTTTAGAGATCAATTTCCCTTATTTTTTATCATAAAAGTAAATGTATCACTTATAGTGGGACGATCTATGATGGACTGACGGTATAAAATTTAATGTATAATTCCAAATAATAATAATAAAAACTAAAAAAGATCGCATTATTTGTATATATACATTAGTGACAATAATAATAATAATAATAATAATAATAATAATAATAATAATAATAATAATAATAAATTAATAATAATAATAATAATAATTCAATATTAATAGTATGAGTAGTAAATTTGTTGTGTATACGTGTATATATTTATAGTACTAAATACTAATCATTTCTAAAAATGTAATGTGTACTTTTTTAATTATCTATATGTTTATAGGGGAGCACTAGGGTGCCCCCTTATTTAGAGTCACAACGTACATTCAATTTGGTGCTGCCATGTGGCACAAAATATGCAATATTTTAAACATAAAAATGCAATCTAGTTGTATATGCATTTCTGCAGATTGCATTTTAGTTGTAGGTAAATTGCATTTTATAGTGTTGAGTTTTGCATTTTCACATAAATTGCATTTTATATTGTTAAGTTTTGCATTTTCACGTATATAAATGCAATCCGTCTATATATAAAATGCAAATTAAACAGTCAATATCTAAAATGCAAAACTTAACAATAAAAAATGCAATCTGCATATAACAAAAATGCAATCGGCCGAAATTCATTTATAACTTCTAGAAATATATATTGCATTTTAGTGTTTACAATATTGCATTTTTTGTGCCACATGACCGCACCAGATTGGATGCACGTTGTAACTTTAAAATTAGTTGTTATACTAGTACATCCCTATGTTTATATAAATTAAAACTTTAAAAATATATATACCGTGACATTTGAATTCTTAAAATATCTACGAATTTAGATTAAATAAGCTCTGAAGGACTTGGGGATAAAATGAAAAAAAATAAGTTGAGAAAAATCTAAAATGTGATTAATGATTTTCCAAAGAATTGTGGTGATATTTATTAAAGTTTAGGGACCTAAAACGTACGAACTTCATTTTCCAGAAACCGATTTTGAAGTTCACTCAATTATTTAGTTTGAGCTATTTTTTTTATCACGGACTTTTATGTGAAATTGTTTTACTATAAAAATTGATTGAGATTAAAATGTATACACATGTCTAATGTCATACTCCCTTCGTCCCTCTGTAGTAGAGACGTTTCACTTTGAACACTTATTATATGATACTTTCTCCGTCTCACAAAAATATGCACTCTTTCCTTTTTAGTTTGTCCCACAGAAACACACTTTCTAATTTTGAAACTCTTTTATCTCTAATGAGATGAGACTCATTCTCCATTAACATTACTTTATTTACTTTTTCTCTCTACCTCTCTCTTACTTTACCAATTTTGTATTAAAACTCGTGTCGAACCCAAAGTGCATATTCTTTGGGGACGAAGGGAGTAATAAATAGTTAAAGTGGAGAGAGTTAAGTAAAAGAGAGAATAATATAAAGAATAGTCTTCTCTATATTATTCTCTCTTATTTTACTTTTTTTCTTAATTTAATTACTTATTATTATTATTATCATTTTTCAAAAATAAGTGCTAAAAATAAAACGCCTCAATTGCACATGGAGTACTATTTAGAGCATCCCCATCCGTACTCTTATTTAAGAGCACGGAGGTGGGCCCCGACTCACTTTTACTCTTTGTCCTTAGCTAAGAGCACAACACTCACATCCGTGCTCTTCCGCAAGAACAAGCTCAAGAGTCCCACCATTCTATTATTCAATTTAAATACTTCAATTACTAAAAACATTTCTACAATATAAAAATACATTAAAAAATAAAAATTACAGAATTTAAATCCAAAAAAATAGAAATTGCGTAATTAAAATCCTAAAAAATAAAAATTACATAATTAAAATCCTAGAAAACAAAAAAAATACACAATTAAATTCATAAAATTAAAAAGACCCACTACTCGTTGCCGAATTTCATCCAAATGTGTTTGATTAGGTCTTTTTGTAGCTCAATGTGTGTTCTTGTATCGCGCATTGTGTGTCTTGTGTCGATCCTCTCGTTCACCGTCGTATGCACGCCTTGGCGTGGGGGAGACCTAGCAGTTGAGCTTCCGGCTTCATCCTCATCGTTTAAGTTAGCCGCCCTCGGACCTTCGTCGGCTATAATCATGTTGTGTAAGATAATACCCGTGTACATGATGTCGGCGATATTCTTAACGTACCACAGCCGAGACGGGGCCTTCACAACGTTGAATCGGCCTTGAAGGACCCCAAAAGCTCTTTCGACATCTTTCCGAGCAGACTCTTGACGCTCCCTAAAAAGAATTTGTCTCGTGTCTTGCAGATTGCTGAAAGTCTTCACGAAAGTCGACCACCTTGGGTAGATACCATCGGCGAGATAGTAACTCATGTGGCATGCATTTCCGTTGACGGTGAAGTCGATCATCGGAGCTACACCATTCAAAACATCATCGAAGAGTGGTGTAGAATAGAGTACGTTCAAGTCGTTGTTGGATCCGGCAACACCGAAATATGCATGCCAAATTCATAGGCGGTAGTCGGCGACCGCTTCAAGGATAAGCGTTGGGTCGCCGCCTTTGTGGCCGCTTAAGTATTGTCCCCTCCAAGCAGTCGGGCAATTCTTCCACTTCCAATGCATGCAGTCAATGCTGCCTAGCATACCGGGAAAACCGTGGACTGTTTCGTGAAGATGAAGCAACCGTTGACAATCTTCGGTGGTGGGTGCCCGAAGGAATTCCTCGCTGAAAGCAGAACGAACGCCGTCGCAAAAATTATGAGGCACAGGATTCCAGTTGACTCACCCACATGCAAATACTCGTCGAAGAGTAGCAAGTTGTCGGATGGCACAAGACACTTTTGCAAAGCCGAGAGACTTTGCCGACCGGTTGCGTCTACACCTGATTGAAAGTATTCAACACGGGCGGACAATGTGTTGGACAATACGCATAAACAACCGTTTTGACATGCGAAAACAACGCCGAAAGTAATCTTCTGGAAATCGCGGCTGGTCGGAAAAATAGTCGGCAACGAGCCTTTCGTGGGCTCCCTCCCGATCACGATGGATGTAGCGGCCTCGAGTTGGTCGAGGAGGAGGGGCGGGGGTATTGGTGGCGACATAGACTTCATAGGCGGCACGATATTGTTCCTGGTATTCTTGTTCTTCGCGCTCCGCTTCTGCAATGAGATCGGTGAAATCCATTTTTGAATTTTTTAGAGGTTTGAGTGAGATAGGAAGATGTAGATGATTAGTATTAAAATATATGAATAAGAGATAATTTGATGTGAAAAGTGGATGATGAATGTGTGTATTTATAGATGATTTTGGGATAAAGAAAAGAAATTCAAAAATTTCAAAAAAATGTCCATAAACGGCTATATTTTTTGAGAATCCAATTATTTTTTAATATTAATTTCGAATTTTTTTAAAATAAAAAATAAAAAATCAAATTTGCCAACGAAGCCAGCGGCGGAGGGAGGTGGGGTCGGCCGACCCCACCGCCTTCCCCCGAGAACAGCCAGAAAAATCCTCCCAAGAGTCCCCGACCCCACGCCTCCGAAATTCTGCCCTTGATTTGATGCGGGAACGAGTCACCCCGCTATGGCTCATGTTGTCCCTGCCCAGATTTCTTGTCTGCGCGTGACTGCTTATGAATCTGTGAGAATGAGAGACGGATAATTGGAGAAGAAGACAGCATTTGGGCTTGGGCCCTTTACAATTAATTACTGTACTAGTGGAAGTAGATAATGCCAAAGAGCGTGGAATGTGAAGATTGCTCATGTGTTTAGGGAAAGTAATCAAGTTGCAGACTTTATGGCAAATTTGGGTGTGACCATGCAGCCTGGGCTAGTGGTGTTTGACGAGGCACCGAGTGAGACGATGAATTTGTTGCTGAATGACCGGATGGGGACTATCCACGGTCGTATGTGCCCAATGTAGGGGCGGTGTTTTAACCTTAGGGCGACGCCCTCTTCTTGTTATTATTAAAAAGAGTATGCCAAATAATTTCCATATAAAATGTTTTCTCTAAAAAACAGGGGAGATAAGTTAAAAAGAGTATATTTAAATATAATTATTAGTGAAAATATATCAAATATATGCGGCGCACTAAATAGGAGAGTATCAATTTTATATTTATATTATTTAAAGTTAATGAAATTAGAAAAAAAAATACTATTTCTTACGAGACTATATTTTTTGTGACCATCATTTATACAGTAATAATTTGGTCATATCATGATAAAAGTAACATTTTTCTTGAATTTCAAATAAAATATTAGTTTTTGAAATTTAGTTCCACTTTTTTGGTATGATTTGATTTTAAAAAATCAAACATAACAACAATAAACCAAATTAAATTTTCCACTTCTTTAATCATAGTTTATAATTTTTTCTTTTATTTGGTAATAAAATTTAGATTTTTTTTCCTAATTTTGATAAATATAATCTGTATTTCTATTTCTTATTATTGATTTTAATGACTTTCCATTTTAGACTATTAGTTGTTCTAACTAATGTTGAACAAAATCCCAATTACTAAGAGACAGTGAGATAGTTGATAATGATTCACACAAGATTGAAACTGATTAAAATTAATTAATGGTGATCTCGGATTACGAAAATTTATTGATGGTTTTGATTGGAATATTCTGTATTGTACTCATACGAGCTAACTATTGCGTTTAACATAAGATCATATATATTACATTTGTAATGTATTTTTATTAAAAAATATATATATGTAAATATTATTAACTCGTTCGACCCTACGATTTTTAATTCCTGAATCCGCCATTGGCGCCATGTAAGGCTGAACATGGCTGCTCAGTGGCACGGACGTGCTCTTATTTAAGAGCAGCGCCGTGCCAGCGACGACGGGTGTCCTTGCCGCTGGCAAGGACGGACATAGTGCCGCTGCGGATGCTCTATAATCGCAGTACCAACAAAAGAACATATATAGAGTTGAAACATAGAATTAGATCTAAATATTGACCAGAGACGGTCTTCCACAAGTTCTCTGTTCCTTTTGTTGATAAATTTCTAATATTCCAGAATTGGTTGATCAAACCCCACAAAACTAAACGTACCAAATCAGAAACTCAGTTTCATAAAACAGACCAAAAACATTATTCTTTCCAAACTTTGAGAATCAATCAGAAGAGCTGCACTGCTTCTTCATAACATACAAAATGGGCCATAAAATTTCCCAGTGCGATTCAATACATATTTAGATTTTTCACTTTCTAATGTTACAAAACTGAAGGTAAAGGAAAACGACCACAACCAAGGCCAGGCCAGTAAAAAAACTCGGTCCATGACCACGACAGACAGAAGCAAAGGTGACGAATGGATAAATATGAAATACAACTACGATACCCACATTCGAAAGTATCTTTCTCTTCGACCTCTCTGATTGTATCCTTTCTATGTCATAGATTCATCACGAAACCACAAGAGCGCCTTTCTAATTAGGAGCCGGTAATGCGAGGACAAAATGCAAATGAGAGTGAGCTTACTGTGGCTTTTTGCTGGATGAGGGACTCGAGTACTCTGTACCGTTTTCAGATGTAGTTATTTCAGAGGAAGCACTTGAAGACATTGCACTGTGATCGTTTGTGGTGCTTCGTAAGGTCATAGCTGGAGCGGTAGGGTTCTGCTGATGATCCGCATTAGCTGGTCTTTGGCCTTCCTCTGCCAGCTTTCTTAGGAGGTTCATAACGGTAGGGAGAAATTTGGTCGACAGTGATAGAATTCCAGGTAGCTGTAAGAATAGAAATGAAATAAAATAAACAAAATCAGGCATGGATTGAATTGTGTTAGTAAGTCATAAATTGTGCCTCAAAGCCTCAAACATGTTGGAGGAAATATTGGCGTGAACTTCTCCCACGATCCAAAGGAGAGAAACACAAGGGACAGCAGATGAGTTACGGAACATTTGATAGCAGAAATCCTAGTCGAGTACACTTGAATCATTGTATCCCAACTTGATCTATGCGATGATGTCTAATCCAAACAAAACTAGTTGTTTTATCCGGTATTTTTAACGATATTTGTGCTCCATCCATTATAAATTCTGACTTAGGACTTCCAGAGTTAATAAAGGACTAAATAGGAGTTGGATACCCTGAATTATATATTTCAGAATAAAACATGTGAAATTAAGGAAGCTTGTACTCTGAAAGAAAATTCAAAGAGTTCACTTACAGCTCCGTTTCGGAATTCACCAGAAATGTCTAACTGCACCCATAGGGCTTTTGTAAGCAGAAAAGCAACGAAAATGACACAGAGATACAATGGATTTCTGTCAAAGAAACATTAGCACCAGCAAAAATTAGTGTAAAGATTTAACTGTATGAACTGCTGCAAGGCTAATTCCAATGCCTCCCAGAGACAAGAAATCAGATCATAATTGAATAGTAGTACCTCAAAAGTGTCATAAATTCATTAAATCCCAAAACAACCATGGCTAAGATTGCCCATGGAGGTGGTAACCAGTTGTTATTTCGCCTGCTAGCCTCCTGAAAATATGAAAAATAAGAGAGCATAAGTGACTCTGCAGGACACACCTGGGAAATATAGAATCTTTTATTTGAACAAACGCAGAAGCTATAGTAAAACCTATATATATAATATAAAGTTTAATGACGCATGATACATCAAGATTATCCAAGGCATTAAGCATGCAAGTATTACCTGAGCAGTAATTGCTTGACTAACAGTATACTCGGTCTCCGCTGTGAATTGCCTCCACAAGCTTTTACACTGAACTGGAGATAATAGAGTTTTGGATGATGGAACCTGAAACACAGAAGTCAAAAACAGACCAAGTATCAGTGCCTGGGTGGATAACAACAGATCACTGAGCAACCACAGAATTGCTGAAATTAGATTATCATAGATTGGAGCAACAAAACTACCCCAATGAAAATATTATAAAGCGTGACTAAAACCAACAGGTAAAAAGTTTTAGACATTTGTAGCTATCTTATTCCTAGTTCTTAATCATGGAATTATTCTTGAATATATAAAAAAGTTATATAAAACGTTACAGCTAGGACAACTTGATGTAACATATCATTCTCATTAACAAGTGCGAACCCTCCGTCTTCGATTATCTAGAACGATTGCTCATACATCAAGTAGAACATTATACAAGCAAAAGATCAATAAAAAAGTTAAAAATTTCTTAAAGGAACAATTACTTTACCTAGAAGGTTACCCCAAATGGAAACCCAAATGACATCAATCAGATAATAAAGCATGAATGCATAATAATATTAAAAAGAAAATATATATACCTCATCCCAACTACTTGAAGCAAGAGGATCTGCTGAAATACCCCTACTGGCAGCAGCCCCGCTTTTGGGATCAACAAGAGCAAGGGACAACGTGTTTTCAATAGAATCAGCATCGTCATCCAAACGAACAGCAGCCATAACAGAAAGTAATTTCAAAGACTGGATCCAGAAACAAGAACAATTTAGCATGACAGTTAATATCTCATTACAGGAAACTAGTAATCCACCATAAAAAGTAGTTAAGAGCATCATACAGCAGAGCGAGCAGTTTTGGTGATTGCTCGAATATCTTCCTTCCCGGTCCAGACACGTGGCATTGAGTCAGAATCATGGCTAAATAACATTGTAAACCTGCCAGCAATAGTCTGATTAGTTCACATTGGTTAACAAGTATGAAAAAATATCCAGGACATGGCACCAGATTATAAATAAACAGAACACAGCTCTCACCTGTCTTTCATTCGGGTCAAAACCCTTCCAGCTTCTTCTTTTGCTTTAGCTTCTACTACTCCTCTTGCATAATCCTCCAACCTCACCAGCATTTTTTCCTTTGTTATATTATCTATTTCAAAAGCAGAAAGTGCACTAGAAAACCCATTAATGGCTACTTCCGTCTCACGGCGAAGAAGGTTTCTTATTGCTGGCCATGTGTCATCACTGGCTCCATCTAACAAAGCCTCAACAGGTGCAGCCAAAGCTTCGTTTAATTTTTTCTGCACATGGAAACTATCAGTGTGAGAAGCTAAAATGAAATCACACAAAATAAACACCCACCAAACTGTCTGGTCATTACAACATAAAGCCAATTGCTTAATTTCACGAACTAGCTATTTAGTGCTGGTGAGGATGCAGCTCTGATCACTCTGAACTTGATACCGATTCACAGTTATAAAGATATATGTTTTGCATAGTCTAAAATTGTATTCTTCTGTGGCATAAGTTGGAATAATATTTAAACTAGCGTTGAACAAGTCAACTATATGCATAGTCCTACTAAGACGATTCTACATAGACTGGACTAAGTAACATTGCACACCTCAAACAGGGTAGTAAGATCCGACAACTTGGTAGCGCGAACTGCATCAACATGAGCATCTATATCTCGCCTAAGCTTCTCTCTAACTTTAGAAGAGTCCCAATTTGTTTGACGGATCTGTGCATCTACAAATCATACAAGGTTAATCGAATCAAGATACTCCCAATCACGATATATTAAGGAACTCTTGACATTAAAGAATAGTTCATTATTAACGAGACAAAAATGTTCATCCAGAACAATCCTAGTGCTTTACTAAAAAAAACAAAATATCTACAAGTAGCCTTTAGCAGTAATTCTTATGTGCCCCTTCCAAGATGTTCTCATTTTATGAGAAAACGCAAAAGCAGGAAAAAATAAGTGAATGCTGTAATTCAGCGAAAAATTTCATACCCGTCCAAGTAAAACATCAGACATGGTATTTTATATGTATGGAACTGTACCTGCAGATGCTTCATCAAACTGTGTCATAAAGTAATCGGTGCAGTCACGAGCAGCCACAGCAAATCCTTTACCCTCATTCAAGGTATTATCAAGTGCTTCTTTGAATCTGTCCAAGGTCCCAGAGCAAATATGTTCCAACATGGACTGGTATGCTGGTTTGATGAGCTATTCATAAACAATTAAAAGACAAAGTAAAGAAACCGTCAATGAGAACAGAAGAGAAGTAAGGTACAACAACAGATTAACTGATGAGAGCAATCAAATGTGCAAACTGTTCATGACCTTAACCCCTAAACTCTTATATGGAAAAGTATCAATGCCAAGCTAATGAAAAGAGCTGAGGCAATGATAACTCCTGTTTATGTGAAGTGTAAACCAGATATGGGAGGTTAAAAAAAATGAAGCGAAGAACAATTACTTGCAAAAGCTTCTCTTCCAATTGTTTCCGCTTTGAAGATCTAACACCTTCATCAAAATAGGTAGCATCTGTATCATACCTATTAAAGCAAGAGTCAACACAGCATATAACTTAGCATATTAAACTTAACTGAGCCAATTTAAAAGTAACAAGAATTAATTGGTTTTCTGAAAACTTATTTCATCCAAATGCAGACAAAAAAGGTTATCACTGATAAACAAACCCATTTTCTCACTTTTGTTGATCAATACAAAAGTTTATCTTCGCAACCACAAAGTAAGCACTAGGCAAAGAATGAAACATGTAAAAAGGATACTACCTAGAATTTTTTTATTTCTTCAATCTTCACACAATAAAATACTTAGAAGAGATGTTCCCATAGTCAAAAACTGAAACTACGTAGCCAAATGGACGCAATATTATAAATTTTTCATGAAAAGGAAATGTTTTCCTTTAACATGAAATGTAGAATAAGCTGGAAGTACTGTAAGCTTGAGGAACAACATTCATATGTTTCACAGCTTATCTTAAAGCCTACAAGCTTCATAACACTCAGATCAGTCAGATGTGATGAAACATGAAAGTCCTCCATATTTCCCATAACCATATCCACTAACAATGTTATTGACTTCAAAACTCTTAAGTCACCAGATGATGAAGAGCATATATTTCCTCAATACCACTCGGCTCAAAGGCATTATTTCACAGTAATCAGTTATTGTGAATGTCATTCCGATTTGCCAATTACCAAATTCATCTACTGTGTGATCACTTCAATGCACTGCCATACCACTGTGAGGATCGTCTAAGGTTTCTTAAACACTATCACAATGGTCAAAGGCAATATTTTAAAAGGCATTTACCAACACCAGATTGTAACAAACTGTCCTTGCTCTGGGTAAAAGGTTTAACATTGCATCTCTTTTCTTCAGTATACTGTTTCATGGACAAACATTAAAATGCTCTAAAGAAACTTGTAAATTTCATCAATAGTGACGAAATGTGCATCATGGCATGCAAATATAATTATCATGGAATGGCTAGAAATATATGCAGACAGGCTGTTCACTTACTCCGATAAGCAGACATCAAGAATAGAGGTCAGCTTCTTCCCAAATCCAGGTACAGGGCTTGATTGTACAATCTCCTCTAATTGACGCCACGCCTTCATATTATAAGCCAAAATTAATCAAGTGCAAATCAGAGTACTACTCAATTACCTGTAATATATAAGTACCTCATTCTCAACAAAGGATGAAAACTTTTCATTTGCAATCTCATCACAGCGTACAGTGGCAACCATGACCTATGATCAGGCAACAAATTACATGAAAGAAATTGCATGAACAGTTCATTGTAGATTTTAAACGGATATGATGTTTCAAACCTTGTGAGCAGGCAGGTCCAGGTCCTTATTTTCCTTAATGACTTTCCATATCTGTTGTGCACTGAATGAAAATCCTGAAGCTGGCACCACACCACGCCTATCTCCAGCAAGCCCACCAGGTGCAATAGAATGGAAAAAACGTTGTCTAAGACTCGCCACCTTCAGAAAAAAAACATATAATTATTTTCTGTTCTTCATGTGAAAAAAACACCCATTCTTCCACATTCCTCATGAGCGAGCACAACCCTTTAATATAAAGCCAATACCTTGGAAGAATTCAAACAAGAACACAAACCTGTTCTTTAAATTGTTCTTCCTTCTCTTCATAACTAGAGAGAGCCACAACCTCAACCTGTCATTTAATTATTTGACAAAAAGAAGTCCATTAAGTTTTAAATTTTTTACACAATTACAAAGCAAGGTAAAAATTTATTAATCTGCAACATCTTACATTAAAAAATTCACTTAATGGGGTTTCCTTGTGAGCGTCTGGCTTAGGAACAGAATCCCATATCTTTCAAAAAGTAGGAAGATGAACGGAAGGAAGAATGTTAGTGACCAACTGCAATAAAACCTACAAGCGGTATAGGTACAAGCAACAGCATATCATGTACCTTCTGGACGTCTTCCCTTAAAATTGGCTCCAAGTTCTCCAATGGCGTCTATCACCATGCAAAGCAGACAAGAATGTTACAGCGTTTTCACAAATGATTTGACGGAACAAATGCACCATACATTTCAATAGTCTAAAAGAATCAAACAAGTCTCAAGTGATAAACTAGGAAAGAAAACATACCCTGGTTTTATCACGAATTACAAACATCAAAGTTGTCTTACGAGGACTGAATAATCTCATCATAACCTGATTATAGTAAAAGATAAATCAGAATATCTATTGGCATATTTCGTTAAAGTGTGCATGGATTACATTGATGGTCACCTGAAATACAGTTTTTAAAAGAGGTTTATTTGCAGCCTGTTCACGCCCAATATCATGACACCACCTGCATTATATTTTTTCCCTTAGCATCTCCAAATAGATACAACTAAAAGACTGTAACAACTAGATCAATTTTATTTAAATAATAGTAATAAGAACCCGTTACCCGTCAAAGCAAAAAAATTAAAATCAAGATCATCATTCATGCTATCAAGACTCTTACATATTTATGAGCACTATGTCAGAAACAGCAAGAGCAAAAAGAGCACTCTGCTTTTCAAATGCAGTGTCGTCCTGAGAAGGAGTAAAACAGTCAGAGAATTATAAGAGGAAGATGGTTAGAATTTAGCCCAAACAAACACAAACATATGTACATAAACCTAGAGTTAATAAACAATATTATCAAAACTGAAATGCCTGCATGCAATCAATAGGAAAATGCTTAGTAGGCTTGAAGAACATTTAGGGTGTGGATACACAATACATGTACCAGGATGCAAGATTATCTTCAAAAATCCAGATTTGCAATAATAGGAGAACAAGGTGTAGGTGAAGAGCTATCAGAAGCTTGCAAGAAAAACTGGGTTGCAACTTGACAAAAATTAGATAGCTCAGCAAAAATGAGATTGAGCATTAAATGACATGGATAAAATCTCTCAAGATCTCTAACAGTGCAGAAGATAAGCCGGTAAAACCAAACTAATGGATACATGTCACGACTCAAGTCAACAAGTAGAAATCCAATAGCACCTCTCCTCTTTCTCTTCCATCACTACCCTCTAAATCCATAACGAGAGTACAAGGCTCAATGCCAACACAATGTGCCATCCATATGCCCTTTGTGGTTTGTGACCTGAAAAGATTTAAATGTTCTCTTACATCTGAAATTCCATATAGAAAAGAAATTAGTTTAAGCTCAGTCAAGAGGTACATGCCTCCCCCTTAAAGCATCCATTTCTCTGAAATTCGTACCAAACAGGTGATTCAACAATGTACTCTTCCCTGCCAAATTTCATAAAGATCACAAAACACCCATTGACAAAGTCAGTAGATAATTTAGCATATATCAATTTCATAGTCAGTTTCATGCCTGCATGAAACTGAATAAACTATAGGAGTAATATAAAAGCATGGTTACTTGAAATCTACATACCGCTGCTCTGAGGGCCCATGATGGCTACAACAGCATAAGACAAGCCACACTCAGCAAGTTTAATTTCCTTCACAAAATTATCAACTCCAGCAACATTGAAAGTACCATCCCCTTCTATGAGGTGAGTTGAACAACAATGGTCTCTTTCATCTGTGAAGTAAATGAGCAGTTGCATTATGGAAAAAAGTCAAACAAAACTTCTGTAAATTCATTCACCATAAAACAATAATGAATTATCATTAGGTGAAAACATAACACACAAATAATCAGGCAAAAAATAAGAAAGATGATTAGAAATATAGCACAGAAATACATAAAACCACTAGAAAGCAGAACTACTAAGTTTCATGTGTTCCTATGAGGAACATGCAACTCGACTATATTCTTTCTCATCACCTATGTCGACAAGGTACAAATTCAATCCAAGAGAAACACATGGACTACATTAGTAGACCAGCTGAGAACTTCATCTCCAAATATAAAAAACAAATAATCCACATCAAATGGAAATTTTATCGACTAAATGACTATCCAGATCTTCGTAATTTTACACCATCTCTAATATTTCAGTTTCAACATTCACATCCACATCAAAACACCGCATGATACCGAAATTTAAATCAGACACGAGCTCCAACCACGATTATACCAAATGATATATTCCCCATCCAAAATCCAAATTATGAACTTCATGTCGCTCAAAAAACCAGCGCACCAAAAGCCTACTTATCGAAAATAGCCACCAAAACAACAAAACAGCAGACAATTTTGACCTACTTTCAATCGAAGTTGAAGAAACTGAAAATAAGCTAATCAACTAAATTACAAAATGAAATTTGCTATACTGGTACTCTAATCCCCAAGCAATCACTTTACAATTGATAGGAACAGATCAGTAGGATTGAAGATTCTGCTCTGCTCAAAACTTAACAGTAAATGGATCGGAAACCTACTCATATCGGCGAGCAATGAGGAGACTCCGATCAAGGCGATGGGTGGCCGGAGACGGCGAGATCGGGGAAATTGAGGAGAGAAGGGAAGTTGGAATTACAGTAGATATCTCAAATGGGGATTTAATCAGATTTTCTCAGTCTACAAAAAGTAAGATGACTGAATGAAGAAAAGAAAGAGAATATTAGAAGAATACTCATTAATCGGGATATTAGGATTACAATAATTTTCTAAATATAATTTACTGGAGTACAAACTAAATAAAATAAACTAAAGTATAATTTATTTTACATGTTTATTCCACAAAGTACTACTAAAGCATACGGAATGTAATTTCATTCTAATTTATATGAGTGTTTATTCCACAAAGTACTACTAAATCACACGGAATGTAATTTCATTCCACCAATAATTAATTTTTTAATTCATTTCGGCCTATTTTTATGTACAAAGTATTGTATGTCCGACTTCCAAATCATTTTAGTTTTACCATGATTATCATAACAAATCTCGGTAGACTAATTAACTTCTTTTTTTATGGAACGAAAATGAGGATATTTGTTTTGACCTAAAAACTTCTATTAGTACTAAATTATTGAATTCCCCCCCAAAGAATACATTTATTGTTATGGGTTAATTGTAATTTTCCTTGTTACTTGATAGGAAGTTATTGTGATTTTCCTTGTTATTGGATAAGATAATTAGGCCTCGTTTGATAATTATGTTTCACCATAAATCAATAATAAAAGTCAGTTTTCATCAAATTAGAACATTTGTTGATCAAGCTGAAAAATACAATAATCCTCCATTTTTACGAATATATATTGTTTTTTGGATATGATATATTGTAGTTTAATGGCTTAATTGATGGTCTATAAAATGGAGTAAATATTTTTGGAATCAATTCCCTTTTCATTAATTCCTTTACCTCTAAAATTTTACTCCATATATCCGCCTATATGAAAATATTAGAATACGTGTCTCGAAGACAGAAGAGAAGTATTATTTTGCTTGTTTATCTTGAACTAGTGTTAGCCCACGTGCGATGCACGACATAATATTTTTTTATCATAAATGTTTAAATTGTTAATTGATTAATTAAAATATGAAAATATAACTATATAAAATTAAAAAAGAAAAAGAAAATTATACTACATAATAACAATCCAATAAATATATGCTCCTCGATTCATTTTACACCTAGAGACATAAAGTTAAACATATTTGAAATGGAATCAAGGCATACACAATTATTTGGACAACGACGAAGAGACTATATCAAGTGTTAGACACATTTAAAAATATGTTTAAAACAATCCTTCATATATCTCAACTAAAAATAATGCAAATCACACTTCTAACAAAATAATAAATCGATAACTCATAATATTCAAAACGTCAAAATTATGACCATAAAAAAATTCAAATGATAAATTACACAAAATATTACATTAATTGGTTGAATTAACACTATGAATAATATAGCCCTTTTGAATGTTGTAACGTTTATCTTTATTTATTGTACTTTTAAACGTGGCTTATTGAAATATGAAACATCTATACTATTTTTTATGCTACTTTACAATTCCCAATGCTGCAAATTTTCTTTTTGTTGTAACAACTAATTAGAATCAGTTACACAGTCCATTGCTAATTGAGAATTCATTTAGAGTTACACAGTCTATTGCTAATTAAGAATTCAGTTAGAGTTTTGTGCGGTAATGAACTTTTTGTATGACTAAATTAATAGTATTGAATTATATAAATTGTTTGATTGCTTATGTTATATTTAGGATAATCTTAATTTGAAATGCTTGGTTGATGGATCAAAATTTTCATTACAAATATTATAATAATTTTTGAATCACTTTTTTAACTATCCAATTAAATAAAATATTAACAAAAGTTAATTAATTATTCAGAATAAATAAATGACAAAAATATAAAAAGCATTTTAACAAAACAATCTCATTAATCTCACTCAGCAATTCATATCAATAATCTCATTAATGACCAATCAATTCTATAATTGATTGCTTATGTTATATTTAGGATAATCTTAATTTGAAATGCTTGGTTGATGGATCAAAAATTTCATTACAAATATTATAATAATTTTTGAATCACTTTTTTTAACTATCCAATTAAATAAAATATTAACAAAAGTTAATTAATTATTCAGAATAAATAAATGATAAAAATATAAAAAGCATTTTAACAAAATAATCTCATTAATCTCACTCAGCAATTCATATCAATAATCTCATTAATGACCAATCAATTCTATAATTGATTATGTTTATTATTTTGGTAATTTCGAAAATTTAGCTTTCCATGAGTGAATTTTGTTGTTGATTAATTTTAGCACTTTTAAAAATTATACTTTTTATTCATCTTTAAACTGATTACACATCTCATCACTTCATCTTAATTACCCAAAAAAACGTATTCCCCATGATTGTATGCTTTGAAAAAAAAAAAAAACAATTTCATATAATATAATAATATTTTAATATACATCTAATATTTGGTTAATTTTGGAAGTGGAATAATCTAATTCTTCCAATTGGTATATATTTACCCCAATGATATCAATATTATTAAGTGAAAATTAAAATATTATAAATGATGGTAGACTTTCCATGCTAATATTCAATTAGTTCCATGATTCCATCACTTAAGAATCAATCAACAATAAACCATTAATCAAAAAACAAAGAAAAAAATATATTTAATTAGGCTAAAGAATTCCCCTCTATCTTCTCTTATACATGCTCTAATACGTTTCTATTTATCTTCTCTCCCAACATTTTCTTTCCGCCTCCATTATTTGAATAACCTTCATCTTCTTTGGTAATCTTTTCTAGCACTTTCATTGTCATACGTTGGCGTCATTTTTTTCATCCAGTCAGTTTGCTTCCATTCGCTGGTAAGAACTCCAAACAAAAATCAATCACATATATTATATTGTAACTTTGTGTGAACACAAGAGTTCATGATATAAAATTATGCAAGAAGTCCACTATTGAAAATCACAATATTATAAAAATTCATGGACTATAAAATTTCACAAAATACTCACCAATTTTAAAATCAAATTCAGCAATTTGCATTCCATGTCATTTCTTCTTACTTTTATTGTTGGAATTTCGTTGAAAGAAGACGTCCTGTGAATGAGTATTTATAGAGACTTGTTTTATGTTGTATTTCATACTGCAATAATATCAATCAATTATGGTCAATTGACGTTTATTTTAACGTTCATTTCTCTATTAAAATTTCAAATCAAATGCACCAATAAATTATGTAACCGATTGTGGTGTGGTGGCAACATTAAATTGCTTTAATTTTGCATTATTATTTTCTAAACGCCCATAATTATTGAATATTTAAAATCTTATCCAAAATTTTTGATTATTCAAAATAATGGCCAAAACTCGCCTTTTATAGATGTATAGATACGGCTAGATCACATACTATCACATAGCTAGACCCCTAAACTATTTATTTTATTTATTTATTTTTAATTAAAATCACAACAATTGCAATTCCATCAAATTTAAACTGAACTTCGTTTTTGGCGACGATTCATCAACTTCAACACCATCACTATTCATTTTATGTTATGTTTAGAAGAAGCATACTCGCTAGTAAAGAAAATTTGACAAGATGTATCACTTGTATGAAATGACCTAATTAATAAATCTCCCGCTATCTTAAATTGTGGAGTAAATGATAAAAATGTGATAAGCATGACAATTTTCTTATATATATATAAATTGGTTTCGATAATTGGCTGCGATGCTACTACATGTAGTTTAGCTGTCTAGGTTTGAATATGTTCGTCCTTTAGAAAAGCTATTCGGCTTTAGAGTAGCAAAATTTAAACTCTAAAATGAACTTCTATGAGTATACATAATTACGAATATTTAATGAAGTATGCATCTCTCCTCTCTCTCTCTCTCTCTCAAACTTCAAACAGTAATTCAAAATTATAAAAGAATATACTCCCTTTGCCCTATTAGAAATGAAACGTTTTCCTTTTTGGTCTGTCCCACTAAAAATGAAACGTTTCTAAAAATAGAAACAATACCCTCTCTTCTTTTTCTTCTCTCTTACTTTACTCTCTCTTCATTAACTCACAAAACAACACCACATAAAATCCCATACCGAAAAGCAAATGTTGCATATTTAGTGGGACGGAGGGAGTATAAGAGAGCGCGTTTGATTTTGAAGAAATTAAGAGTTAGGGATTTGTAAAAGGACATTGCTGCATGGCCCGTGTATTTTGCCTCGGCCCGAGCATCTGATGCAGTAATTGATGGTTAACGCGTCGGGTCAAATGACTAATTGCCCTTGTGCCCCTCAGCCATGTCCAATTTGTTGTCTTCCTGGCCCACAAATGGACGTATAATTGTTGTATGAGACGATCGTTGTCATTAACTTTGATGGTTATGATATTAGTGTCTATTTTTAGTTTGCTTAGACGATGTATAATTTGTGTGGTTTTAATTTTACGGAATCAATGCATATTTTTTTTGTGGCTAACCAAATGCGCTCTTAATGATGTTGCTCTTTAAATGTATGGATCATGAACTTTGAATAGCATGATATGATGGCCATGAATTCAATCTTTTCCACAAATAGGCAAGGACACAGTACAATATTACATACACACAAATTAGGTGTTTGATTGCTTATCTCTTGAGGTTGAATTGCTCCGTGATTATCTTGTATAAATATATTATAAGTCATGACTATATCAAGATTAACTATTACTATGCTTTATTTACACAACTAAAAACCATTTATAACACACAAACTTGTCTAATTCATCGAACTGGACATCGTTAGAATATTGATATTATACTGTACATGTCACTAAAATACTAGTAGTACAACACAAGATACCAACACGAGAAATACAATAGAGAGGAATCAAGAAAATTACATCACTTGTCTCTCAATTTATTATTAATTACTATAATTAATTAACCACCATCAGCCACCTCACCGCAGCCACCACCGGTCCCGGTCACCATACCCGGGATCGCAAAAGTCGATGAACACCACCTCACGGTGGTGCTCTGCCACGAGCGGCGCTTTCAGTTTATTCCGACACACCGGGCACGAAAAGTGGCCGTACCCCAACCACCTATCCAAACAGCCCCTATGAAAAAAATGGTCGCATCTCAGCTCCCGAACCTCGTCGTCTCCATCGATCCGACACAGACAAATCGCACACTCCCCCGGTTCGTCGCAGCTCCCAACGATCTCTTTATAGCATGCAACGTTAAAATCATCGAAATATTCAGGCAATAATATGGCATTTGAATGTTGGAAAAAGGATAGGCGAAGAAGACAATCCAACACCCATTGCATATGAATGCTGAATTGAACGACGTAGTTTAGTAGGGAAGATTTTGGAACAATTCGAATCATTGTGGCTAATGATTCAAATTTTTGCATTTAGGTGTGTTCGATTTTTATCTTTAGGAATTGTGGTATATATAGGCACTCAAATATTGAAAGGAATGCTATTGTTTTGATTAATTAAAGATTTTAATGAATTTGTTTATGTGGCCGCCTTATGTAATGATTTTTGGTGCAAAACAGTCAAACATATGGACTAAATAAGTGTATAGTTAGTTGTGAGGCTTTCCATTCAACAATGCTCACCTGAGATACAAATGTTGTCGTTATTTTCTTGAAATTGATCTTTTACTATTTTTTTAGGCTGAAAGTTGAATTTTCGATTCATAGATAGGATCCTTAGCGTGCTTATTTAAGTCCGTAAGTTTTGAATTTCTGTATCACAAAAATTCTTATATTTATCTTGTCGCATCATACATAAGTAAGTGACTAATAACATGCTACCCCCATAACTCCATTATTGTTTTATTTGCCCTTTTATATGTTGATGGAATGTATCAGAATTTGCCACGCAGTGAAAAATTAGGCCATTTAGTAATTAAAAATTTATCATAAAGAATATTTACGTAATGATGATATTTTGGACTAATTCCTATATTTCCGCCAATAACCGTGTTATTATAACTTATGTTAATTTTATACTCCTTATAGGACGCATATCGGTATTATCATATTTAATTATCGTGATAGGGGAGGATTATATTGCTAACTCATAACTTAATTGCTAACTACAACTAAATAATAGTTATTAGATATTCAAATTAAGGGCTTAGATTGTCAATCCCTGAATGTCAATACGATCAACGAAAAACGTCAATAAGACTATAAAATTAATTCCAAAAAATATCAATACGGGTATTAATGTCAATTAACTACATGTTTATTTATAACTAACTTTTAAAAGAAATCCCAAAACTTTAAATTCATATAAAATATATCAAATTAAAGATAATTTCATAAGGATTCCAACGATATCCTACATGCATATGTTCTGACGTCAAAATTTGAAAAAAATATTGAATTTTTTTCATTTTTTCTTACAACAGAAATGTCAACATACCATATAAAATATGTCAATATAATACATGTAGAATATCAATATAAGCAATGAGTTAACATTCTTAAAGCATTGTGTTGACATTCTCAAAGCATTGTGTTGATATTTTCGAAACACTATATTGACATTTTCATCCAAAACTCTAATTTGGAGTTTTTTTTATCTTTTATTTTATTTTATTAATAAAAATGAAAATTACACGTGGCAAATTGTAGACCACGCGTTTTCTAAAATTCTATGGCCTTAAATTAGTTGTAGTTAGCAATTAAATGATGAGTCAACAATTGATCACTCCCCTCGTGATAGGAGCATATCGGTATTATTATATAGGGTATTCATGTCCATATGCTAAATATTCTCAAAATACAAAACCAATTTTAGTTAGTTGATTTTATACTATATACCACTAATAAAAAATATAAACATAATATGAAATTAATAATAATAATAATAATAATATATAATATATAGTATTACATAAAATATATTAAAAGAATATAGTATATTATTTATATATATAATATAGTAGTATTAAATTAACAGAATGTATAGATAATTCGATTTTTCGGTTTTTCAATTTTTTTTTGCCTAGACCGAATCGAACCGAAAAATCTAAATTTTTATATTTTCAAAATCGAACCGAACCGAGAAACCAAAACAACATAACCGAATTTCAAAATTTTGATTTGGTTCGGTTCGGATATTCGGTTTTCGGTTTTGTTGCTCCCCCCTAAGTAGTACTACATATTATAAAAAAATAATTGAATATTGAATATATTATAAAAAATATTGAATACTCCATATTAGATTTTTATTTTAATTAATACTGAACCAAAAATTTTAAATTATATACTCCCCCCCGCTCTATAGTAATAGTATCATTTTTCAATTTTGGGCGTTCCATAGTAGTATAGTCGTTTATTTCTTTAGTAAAAAGTATAACATATTTTCCCACTCTTAGTTTCTCATCTCTTGTTTTATTTTCTCTACTTTTTCCTCTCATACTCTATTACTCCATCTTTTTATTTAATATACATTACACACATTTTTCTTAATTTTGTTTCAAAAAGAAATGCCTTAACTATTATAGAATAGAGGGAGTACTAAGAGTGTCCACAGTGGTAGCGCCGCAGTGCCTATTGCATTCTGAGGACGAACCGCGGCGGGGGAGAGAGCGCCGGGTACTCGGCGTCGCTGTGTTGGCACCGTGGCGGTCAATTGCAAGCCACTGCGGCGATGATCCTTCGAATTTTTTTAATTTTTTAATTTATTTCTAGAAAATACCTATTCCCAATTTATTTTTATTATTAAAATTTCAATCTCAAATTTCTATTTTTTCTCAAATTTTGGTCAAGTCCAATTAAAATATGCTAATAATTAAAAAAGTGTAAAATGAGGTTGTGGCGTGACTGTTATTGTTAGGGGTGGGTCGATACGATATATCGTATCGAAAATGTTGTATCGTGTATCGTATCGAAAATATCGATATGAAAGAATTTCATATCGTTATCGTATCGAAAGTTTCGATATATTGAATTTCGATATATCGAACTTTTGATAAAAAAAAATTTCATATCGTTATCGTATCGATATTTCGATATATCGTATCGAAATTCGATATATCGTTAAATATCGATATATATCGAAAATTTCGATATATATCGGTATATATCGAAAATATAATAGCGATATATATCGAAAATATCGATATATCGAAAATTTTCGATATATATCGTATTTTCGATATAAAACGATATATCGCGATATAAGGAAATTCATATCGTTATCGTATCGAAAGTTTTCGATATGATATCGTATCGTATCGAAAATTACGATATATCGAAAATTCGATAATTTTTCGATATTTTTCAATACGATACGAGCGATATATCATTTTTTCGGTATTTTTCCCCAGCCCTAGTTATTGTGACTAGACAAGCTTTTATAGCTGTAATAATTAGGCGGACAAGATTTTTTATGAATGTGGCGTGTCTGTTCCAATATTGACACTCTAAATTTCAATTCACTTTTTATTAGATATTTAATTTATTATATAATCTCGTATTCTAGAAGTCATAAATGATGATATAGTGTTTGCACATGACTCCTTGTCAGAAGTCAGAACCAGACAAGCACGTGTTTCTGAATAAACTAATGTTAAGATGAAACTTTATTTTAATGTGGACTTCATTTTTTGCATTTGCACGAACCTAGTTCTACTTGATATATGAATACTGGTTTTGGTTTCAAATTCTAAGAAACAATATTGCTGTACTCCCTCCGTCCATCAAATATTGTCCATATCTAATTCGTTGCGAAATTTAAGAAATGTTCAGAAAATAGATTTGAAAAGGTTACTGATATGCAAATCCCAATTTTACGGAACAGTACTACTATATTAGAGGGAGGAAATTAAAGAAATTAAATAATCAATTACATTGTGACTTCCCAAAATGACCTTTTCAATATTTTTAAATATTTTAATTAAATACATTTGATAGTTATATAGGCCATTAGATGGACCAAATCAACTAACTAAAATTGGTTTTGTATTTAGAGAAATATTTAGCATATGGACATGAATACACCCTATATATTTGTACATTATATATATGTGTGTGTGTTATAGGTGTATATATTTTGCCTAATAATTACTACTATCATACTACTATTATAATTTTCCAAAAGCCTTACCGTTATCGGTCTATCTAGTTGTTCTGAATATGTACTAGTCTTGCGTTGAACGGATAATTATAAACATTGTGTTAATTAATTGGTTGGAAATATGAATAATTCCAAATGAAAAAATAAGGAAAAGTGACCCATGCGGCATGCCAAAAGTAATGATATGATAAGGAGGGAACATCTTTTTTGTTCTACGAACTTTGCCAAAGTATCATTTTATATCCGTGAACTTTGAAAATATCATTTCAGGTCCATCAACTATGGGTTAATATCATTTGAAGTACTTTTTAACTATTTCCAAGTTTTTTTGGACAAAAATACCCTTGATACCTTAAAGGGTATATATTTTTAATAAACTTATCCTATAATCATATTTTTTATAAATATCTTTACTATATATTTTTGATGAATTTTCAAAATATAATTTGACCTTCAATATTATCACTTAATTTTGTAATTAAGTGACATGCAAGAAAAGATCCTTATTAAATTTTTTATTATTAAAGAAAAGTTCTTTATTCAATTTTAAAATTCTTTAATATAAAAATTGAAGAAGCAATTTTACTTGCATGTCACAAAGTGATAATATTGAAGGTCAAATTATATTTAGAAAATTCGTCATAAATATATTATAAAGATATTTATAAAAAATATGAGTATATGATAAGTTTATTAAAAATATATACCCTTTAAGGTATTGAGGGTATTTTCGTCCAGAAAAACTTGGAAATAGTAAAAAAGTATTTCAAATGATATTAACCCATAGTTGATGGACCTGAAATGATATTTTCCAAGTTCACGGACCTAAAATGATACTTTAGCAAAGTTCGTGGACTAAAAAAGATATTCTCTCTATAATAAATACTAGTGGATGGGTGAGCGATCGAAAATAAAACAAAATATTTATTCTGATCCTGACTATATGTTGAAGCAATGTTATGAGATACTTAGATGAACAAGCTAGCTAGACAGATTTGAACTAATAATGTCTTGATAATTAATTGTTTTATGGATTTTTTTGCTCTATTTTGGAATTGACGGTCACCATTTATTGGTTGTTTAGCGCATTTTACCTTAATAAAAAATTAATATGATCCTTATCTAAGATTAAATAGTAAACCGGGATTTCAATAACATTTTTAGTCGATTTTCCAAACTAAAAACTACTACACTTATGTATGTATATAGATTTAGTCTTGCATAGTAATAATTTTCGTAAAAGAATAATTTAGACCATCTGGATCCAATTATTTTAAAAGAGAAAGAGAAGATAGTAAAGTAGCAATCAAAGTCGAAAAAATCGATAAATATTAAATGGAGTAAATATGAGGAAGCGACGAAGTTAATGAATTGCCAGATTTGGTAATGAACTTAATTAACCATAAATAGATTAGGCTTTAGCATGCAATTTGCCTTTTACATGTTCAACAAATCTCTCTAACCACGTTTACAGATGAGAGTATCTGGCGGCGCAGCCATTTTCCGGTGGATCTCAATAAAATCACCAGTCTAACCAAGTTCCTCGATATAAAATAGATTGAGCTTCAATCACGAATTATATTGGGCCCACATTAACTGATTAATGCAAGTGATTATTACGGAACCTTTTTTTTATAAATACTCACTCCGTAATCCGTATCATTTAAAATGGTTACCATTCTCTTTTCGATTTATCTCAACTAAAATGATCATTTCTATTCCTTTTCTCTCATTTTATTAGAACATTTAATTATTTTTGTCTCTATTTTACTAAACTCAATAATTACACCTAAACCATGAAGTAGCATTCAATAAAGTGACGCAACCATCTTAGGACAAATGGACTAATAAATTTTTAAGTGAGCTAATGATCGGCTTGGTCAAATTAAATTAATAATGTAATAACAAATGAGGTATGGTTAACTCACATGAGACCGTTCATCTTTAATCAAATGGTTAGAAGATCGATTATTGTCTTTGCGTACGAAACAATATTAAATCTTTGGACTAACTATCTCACCTTTCGAGATCGGGCCGGAGCTGCATTAGAGCAGCTGGGGCAATTGCCCCTCCTCACCTCTTTCATACCTTATATATTTATATATGTATATATTGTTTATACACTCCAACCACACTAAATGCCCCTCCTCAAATACATAAATTTTTCTTATATATTACTCCATATTTTTGCCCCTTCAATAAAATCCAGGTTATGCCCCTACTTTAAGATATCTACAAATCAGTATAAGGAAAAATCACTGAGTTATAATGAATATGTCTAATAATAAATTAAAAAAATATCAATAATAATAATAATAATAATAATATAAATAATGCCGTCACAGATAGCTATCATTTAAGCAGAAAACATACTGGCAATTGGCAAAGGTGAGTATAGCATATATCTGTAAAATCAATTGGGAGTGAAGTTGCTCATTGTCAAAAAGAGTTACCTTATAGGCAAAAAAGGCGGCGGTTTTTAATATATTCATTTTATCCGAATATCTAGAACTACTTAGACAGTAGTAAACTTAAACTCTGTTATAATATCAGTGTTTCCCTAAATCCAAAAGTGCAAATGGAGGTGCTTTAATTGACTCACCATAGATCGTGATAATGACATCAATAAACTTTGTTAAATATATACATATTTTTGTCACCAAATTTAATTGCTATGATTGACAATCATCAAGAAAAAAGTTGTAGATTTGGGAATACTTTTTTATCAGGACAACGAAAATTTGCCCATGTAAGTGTGTATTGAATTATTGAGTACTCCTACATTCGACTCGTTTTGGCTCTTTTGCCTCAAATGATGAAACTATTTTGTACTACTAATTGTCTTCTCACTATTATTTTTAAATATTTTTAACCTATGTTGGAAAATTAACAAATCTTCACACTCCCCCGACTCAATCCACTTAATTTGAGTAAGTACATTTGCACGTGATAAAACAAAAAAAATTGGTCTTTTTTTCTTTGGACATATTTATTGAATCCGATATATGAGTCGTGGGAGTACTTTTCTTTTTGTTATCAAGTCGCCATACACCCCTGTCAAATAAATAAATAAGGTTATATTTTTCAAAATTGTTCTGATACTAGTCCAATTGATTTATCCGCTTTCGATTTGATGTAATATACTTATTTTGTTAATATAATAGCATGAATAAAAGTAGAGCAATTTCCAACTGACTCCATCTTTATAAATGTGATTTGTCCGCCCCTATTTTGGAGCTAGCAGTATATACATTTGTGCTAATTAATGTCACAATAAAAAAAGGAAAAAAAAAATCATACTTAATTATTATACGTATGGCAACTATCAATTTCAAATCGAAGGAATTTTTTATTCTTATTTTGAATATTTATTGGATTAGAAAATTAATTTAAACATAGATTACTTTATAATATGGTAAAGTCATGGTCTAAAAATGTCGCATGTTTCGAAGTCTACATTAATTAAGACTAAGGAGTATGACGCCATTTGGTCATTACTTGGAATTTAATTTAGACTGGTTGAAAAAAAAGGTCGACATAGAATCTATTTCCAAGAATTACAACTATACTAGTAATAATTTTCGAGGATAAGTTGTATAAGCAAATTCGTCGAAGTTTCTTTGTTATTTAACAATGTGGAAATACTGAGAAAACTACAATGTGATCAATAAGTTTGGCGTGAAATTGAATTAGAATTATCGACGTAGAAACTAATGCAGAAGATTTTGGTTCTTCTTTTTTTACTTACTTGGGAAAATATTCTTAGCCAGCGTTTTGTAAATTTTACAAGTCAGGACGATGCTTTTGGTGTAAAATACACGCCAATTTTAGCAAAAGTAATCAAATTATAACCTATAACACCTTTTCCCCTATAATGAAATTAGAGGGCAGTTTGATCACTAATTAAAACTGATGATAGAATAAGGGGTTTAAAATATTGAAATGAATTGGGCAAGCACAAGATTAAACATTTGTAATGTACGTATAACTTATTTATAAATAAAACTGACGATAGAAAATAATTATTTTCTAAAATTTATTAGAACATAATATATAGAAGCAAAAATTTACATAGTATATAGAAGCAAAAATTTATTTATACTAATCAACAAAAACTAGCCGCAAAACTCGATCACTTTTATTGACGGGACATATACTAAATTCTATTCTTGGGAACGTAGTAGAATTTAGATTCATAAAATTCAATTCAAATTTATGAATTTTATAAGCATACAACTCATAAAAAAATTTACCGATAGGAATTACATGATGAATACATCGATTAAAACTTATAAGTCATTTCTCTTTTGCGTATCTATTGCAAATTTGCACAATAGTAAATTATATTATTTGAATTCAATTCAACCTACGGTTCTTAAATAATTGTCTATGTTCAATGTTTCTTCTCTTGTAGAATAGTAAAAAATTTAAAATGTCAGTAACGTATATAGGTTATACTATATAAAAATAATCATTTCAAAAAATATTTATCGTCATTACACTTTGCGTTTCTTGATTTGCTACCCAAATTGCTCGCATTTTGAATAGAGAATTCGATTCCTATTCAACCGTTGTTCATGTTCTTTTATTTTATTTTTCAAGTCTCTGCTTACGGCTTTAGTTTTTCACAATTAATTATAGATACATGGATTTATTTGACTACTACTACTATTAATTTGATGAGATTTAACAATGACTACTTCTTGACTGTAACTTGAGATCTGATAAATCTAGGATCAAAAGTGTGACCATGATAGGGACCTGGTATTTTATTTTATTTTGGAAGGAATATAATCTCTCCGTATAATTAGTTAACTTAATTTATGTTTTAATTATTTAGTTATTATGTTTTAATTTGGTTATGATTTTATTTGCTTTTCTAGTTTATAGGATTCTCTCCATCGGTTCTCCCTCTTTCCACCCTCACCAATCTCTTTTCATATAATTTCTCCGGATAGAAATTAATCTCATACTGTATTAATTCCTATCAGACCACCTAGGATCCTGGATTGAGGGTACCCCAAAATATTACTCCGTAGTAATAAAACTCCCGAATGAGAAATTAAAAACAATTTGTTTTTAAAAGTTAATCATATGTATAAAATTAAAAAAATATTGATCGATGCAATTGTATCAAAAGTCATTGAGCTTCTTCAATATCGTACATAGTATAACTCTTCCACTTTTATTACTCCATAAAAGATAATGTAAGACAAGCACCTTTTTTTAATAATTTAACTAAATTTCAATGGTTTACAAATAAATACAACCCAGATTAAGACAATTAGAAAATATCAAAAATTATTTGGAGCACTAACCTCCAGTGAACTTTAATATTTCACTAATCACTCTCTTCGAGCTTTAATCTCCCTGTAATCACTGTCTTCCTAAAATATCCATTTTAAAAGGTATTGCTCACCTATTTTAAAACATATATTTTTAAAAATTTATCATACACGATAAATCCACCTAAAATTTCATGTCATTAGATGAAGCGGTCATTTTAAACGTAAATGAGAGAATACGCAGTAGTACTAGTATTTCTTCTTAAGTAGCATTTGATGTCTCCATATTTAAGTTTAAGCTTTAAATTGTTGGCCATTAATTAACTAGTAGTAGTAGTAGTAATTGTGTTCGTCACTTTCATCTCGTGGATTTCTTTCTTTTGTTTTATTTTTCTTTTCTTGGGTGTTCACTTTATGTTATGCCAACTTGCAGTTGCAGAAATTAAATATAACTAGAGCCGACCATACATCGAATATTAATTTTTGTCTGCGGAAAAAAATACTTTTTTCTAGAGAATAGTCAAGAAAAAGAGAAATTATTTCAAAATGTGGGTGTTTTACTTGCAATTTATTTCTTCACAGCAGGCTCATATTTTGTCATAGATTTTTATTCTACCATCTGTCCTTCCTATGGATGAGTGGTCTAGGTTGATAATAGCGATTCAAGTTGAGCTCAGTTGGATTGACACGATTAGAGATTAAGGTCATCCGCAACGCTGTCTCTTATCCGTCTCTTAACCGTCTCATCTCTTCACTATTTATGGGTCTCCACTGTACTTTTCAGCTCATCTTTTAACTAAGAGACAACACCTGCATCTCCCCATCTCTTAACCATCTCTTAACTATTCATTCAATTTCATTTTTTATTTTTAATTCCAACAAATTCAATTAATAAAAACACACATCATTAAAATAAAAAAAAATATACATAATTTAAAATCCTAAAAAATAATAAAAAAATACATAATTAAAATACTCTAAATTAAACTATAAAAACTACTCCGCCGGTGAATCATCATCCCCCGAAGTCGGCGGTGCACCTATACCAAGTTGAGCTCTCATATACTCAATTCCGGCCATATGGGCTGAAACTTGGCCAGGAGTCATTTTTGAAAGGTCCGCCATCGTGGTGACCAGGTACATGGACATTAGGGTGTGCGAGCCCATGCCCGTGCCGGAGCCCGAGCCCTCGCCCGCCTGGCTTGATTCGCCGCGGCCTCTCCCTCTCCCTCTCCCCCTCGCTCTAGCCGCCTTCGCCGCCTTGTTCCCTTGCGGCCGACGTCGTGTACCGGAAGAAGACCCCCTGCATCATCGGTTGGCGGGCCCTCACGTGAGGTGTTGCCTTCGCCGCCATCACTAGACGAGTAGTGGCCACGCGCCGTGCGCTTCGTGCGTTTCGAGCCCGACTCGACACCGCCAGCCCACCTTTCAAGGTGGTGGACTTGCGACCAAACATCGACAAGCTTGAAATCTTTGCCAACGTCGTCTTTGAAGACCCGCAACGCCGCTCTCAGAATGTCGGCTCCACTGGCTCCGCTCTGATAATTCGCCTCTTCTCCCCTGTATATCGCGCAAAAATTTTTGACATCTCTGTCGCATCGGTCCCAATGACTGCGGAGCATCTTCACGTTGCGGGCAACAGTATTCTTCAGCCTTCGTCCGTTGTAAACTTCGGTGACTTTTAGCCAAAAACACTTGTGGGTTTGTTGATTTCCGACGACAGGATCGTACGAGACGTTGATCCAAGCGTCGTACAGAGCCAACGTCTCGGCTTGGCTGTATGGATGACGGCTGCCGTCTCCCACAGGCCTCTGCCTCCGCTTCCTCCTCTTCCTCCTCGGCATTGACGCCGAGCCTAAGGCTGCACCTGCCGGAGCCGGAGCCTCCACCAATTGGCCAGTCGGGCGATAATCCCGGAATTTGGGATAATCCCGGCGATTGCCCGTACCTCTGGAGGGGAGGGACGATAGTATGCATCCACATCAAAATGTGGTGTTTGGTACGCCGGCGGGGTGGTCGAGCCTTGGGTGCCCGACGACGAACCGGGAGTACCCAAACAGTTGTACATGCTCGCCCAATCGTCGAACGAGTTCAAGTCGAACCCGCCGGAGCGCCGCCTGCCGGAGCCGCCGCTGGAGTTTCCATCGCCGGACATTTTTTCAACAATTTGAGAGTAGTGTTTGTGTGTAAAATGGAAGAGGAATGAGAGTAGTGTTTGTGTGTAAAATGGTGAATAGAGTATATTTATAGAAGAATAAAAGAAATTTTTTTAAAAAAAATTCGACCGTTTGAATTATTTTTTTAATTAAATTCGAATTTTTCGAATTTATAAAAAAAAATTATTACGTCATAATTCCGACGCCCACTCGCTGGCCGGCGAGTGGGCGTCACGCAATGCTCCAGCGCGCGCGTCGTCTCGCCAGCTCGAGGCCGGCCTCGCCGGCAAGCGTTGCGCCACGAGATGTCTCGTCTCGTCGAGACAAGACGAGCCTCGCAACGCTGTCTCGATACTGGCTCGTCTCGTTGAGACGAGACCGAGCCCACATCGAGTCAGCGATGCGGATGCTCTAAGGAATGAAGATAAACCATGGCGTGATTCGTGCAAATCAAGGATAGAATCAAATCACATCATCGCAAATATCGAAATTAAAATCTTTTCATATTTAGATAGTTAGAACACCCAAAAATTTAACAGTGGTAAAAATAAAAAAATAAAATCCAATACAATATAGTCATTAAAGTATTTTAATGTCATTTTTATTTTTCGCATTCTACTTTTCCCCTAGCTCTCGTACTAATTGAATTACATATTCATCTTAATACTCTTTGAAGATGATTCGAACATCCAGTCTTTAATTTTAACACGTGACTTTGAATATCAGATGACTATCGTTTCACAACAAAGGCCTCTTCAATCCATCTTTTTCTCATTAGTTTTTGTCCAATCAAGTTAATTAGTTTTCCGACCCAACTGCTTTGCAATGTAACATGCTTTTAATTTATATTGTAGTAGTATACAATAATTAAGACATGATGAATAATATGCTTCACGTGAAGTTCGTTGCCGAGGTGCCAGATAGAAAGTTGCGCGTGTAGTTCACTCACTAATTCTGTGGTTGGGATGGGGAGTGATGAAAATAACATCTTGTTTTTTCTCACCATGTTCGTTGTACATTTTTTTTTGTTATGTTCATTTTTTAGTTATTCGTCGCTGATTTCCTATTCATTTAAGTGTATTTTATTATTTATATTTTATCAATTTTTTAATTTTATTATGTTGTTAGTTTTTGTCCAATCAAGTTAATTTTCCATATATATTATTATTTAAAAACATTATTTTAACTAAAAAATAGTTAAAAAATGTGTAATTCAAGTATACAATTAGACTAGAGAATATATGTAGGTGGTGTTTGGTTGTCATGACTAATAATCATGAGACTGTCCATCTAGGATTAAGTTGTAGGATTATTTTAGTTGAAGGGGAGAGGCTATGATTAATTATCATGAGACTATCCATCTAGGATTAAGTTGAGGGGGTTAATCTTATGAACCAAACATGATACATATTTAATCATGAGATTTAATCTTGCCAACCGAACACCCCCGTAGAGTATCTTTTATTCAGGGTGTACTACCAAAAAAAGAGAATATAAAATAGTAAGTAAGACAGAATAAAGTTCGCAATAAGCCAATAAGTAAATATATAATAAGTGCAATGTTGATTATGTATTGAATTTCCATTTTAACCAATGGTCTTTTAAAATTAGACGTGTTATAAAGTGCAGTCTGGATCTCATATCGCCACTAAAAAAATTATCTGTTAAAGACACAAAAATTATAATACAATTACTTGCATTGAAATTTTTAAAAAATAGCAAAAATATTATTTAGGACATAAAAGAAAGCGTCCATAAATTAAAAATAAATTAACCTAATCTTTTGTTTTTAGGACACTCTCATTTGCGTCCTTTAATTTTAGTTGGGACACCAACAATAACAACGTTTTTTTAAAGCGTCGGTGTTATACTTAGAAACACAAATTAGCGTCCTTAATTGCTATCTTTAACGTTTTTCTTTTGTTGTAGTGCGAGTATTAAGTATATCAAGTTTATCTTTTGGAAATAACACTTGAAGATAATTAAAATAGATAATTGATGTAGAAAATATATTAAAAAGGTTTCTGGAAGTCTATAGTCCTTCAGTCGTTCTTTGTGTTTGCAGGTCATGATCAAATATACTAACATTGTTGACTGACAAATAACTTAGGAAAAGTATATGGGGCTAAAGGACTGTAAACTAGACACTTTGATTTTTCCAATTTCTTGCCCTACGAAAATGAAGGAAAATTTAAATCGAATCATGTGCTTTTCACTTTTCAACTCAAAATTTCAAGTTAGACAAATTTGGACAGAGAACGGCGAATATTGATAGTATTATAGTCAAATTATTGAAAACCATAAAATTTGGTTAAGTTCAGCTTGATTCTGCAATTTAAAACAAAACAGCTGAAAAATCATAAAGTTAATTGGATACACAATCATACACCACCACGAATTTGTTTTTTATGAAAATGTATTTTAGATAACAGTAACATCTGTCAGTGAGTTAAATAACGTCGTCTATTCATACAGAAAACGTCATTAATTTGATTGAAATACATCAACAATATATTGCAACATACATTTTCACTGTGTGGTAGTTACGAACAAATCCAAACTTCATAGGTTTTCAGCTAGTTTTTAAAGGCACAGGCATACTAGAACTTGACTTAGTTTTTCGCAATTTGTCCTTTCTACTACGAGACACATATGCTCGATTGCTGCTTGCATTGAACATCAATTGAGCCTGGAACTAATTTTTGTGATTGATTGATTTTTTTTGTACTTAATCTATTTTAGTAATATGTTGCATATTAACATACCGATGGTATAATTATATACTACTCCGTATTGAACTATAGTCAATGAAAAACGGCAAAAAAAGACAGAGAAATCCAGTTTCGTATTTTGAATATTCTGACGACTTGGGCCCGACTCCAGGTGTCGGTGTTGTTTTAGGAAAAAATGAAAAACATGTAGGATGATAAATTTAATTAAGATAGAAACAGAATTATCTGAACTTGTATTTCTCTATACAAATGTTGCGTACTAAAAAAAACAAAAACAAAATGAAAATCACAATTTCCATGTGGGTTAATTAATTGGAATTAGATTTCCATATTATATCAGCGTAGCCACCACGTGGCACGGTCGTCGGTGGAATCGACGGCGGCGAAGTTGAACTGGAGGAGCTCGTGGCGGAGGTCGGGCGCGAACTTCCTCGGGTTGACATTGTCCCGGCAGAGGGGGCAGGTGACGTGGCCGTATCCGAGCCACCTATCGAGGCAGACCTTGTGGAAAGCGTGTTGACACCTCAGCTCCGTAATCTCGTCTCCGCCTTGGATCCTGCACAGGCACACCGCGCATTCCTCGGACGAGCCAGAGCCGTCTTCGCAGTAGTACTCGGCGACACGTGGCTGGAAGAAGGATTGGTAGAGAATGAATTCCCACGCCCACTTCAGCTGCGTCATCATCGCACTCGTGTGATTCAGCATTGCTGCTTTTGGAATATTCACTCTAAACATTTTATTTATTTAGCCTGCTTTTGTTTTGGGTATTTATAGACTCATGCTCTGGGAGGGTTCTGAGAAATGCAAGGGATTGTGACTTTTATCAGGATGAGTGTAATATAAATATTTGTCATTGGAATTCATTTGTGTGCTTATGAGTGTAAAAGTCGCTGGTCCAAATTAGTTTCTCCGTAGTAGTCAAATTAATGACACAGCAAAACTGTTTGTCAGGTTTTTGCATGTCTGGATTTTTAATTCGGTATAAATTGTAAGCCTATGTTGGAGAATAAAAAAATCAGTAACCTTTTTTTTAATGTAAATCATAATCATGCCAATCTTGAAAAAATATGCAGAACCAAAGTTTCGAGAAACAAAAAAAGGCAGTTACACTTATAGAAACTATTCTTAGTAGAAATCCAAACAGTCAACAAAATAAATACGACTCATCAACTACAATAGCATGTAGAAAGTACGAGTAATATTTATGGAGTATTGGCACAATAGATCCCTCATTAATCAATACTGTAATAAAGGATGTTAGGCATGTTTTAATGATGGATTTGAACAAAATCGGATGCTGCACCCAAGTACAATTAAACTTAGCTTATAATTAAGACTTGCAAATGACAATATCATAAATACAACTGCAATATGGCCACTAGACTTGTGAGTACTAGATTTAATAGGTGCAATTTATTAAATTCAAAAGACGACACAATAGTATTCTAAATACTTTCATGTTATATTAGTTTCAGTATTCGTTCCATTGTCCCAACTTGTTATAGGAATGTATTTCTCAGAAAATTAAAGACTAATTAATGGGTCTATGCACATGCACAAACATAGTTTCAAAATTTTAGAACTCTTCAATATACTAGTAAAATATTGGTGGCTAGCTAGATCAGTGGAGCAAAAGGGCTCAAATGAAATTTAGAAAGTAGGTATATCGAGTAGTTACTTTTTCTAGTTCTGCATATTATACTTATCTAGTGGAAAACTATTTCTTATAAAGTGCAATTGTACCAACTTTAATAAGTAAGTAATCGAATAAAGATATAATCCTCATAATTGATACTGTACACAAAAAATAAAAATAAAAATAAAGTTACAGATGACACGAGTTTTAATGCGCAATTAATAAAGTAAGAGAGACGGATGGAAAATGTGGTGGAAGTAGTGTTAGTGGATCATAGAGTCTATATTTAGAATGATGTGTATGATTGATATTGGTTTAAAAAATTTTATTTTTAAAATTAGTCTAATTTTAGTTGACGCCCCAAAATAGTAAAACTTGTCTAAGGACGGAGGGAGTTGATAAATTTATAGTTGAACATATGTTCTGATAGCGGGGAAGTTAAGTCCTCACTATCTATAGGTTGGTAAATTGAATAAAGTAATACTTAAATCAACAAATTCAAAATTTCAAGTGATCTAAGCGTAATATATTATCATATTTTTCAACCAAACCATATTATTTTTTTGTGAATAAGCAACATAGCTTTTTTTTTCTCGTTGGTACGTAGTGACGTCTGGATTTTGACTGTCATATCAGATACAACTTCATAAAAAATTACTATGAAAAACCTATTCAAATATGAGATATTGGCCTCTAATATCACGAAACTTTCAAAAAGTTGGGTTTTTCCCACGAACTTTAAAATTGGCAAATAATATCACGAACTTTACCCTCGGTTTGTTTTTTCCCACGAATGAAAAAATTCATATTATTTTAATAGATTGAAGAACAATTTTGGAGGGTGTGCTTCAAGAAAAACTATCTTCAAAGAGTGAAAAACTTGAAGCTCTCAAAATTGTTGTCGAGAAATTACGAAAACAAATCCGTATCATAATATTATTTGTGGGAATTTTTTCATTCGTGGGAAAAAACAAACCAGGGGTAAAGTTCGTGATATTATTTGTTAATTTTAAAGTCCGTAGGAAAAACTCAATTTTTGAAAGTTTCATAATATTAAATGCCAATATTCCAACAAATATTTACTTATTGATTTTCAAAGTTATGGAATGAACTAAAATTAAACTAAATGTCATAATTTTTTTAACAAATTCGTCCAATCAAAATAGGCAAAAAGTCAAGTCCTCCGAAGTAATTATTTGGGCCGCCGGGATTAATTTCGAAATTCGGCCACACCTAACCCTATACTAGATCACCTAATGACCAAAATAAATGTAAGAACGTTTTACAATGAAAAAATGTGAAGTGGAATGGAAAATTCAGTCATAGGGTTGTGTTTAGCAATAATGACAATTAATGAATGAATCGATTCTTTTTGTAGAACATTTTAAAGCTTGGGCTGTAAACATGAAGAAATTGGGAATACGAAAACAAATCAAAGCATTGGCTGTAAACATGAAGAATTGGGCTCTTGAAAACAAATCAATGCGTGCGAAGAAGATGTTGGGCTTTATGTTCCAACTCGGTCAAAATTATTATCTAAGAAAATAGTGTATTATTGTTTGGACTATGCTAAAATTCATGAATTATGGTATTTTATTTTCCACGAATTTATAAGTTGGAAAAAAAATATGAAATTTAACTTTGTAGTAGAAAATTTCCCATAATTTAGAAATCTGGCAAAATTAGAACTAGTGTGGAATAATAGTAGGAGTATTTTATGTGACTAAGAAATCTATCATAAACACGCTGTGTCATCGACATTTATCTTACATTCCCTCCTATATTATCTCCTCATTAACAATGGTTGCACATGTAGCAAAAACGAGCACAAACACAACCATCCCCGACCCGATGCCTGGGCTATCACGACTCCGGAGGTCTCTCCTCCTTTCTTTCTCGCGAATCACACTAGCTACAATGTATTCACGTCCCTAAGTCCCTTCATTGGAAGGCTAATAGCAAAGAACCATCACCGCACCGCTGCTGAATTGATCATAGTTCAAAATTTATGTTATTTCTGATTAATTTTAAAAATTTTGGGATGACCATAATTCAATATAGAGTAATTTTTATGAGAATTTGGCCAATTAAATAATACTAATAAATATAGGCAGTAGGAGAGTGATCAATTGCTAACTCATCATTTAATTGCTAACTACAATTAATTTAAGGCCATAGGATTTTAGAAAACGTGTGGTCTATAATTTGCCACGTGTAATTTTCATTTTTATTAATTAAATCGAAAAAGATAAAAAAAACTCCAAATTAGGGTTTTGGATGAAAATGTCAATATAGTGTTCCGAAAATATCAACACAATACTTTGAGAATGTCAACACAATGCTTTAAGAATGTTAATCCATTGCTTATATTGACATTTTACATGTATTATATTGACATATTTTATATAGTATGTTGACATTTCTGTTTGTACGAAAAAATTAAAAAAATTCAATTTTTTTTCAAATTTTGATATCGGAACATATGCATGTATGATATCGTTGGAATCCTTACGAAATTATCTTTAATTTGATATATGTTATATAAATTTAAAGTTTTGGGATTTCTTTTAAAAGTTAGTTATAACTAAACATGTACTAGTTAATTGACATTAATACCCCTATTCATATTTTTGGAATTAATCCTATGACCTTATTGACGTTTTTCGTTGATCGTATTGACATTTAAGGATTAATGATCTAAACCCTTAATTTGAATATCTAATACTCCCTCCGTCCCAATAAATATGAAACATTTGGTTTCCGGCATGCAAGTGTTGTTTTGTGAGTTAATGAAGAGAGAGTAAAGTAAGAGAGAAGGAAAAGTAGAGAGAGTGATGTTTCCATTTTAGGAAACGTTTCATTTTTAGTGGGACAATCCAAAAAGGAAAACGTTGCATTTCTTATGGGACAGAGGGAGTAGTTATTATCTAATTGTAATTAGCAATTAAGTTATGAGTTAGCAATATAACACTCCCCAATTTTATAGTATCATGTAAAATTTTTGACACTTAGATGATACTCCCTCCGTCCCGGCTAAGATGACACATTGCTTAGCCCGCACGGGATTTTAGGAGTTATTGGTTAAAGTGTTTAATTGGAGAGAGAAAAGATGAGTATAAGTATTAAAGTAGAGAGATAAAGAAAGATGGATATTTTAATACGAGTGAGAAAAAGTAGTTGAATGTATTACTTGGAGAGAGGAAGTTTCCAAAAAAAAAATGTATCATCTTAATTGGGACAAACTAAAAAGGAAAACATGTCATCTTAAACGGGACGGAGGGAGTATATAAGTAGGCGTGCCCTTTGTACGACACCAACAAACCACGTAGCCCTCCACTTCCATATTCAATTCTACCAATCATTTAAGGTTGGAGAAAATAAAAAATAAAGAATACAAAAAATCTACCAATCATTTAGCTTTTGACTAACCAGCTTCTCATCTAATCAGATAACCACACATATACTGATACACACACACTATCTATTAGTACGGGTTGATTATTAGAGCATCAACAATGTGGCGGACGATGCCACGGACGATGTATCGTCCGTCGCATTGTTCGCTACTGTGGTGTCACGGACGATGGCTTAATCATCGTCCGCCACTATGGTATCGCGAACGATGCGTACGCATTTTCTTTTCTTTTTTTGATTTTTTTCAAAAAAATTTCTTATTTAAACACCACAATTCTCTACCATTTCACACACTACTATTTCACATCTCTTCAATTATTCTCTCTCATCTTCTCAAAAATGAATCCCGGCGACTACGATTTGAGTACATCGGATGGTTGCAGATGGGCCTTGACTCGAGCCTTGTTCGATGCCGTTAATGAAGCCACGGCGGAGTGCTTGTCACAAATGCAGCGGGAGGCGGAGGCGGCGGCGGTGGCGCGGGTTTCTCGGCCGATACGACGTCGGACGTATGTCCCACACGAGCACGACGTAGCTCACGAACGTCTGTTCGCAGATTATTTTGCCGAGCAACCACGGTGGGGCCCGAATGTTTTCCATCGCCGTTTTAGAATGAGCCGAGATCTTTTTCTCCGCATTGTACACACGTTGGAGAGACGTGATGAATACTTCCAGTATCGGGAAGACGGCATCGGCAGACCCGGATTTACGCTGTTGCAGAAGTGCACGGTTGCGATCCGGCAGTTGGCCTATGGCACCACAACGGATATGTTCGACGAGTACCTTCACGTCGGCGAATGTCCCAAGAAATTTTGTAAGATAGTTGTGGAGGCTTTTGGCGACACATATTTGCGACGCCCGACTTCTGATGATTGCCAGAGGCTGATGAGGATGCACGAGTGATACGCTCGGATTTTGCACTGTTTTAAGGCCATTATTTGGTCCGTTTTTACTATCAAAATCACTCTACATGTCCATTATTTGCATATTTTATACATTTTGGTATTTTGACGTGTTTTGTGAGAAATGTGCATATTTGAGCCGAAAAGGGGAGTAAAAACGCATAGTCCGGAAATCTGGAGTCAGACGGCGACCATCGACCGCCGCTTGAAGTTGTACGGCGACCCGCCGGCGCCCGGCGGTCGAGCCGTGTGGTGGTCCGCCTCGGAAATTTACGCTAGGAGAAGAGTCTCGCCCGGCGACCGCCGGAGGACATGTGGCGGTCCGCCACCGAAGGGTCGAGTCTCTGGACTCCAACGCGGCGACCGCCGGCCAAGAAGTGCGGCGGCCCGCCGGAGAAAGGCGGCGAATCCGACCAGCCCTAGATTTGCTCCAAGACTTACCAAATTTTGAAGATCTTTTCCTTCTATGATGAGGAATAATTTTCCCCTATAAATAGGACCTCAAGCTTCATCAAAAGAGGAGAACACATTCATAGAGAAAGAGAGTTACTACTTGCAATATTCATAGAGAGCAAAAGCTAGAGTACTTCAATTGTGCAAGGAGTTGGAGAAGGATTTCAAGAACATCAAGAACGACAAGGATTCTACGTACGGGTTTTATTTGCTTTAGTTTTATGTTCAAATTGTTTTCCCTTCAATCTATGTTTTTAGTTTATTCAATTATGTGTAACTAAACTCATAGGATTCTAGGGATGTGTTAGTAGCGACTTTGGTTATACAATTCCGTTTTCTATTTAATATCCGTTTTGTTTTTACTTTGTTTCTTCCCTAAGTTAATCATGATGCTTCGTAATTGAGTGACACAATTATGTATGATTTAATATAACTTGCTTCATAACTGTGACAGAGTTCTAGCGAGTTAGATCCACTTAGTAGACACTACAGTTAGCTTCCTTTAAACGGCACTTGTTAATTGAGAGTGAGGACTTTTCAAGGGTCTTAGGAGCTTTTTGGAGTTACGTATTAGGATTGACAACCCTAATGTTAGTAATCAACGTTTGTATCGCATGAGCATAAGCTAGGTGACTCGTCCTTTCAAAGTATTAACTGTGCTAGGGTATTGTCGTTTGGAATTTGTATAACCATAAAAGTGAAAGCACATCCCTGGAATTCCCTTATCTCTATACTTTTCTCTCCGTGATTTGCTTGCATTTAGTTGTTTATTGCTTTTTAATATTTTCTGTTTTCAAAAAATTTTCAAAAAAAAATTCTTGTTTCTCCAGATAGTAATTGAGTTCTAGTAGGAGATAGACACTTTGTGTACGTCTTCCCCGTGTTCGATATCCGGTACTAACCTTTTGCTATACTATACCTACTCTGTATACTTGCAGGTATTTATAGTGCAAATAAAAAGTGCATCAACGAGACGGTGCACGACTTCCATGGGATGCTAGGGAGCATCAACTGTATGCACTGGCAGTGGAAGAACTGTCCGACGGCGTGGAGAGGCCAATTTACCAGCGGCTACAAGGGCAGCCACCCTACGATGATCCTGGAAGCCGTCGCTGACCACCGCCTCCGGATCTCGCATGTCTACTTTGGTGTAGCCGGGTCGAACAATGACATCACCGTCCTCAACTCGTCCACCCTCTTCGCGGATCAGTGCAGGGGTCGCGGCCCGGCCATCGAGTTCACTGCCAACGGCCGCAAACATCATATGGGGTACTACTTGGCCGATGGCATATTCCCAAGGTGGCCTGTTTTTTTGAAGACGATCAGCTGCCCAATTGGTGAGAGGAGAGTCTTGTTTGCGACAAAGCAGGAGTCTGCGCGGAAGGATGTGGAGCGGGCTTTTGGGGTGCTCCAATCGCGGTGGGCAATCGTGAAAGGTTCGACACGTTTCTGGTTCAAGGAAGTCATCGCCGACGTCATGTATGCGTGCATCATCATGCATAACATCATAGCCGAACAAGAAGTTGAGCATGTCACTGATTTGGTGGATGATGAAGCCGGACCTAGCTCCAGCACGGCGACCCCGCCTGTCGCTCGAGGATTATCGATGGGCTTCGGTGAGGTTCTACAGCGACAGACCTCAATGCGCAACCAACAACACCATACTCAGCTCATGACCGACATAATTGAAGAAGTTTGGAACCGCAACCGCCGTTGAGAATTTGTAGTTTTTTCACATTCGTAGTGTAATGTTTTAATTTTAATGAAATGAAGTTTTTTTTTTTCAAATTTTGAAGTATTTAAATATTCAAATAATAGATAAAATGCTTAGGGCGTGACTTAGGGCGGGTTATAGTCTGCCCCATTGTAGGTGGAAGTGGCGGAGGATAAAATGCTGATGTGGCGGTGCATAGGGCGTCGCTTAGGGCGGGCTATAGTCCGTCCCACTATGGATGCCCTTAACATTATCTTCAATCATACAATAAAAATGCGAAAAGGATCATCTAATTCTTTTCCTAATACATTTTCTAATCCATCCCTCACATATATGGTAATGGACACCCCACCATCATATTTTATGTTTGTGAGGGATGGATTAGGAAATGTATTAGGAAAAGAATTAGGTGATCCTTTCCGATAAAAATGATGTTACTGGTAGTATTTTGTGTGACAAAAATTCAAAAATAATGTAAATTTTTAATTTAGTACTTCTTCCGTTTTATAATAATGGATGCGTTTCTTTTCAGCACGGAGATTAAGAAAAATTGTGTTAGATGAGTTAAGTAAGAGTGACAGTGGGAGGGCCGCGACCCTTGGCCCGGAGTTGGCCAAGGCGCGGCCCCCCACTACCGAGCCGCAGGGTGGACGAGGCCCAGGGATGGACGAGAGAGAGCCGAGCTCTCGGCCAGGCCAGGGCTCTTGGGCGCGCGACTCGGCCCGCCACTGCAGGGGCCGAGAGCTGCGGCCCTGCCCAATCCGATTTTATTTTTTTAATTTCGAAAATTGATTTATAAATATTACTTCCTCCCAATTTTTTTATAATCTCCAATTCTAAACCCTAATTTCAATATCTATCATCTTCAATATCTTTTTTTTTATTGTTTTTAGAAAAATTCGTTGTATAATTTTTCCCCATCTATAATATGACGAAAATTTGGTTTCAATTCACTCATTTTTAAATTCTTTCATTTTTTTTAAAATTATTATATAGGCATATAATTTTAATTCTAGTAATATTAAAATTTAACAAAAAACCACTGTGGTGGCCAAGTTTTGAGGGCAAGGGCCAAGTTTGTTGGGCATGCCCAAGAAATGGTGGTTTGGGCATATGCCCAAGAGGGCCATCACTTTGGACACTCTAAGAACGTCCACAGTGGGGGAGCCGCGGCTCTCGGCCCGGGCTTGGGCAGCCCGCGGCCCCCCACTACTGAGGCGAGGGGTGCCCGCGGCTCGGGGGGTGGACGAGGGAGAGCCGAGCGCTCGGCCAGGCCGAGGCTCTTGGGCAGGCGGCTCGGCCCGCCACTGCAAGGGCCGAGAGCCGCGGCCCTGCCCACCGAAAATTATTTTATTTTGTTTTATTTTTTTTCAAATTTTTTTATATATTCATCCATTCTCCTCCAATTTTTTTTACCCCAAACCAAACTCTACTCTTTCCACTTGATTTCAATTTAAGATTCAAAACATGGATTCCGGCGATGAAAATTTTCAGCGCTTGGTCGATGAGGAATTCGAAGAACTCGTTGCAGCGGTGCAAGATGAAGCCGACGAGGAGGAGGTGGCTTTGGCGGCGGCGGCGGCCATCCCTCGGCCGAGATACCGTCGCCGGTTTATCAACCGTGACCATGTCGGAGCCGACCAGCGGTTGATGGAAGACTACTTCGGCGATAACCCCCGTTATACGCCGGAGATTTTTCATCGGCGATTCAGAATGTCGCAACGACTCTTCATCCACATTGCGGATTGTTTGTCTCAGCGATATAGGTGCTTCACCTTGCGGAGTGATGCCACCGGTCGACCCGGATTGTCGACATATCAGAAGTGCACGGCCGCAATTAGGCAGCTTGCCTATGCCGGGCCTGCTGACATGTTCGACGAATATCTACAGATGGCGCGAAACGACTGCCCTCAAGACGCTGAGGCAGTTTTGCAAGGGTATCAAAGAACTCTTCAAAGGGGAGTACCTACGGAAACCGACGGCCGAGGAATGCCAGAGACTGATAAATATGCACGGGACAGTGCATCATTTCCACGGGCATGATGGGCAGCATCGATTGCATGCACTGGGAGTGGAGGAACTGCCCGGTGGCTTGGAAGGGGCAGTTCACTTCTGGTTTCAAAGGGCGACATCCCACGATGATTCTTGAAGCCGTTGCTGACTACCGCTTGCAAATCTGGCATGCGTATTTTGGTGTCGCTGGGTCGAACAACGACATCAACGTTCTACAATCATCGCATCTCTTCAATGATGAGTCCCGGGGTGAGGGTCCGCAAATCAACTTCGTGGCCAATGGCACGCAGTACAACAGGGCATACTATTTGGCCGATGGAATATACCCTCGCTGGCCCGTGTTTGTCAAGACGATCCGACAACCTGTTGGGCCGAAGCAGGCCTATTTTGCAAAAAAACAAGAAGGTGCTAGGAAGGATGTTGAGCGGCTTTCGGAGTCCTCCAATCGCGATGGGCCATTTTACGGTGTCCGGTTCGACAATGGCACGAAAATGATGTCGCGGACATCATGACTGCGTGTATTAGGGATGTCAATCGGGCCAGCCCATCGGGTTTCGGGCCATACCTACTCGGGTTGCGGGTCAATCGGGTGCGGGCTTGCCGGGTTGTGATTTCTTTCGGGTTGTAAAAGTTCAGCCCTAACCCTAAAAGCTCGGGTTTCGGGCTAGCCCGACGGGTTAATCGGGTTGCTACCGATAAGGTTAAGGCTCGAACAATCCAATAAATCATGATGAAAATTAATTATATTTATAAAATATAAAATATTTAATTATGATAAATTTGATATATATGTTTAAACTCAATCATAAAATACTAATATTTGTGATATTTCGTGAAATTTTAATGCATGTTAAAATTTTAAATATTCTTTTAGTGAGATTAATTTATTTAAAAATTATTATATTAATAAAAATTTAATATATAATTTATATATTTACCATAAAATTGAAAGTTATCTTTTTTTAGTTATCTATGTCATAAAATTAGTCAACGAAGTGTCGAATTAGGAGTAAAATATGGAAAAATATAAATTTTACCGGGTTATCGGGCCAGCCCATCGGGTTTTCGGGTCTGACCCTAACGGGTTGCGGGTTAATCGGGTGCGGGCTTATCGGGTTTTATTTTTATCGACCCTAACCCTATAAATTTAGCGGGCTATTCGGGCCAGCCCACAGGGTGCGGGCTACATTGACATCCCTAGCGTGTATCATACTGCACAATATGATAATAGAAGACGAAGGCTTTACTTTATGAGCGTTGGGCACCGGAAGATGGTGCTAGCACAAGTCACGGTATTGCAACCCCTCCTCTGCAGATGGGTGTACCACGCAGTAATGAATACTTGATTTGGTTGAAGAGGTCTGGAACCGTAGAGGAGGGGGCGCAGCGTGATAGGGGTTCTCTTTGTTGTTCGCGTTGTATCGAAAATTTTCGTTGTGTAATTTTCCCTTTTATTATAATACAACGAAAATTTTGTTATAATTTTGTTTAGTTTAATTATTTCTATGTATTTTAATAATTATATGCAAATAATTTTTATTCTAGCTAAATTAAATATATCAAAAAAATTAAGAAGATAATTTTAATTGGTGGCCCGGAGGGCCACCATCGTGGTGGCCAAGTTTTGAGGGCAAGGGCCAAGTTTGTTGGGCATGCCCAAGAATTGGTGGCTTGGGCATGCCCAAGAGGGCCACCATTGTGGACACCCTAAAGGGAGAATAAAGTGGAAAATTAAAAAGGTAGAGAGATAAAGAATGAAAAAAAGTAAAAGTGAGTAAAATAGGTATGGAAAAATGTGTTGACTTTTACTTAGAAACTGAAATGACTCTATTATTATGGAATGAAGAAAATATAAATGATTGGAGTAAAACTATTTTTTGGTGTGACATATACTAAAAATAAATTTAAATTTAGTGTAAATAGTTGGAGATGACCTAATAAATTATTTCTATCTACTTTAATTATTGTCCTTAATTATCTTCATACTCATTCTTTATGATATCGATTATATATGTATTATCTCACCATTCTAAATAAACTCATAAAATCAGGGAAAAGTCTAAGCATTTAAATACTATGGCAAGGAAGTATACTTCATAAATTGAATTATTAATTTTTTTAATATTCAACAATCTGAATTTTTTTGGTGAATGTCAACGTATGGTTTCGTTGAAATTTTCCTATTGGCAAATTGTAGAGTTCTAGATTCTCGCTTATGTGGAGAAACAATCATAAGACAATTAGTTATTTATTGTGGTTCTAGTTTAATCATTGAGAATGACATGAAAACATTATATTTTTCATAATCTAAATTATTTTAAAGTGTATTATTATAATTTGATCCAAAAGGTACTAATATGCCACTTAGCGGTGAAATTTAATAAGTATAGGACTATCTAAATAATGTTCCCTAAAAATCAAAATAATTTAAAATTCAACACATTTTTATTGTGATAAATATAATACTACTGCAAACTCGGCTTGTTCATATATAATAAAAGGATGTACTTAAAAATATGTAATTACAAGAACATTAGTAAGACCTACCTTGTACGGAATACAATATTCAATAATAAGGTGTCATATTTAATAACTCCATTACTATCTGTCTGTTTGATCTATTTAAGTATTTAGTCTCTCTTTTCAGGAGTAGAGATTTACCATTACTTGGACTCGGTCATCCCATCTTTGCCAAAAATCATGATAAAAAATTATGGAATTCCATTATACGAGTATTGAATTATTCCAATCATAACAATGCAATAAAAGAGGAGAGAGAAAGACGATAGATGGAGATTTGACCATTCGACATAAAGCGAATATACTTTTATTTATCAATTACTAATATGTTTTGATATTTATTCAATAATGCAGGAACAAAGAATATTTAGATACAGTGATTCACGTGCTTTGTGAGATTTCGTGGACTCCACACTCTTCTTTTGCGAAAAAAATGGGCTTCTGCATTTCATTTGAAGACTTGATTTTTAAAATATTGCATGGATATTAAAATCAAATTACATAACGAACTGATTTAAAAATAACGATCATCAATGCAATGCAACTATACAACTACAAGATCAACCTTCATACGTATTAAAAAACCGAAAACATGGGATGGGATAAAAGTTCTAAGTCTGATTTGAAAATGGTGTTAATATGAGGTTGTAAATGAAAATCAATTAATATGAGAAGAGAATTTTATCTCCATATTAAATCTGTCACTTCAAGTTCAAGCAGCCTGACAATTTGTGGAAATTTGACAACTTACACTAATTGAAAATAGATCTCATTTATGGAAATTTGATGCTCTTAGTTATTTTACCCAAATTAGCACATAATTTGTCAGGTGTAATTATTCAATTTCAATTGGACTCTAAATAGTCGTAGTATGAGTGATTACAAAATTCTCAACTACCACAATAAATATATGAATCAGTTTCACCTTTGAAAAGTTAAATTTTAATTCAAATCATATTCATTATTTAAAGATTAAAAAATAAACATAGAGCATATAAATATTTCCACTTCTGATCTGTCTTATTAAATTTATAAGTATGTCATTGCATTGCCGCATTGGTACGCGAAGTGATTTTGATATTTTGAAGTCACTATTTTAAAACTCCTAGTAAAATTCACATTTTATAAATTTACTCACTAAAATTGAGATCCACATTTCATTTATTTAATTGTGACCCCACCAACCGCAATGTCATTGATTTGGACGTTTAACTCAAGAATTAATATTCATCACCATGTAATCAAAATAGACGCAAACACGTAATTTACACATTCAAAGAGTTGGAGCGACCAGTTTTTATTCCAGATTAACCAGTTTTTATTCCAGATTATGTCTCATTCATTTTCATTCAATTTTAAATAAAAATTAAATCTTGACAGACCCCATTTTCCGTGTTTTCAGTTAATTTGGAAAAATATATAAAAGGGAGATTTCATTTTCTGCTGAATAGATATCTGCTCTCTCTATTCTGTGGCTTTGAAGATGCAGACCACTCCAGAAAAGTTGAACGTACGTGTAAAATAGGATTGGTTGATTTTGGCTTTCTGCAACTCAAGTGGGGGATTTGGCTTTTATCTATCGGGGCTGCTTTCTTTTTGGTGATAGAGCTGGGATTTTTAGTGATTTTGTTTTGTCGTCGGAGCAGCAGTTTGATGCCGGTGATTCAGGTTTCTGTCTAGTGGGATTGCATTGGATTGGAAATTGTTTACTGGGATCACTGCAAGATTTGATTTTGGAGCAGGTAAATTGTGATTCTTGTTTAAATTTCTGTGTTTGTGAGTGCTCCGACCAAGTATTTGACTATCTGTGTTATTTTGATTTCTTGAAATCGTTCTTGTTTTAGTGTGCATTGTTGATTGTTGATTACTTTATTGTTGTGTTATGGTAAATAGTTGAGTGGATATGCTGGTTTTGATTTGGAAGGAATGGTAGGATATGATTGGTGATATGTCATCTGCATCTCCTTCCCCAAATTCATCTCCCCCTCCGCCCTCCTCTGCTCCTTCTCCACCATCACTACCACCTCAGCCCAGTTCACCTCCGCCGAGTCCTCCTCTTGCACCGCCACCTGCCTCACCACTACCGCCATCCTCTCCTCCTTCTCCGCCCAATGCTCCACCTCCTCCGGCAAATGCTCCTCCTCCTCCTCCGGAAACATCACCTCCACCAGTCAATGCACCTCCTCCATCAACTCCACCTCCTCCAACTTCCTCTCCGCCTCCACCTGATCCACCACCAACTAGTCCTATTACGCCACCTCCCTCGACTAATTCGCCCCCGCACCCACCCCCACCAGCACCCGTAAATAGTTCCCCACCTCCACCATCAACTTCACCACCGAGAAATTCTCCTCCTACGCGTCCGCCTCCTAATACTTCGCCCCCACCATCATCACGTAACCCTCCTCCACCACGGTCAAATAGACCTTCCCAAGATTCACCACCACCACCAGTCGTGCCACCCATAATGGAAGTGGTTCTGGAAATCACTCTATGCGTACACCACATGAGCGTGGTTTGGGGAACTCAAGGTTGTTGTTCACCTACGAACAACTAGTTGATGCCAGTAATGGATTTTCAGACCAGAATCTCTTGGGCCAAGGTGGTTTTGGTTTTGTGTACAAAGGAACTCTCGCAGATGGTAAAGTAGTAGCTATTAAGCTATTAAGGATCGGTGGAGGGCAGGGGGAACGGGAATTCACCTCCGAAGTTGAGATAATTAGCCGTATACACCACCGTCATTTGGTCTCACTTGTAGGTTATTGCATTTCTGGGGAGAGAAGAGTGCTTGTATTAGATTATGTTCCTAACAATACCCTCTACTTCCATCTTCATGGTAAGTTGTTCTTTTTCTAGGGTGGAACTTTGGTTTCTCGGAAACTAGTTGTTGATATTTAGTTTTTCCTGCTCAGCTGAAGGCCGGCCTGTCTTGGAATGGGGTACACGTGTGAAGATTGCTATTGGGGCAGCTCGTGGGATAGCTTACCTTCACGAAGACTGTAAGCACTTCATTTTCACTCTTGCATTCAGTACTTCACCTGTTCTGGTTTAATAATATGTGCAGTTGGTGATGATTATATGTGCTTTTTAGTGGAGAACCATATGCATGTATCTAATTTCGTTAATTGTTAAAGGTCAACCTCGTATTATCCATAGAGATATCAAGTCGTCAAATATCCTTCTGGACATAAACTTTGAAGCTCAGGTGTGGAGGATGCCTAACAAGCTATATTTCTCTTTTCTTGTTCTTTACACCGTATTTAACATTTTCACCCCCAGGTTTCTGATTTTGGACTAGCTAAAATAGCTATGGATGCGAATACACATATCAGTACACGTGTAATGGGAACTTTTGGGTAAGTGATCAAGTAAAAAACAAGGCTTTGGGTTCAATGCAAGCTGAAGTCTTCAACAAATCATTTTGTGGTCTTATTCATAGTCTAATAGTTGATAACCACTTTCTTCAGATACATGGCACCTGAGTATGCATCCAGTGGCAAGTTGACTGAAAAATCCGATGTGTTTTCCTTTGGAGTCGTGCTATTAGAGTTGATAACTGGACGAAAGCCTGTAGATACATCTCAGCCTTTAGGGGATGAGAGCCTCGTTGAATGGGTAAGTTCTTTCACCAGACATCCTCTTGATTATTGGGGTTCGTTTGCTCGATTGTTAATTTACACTAATTACAGTAAGCTTGTCATCATCAAAGCTTCCACTTGCAAAACCAATAGAAGGCTCTGCTTTAAATTTTCTCTTAGTCTCGAGCTGCTTGTCCCTGTAATCATTGAGATTCGATGAATCTAACACGACAATTGATATTCAATAGCATTTTCTCTCATCTATGGTTTTCTCTCAGGCCCGACCATTGTTAAGCCAAGCTATCGAGACAAACGAATTTGTGGGACTAGCAGATCCAAGACTAGCAGAGAATTTTGTTGCTGATGAGATGGTCCAACTGATTCAAGCTGCAGCGGCTTGTGTTCGCCATTCATCCATGAACAGGCCCTCAATGGGACAGGTAACAAATTTATCTCATACCACGACCTAAATTTTCAGTTCGACTTTCTTTGGCTGGCGATGGGGCCTCTCAAACACGTAAACGTGCAATCCAGGTTGTGAGGGCTTTTGACAGAATGGTGACCCCAGATTTGACAAACGGGGTGAGAGTCGGGGAAAGTGAAATAATCAACTCTACTGAACAATCTGAAGAGATCAGGTTGTTTCAGAAGTGGGCATTTGGAAGTAAAGAAGTTAGTAGTGATTTCTTCAGTGGGAGCAGCGAGTGCAATCCGCAAAGTGGCCGGAGAGATTGATGGAATTGAGTTGCAGTTTCCAATCAAGAATGAATTTTTTTGAAGGAAATGAAATATGGCAAATGATGCTGGTTGAGAGGTAATAGCTGCATTGAGCTATAACTGTCCATTGCAACTTAGATTTTTTGGGATCTTGTAGATTCTGTGCATTCTATTTCTAGGGCCAATTTTTTCTTGTATATGTCTTCTTTTTTCTTTCTTTTTTTTGGGTATTCAGCTATAATAAAGTTCATTCAATTTTGCCCCCTTCCATTTATGTAGACTTTATTTGTTATGAATCATATTAGACATTTTGTAGGATTTCATATGCAGAGTTGGTCTCAAGCAGACATTCACCAAATGTGAAAAAGAAAGTAAAAACAGATTCTGAAAAAAGTTATTTTTATACTTGAAATACAAGTCTTGTGATCTGGGCTTTTTGTTTAAATATTTCATGGTTAGACTATGCTGTATTCCAAGATTCCATGTGAAATGTAGAGTGCAAGTTATCAGATTTTGACAGCTTATATTTTTCATTAAAAAAACCACCTCTCGAAGACCAAAAAAAAATAAAAAAATAAAAGACCCCATTTTTTCTATGAGCAATCATGTATGTGAAGTAATTGACTATGACACATAACAATTTGTTCCTTATAATTTATTTATAGCTTCTGAATTTGCCATTTTCATTGCTTCACACATTATAATACCCTTCCAACATGCCAAGAAACTTATTCCTTTATCAAGATATGACTTCCATTGATCACCTTCTTCTTCTTCTTGTTCTTTTCTTCCAACACACAGAAAATCGAGATGGAAGATCGAAACATTCTTGCTGCAGACTGCATTGTCCTGTGCTGCTGCTGCCAATGCATGATGCTGCAGATCCTCATTTTCATACTGCTGAAGCTCCCATACAAGCTGATGAGGAAGACTAAAAAATACGCAAAGAAACTGAGAGCACGCAAGAGAGGAACGAAGATCATGCAAATAGAGATGCCAAGAAATAGAGACGAAAGCTTCACCAGCCATGGTGGATCCATCAGAATAGAATCCATTCGATTTGGGTGTTGCATGTCTGAAATCGAGCGCGTCTTGGATGATCTTTCGAGTAGGGGTGAGTTTGCTTTTGGAAGTTTTTGGGCTGGAGAAGTTGCTTCAGACACAAGTTTCCCTTCTTGTTTTAACAATGATCAGATTGATTATGATGTTGTTGGCTGCCGTTTGATGGAGTTATTTGGCACTGCCAACTTCTCTTCACAGCATTGATTCCTTTAGATTCTGTCCTTATTTAGAAAGAATATCCAAAAATAGTTCTTGCAAGAAATGCCATGATTCCTTTATTGTTTTCTTCTTCTCTATATATAGACATAGCTTAATCTTTCTATTTCATTTGGATCATTCTTTTCTAGAATAAGGACAGCCCCACATCATTAAACAAACCAAAAACCAACTTACAAGAAAAAAAATACATCAATCAATCATATTCCTCCCTCTCCCTTCCCCTCTTTCTCATCTATTCTACAATTTGATGGCTTCAATGCAATGCGACTCCGAGCAGCTGAAGCAGCTAAAGGAGATCTTCGACCGGTTTGACATGGACAAAGACGGCAGCCTGACGCTGCTGGAGCTAGCGGCCCTTCTCCGGTCCCTCGGCCTCAAGCCCACGGGCGACCAAATCCACACCATCTCGTCCACCATGGACGCCAATGGCAATGGCGCCATAGAGTTTGATGAATTGGTGGAGCTGATGTTGTCCGATCTTAGCAAAGAAGCCCCCAACCACGACCAGCTCATGGGGGTGTTCAAGGCCTTCGACCGTGATGGAAATGGCTACATCACCGCGGCTGAGCTGGCAGGTCAGATGGCCAAGATGGGCCATCCCCTCACCTACAACGAGCTCACCGATATGATGCATGAGGCTGACGTTAATGGCGATGGCGTCATCAGCTTCCACGAGTTTGCCAACATCATGGCTAAATCGGCTATAGACACCCTCAGCCTCCCTCCCTCGTGGTTGGAATCCTAGGTAGCACAGGTTAAGGTTTTCATCAAATGGGTAGGAATGTTCTTGAAATCAAGATTGAATTTTTATTTAATGCCAGAAATTTTTAGAACCAAATCTCTCTCCATCTCTATTTCATGATAACTTATTCCATTATTACATCAAGATTCTACTGTCTAACTACGAGGAATTATACAATGTGTAGTAAAATTGAAAGAATAAAAAAATTTACAAAAGCATGAGGGCTTACAACAACCACAGCATGATTCTGTACATTGCAACAAGCTAAAGAATACCATGCTGCTTCTAGCGGCCGTGGCTTCGTTCCTGCAGAGGGTTCGTTCGTGCCAGTGAACGCGCTGTGAATCCAACGGTTGTAGGCCTAATCGACCTCTGCCTCACTATGTTGCAGTACTCGGGATCCTCGTACCACCCCTCATGTCTTATCCACTGTATCCTCCCATGGTACATTGGGAAGAATCTCATCTGGATCGCGTTGTAAATGAAGTAAGGCACGAGGGCAGAGACTACAACAATGAAGGTGACGACATAGTAGGCGGGCGTGGCTGCAAGAGACTGGACAAAGACTTTGTATGCAGTTGTGGCAAAGGATGGAGACATAGCTCCATAGGCCAAGAGGAAAATGTACCAAAATGCAATGCTGCCCCATATCAAAATGTGTTGCAGCAGAGTGAAGTAGCTGATTGCAAGTGCCATCTGGCAGTTCACGACCCAGACAACGCAGGTGTACATTGTGGCTCCGAAGATTTGGAAATCCGCAGGCTTTCCGTCCTCGTTGAACGCCTGAGGGCTCAGCGCCCTTTCGCAGAAGAAGAAGATAATGATGGCACTGCAGAGGCCATTGAACATCCATCCAATTATGCGGCGCCAGCTGAAGAGTAGATTCTGCACACCTTCTTGGTACAGCATGGGAAACTGCATTGCCAAAATATGTCAGCATTGATGAATATGACTTATACATGAAGGAGAGACAGAGAGAGATGCTAGTGTGAGTTTGTTACCTTTAGACAGAATCTAGCTGATACGTCTTGGTCGAAGACTCCTAGAGCTACCACAGGCAACGATGTGAAGAACACGTTGTAGAGAGACAGGAACCAGTCGTTGTACGCAGGTTGTCCGGAAAATGATGTGAAAGCCTCGTACAAGAAGACTGTGATGCCATAAGTGATGTTCTTGTAGAAGAAGTAGCAAATCTGCATTGAAAAAGGATGGATTTTTAGAGACTTGTTGTTTTCATACAACAATGAAGATTGTTTATCAGAGTAAAAGTAATTACCATTGTGGAAATCCTTCTGTAGCACCAGTGTCCATGAACCAAAAGCAAGCGTTCCAAAAATCGGAACTGAGCTATTGCAATGTCGCTCGACATCACTGCCTGAAATTTGCACAAGAAATATGGTCAGTTTTGAAAGGTGGAATGGCTTGCATCAGAAATGGAACTCTGATTTATGAGGAATCAGATTTTCTACCTGCATTCCTTCAACGCCACTGATCCCAATTCCAATATCTGCTTCTTGAAGCATTCCAACGTCGTTGGCTCCATCACCAATGGCCAAGGTAGTCTTTGTGGTTCCATCCTTGACAAGCCTCGTCACCTAAACAATCACAAGAAACGTTAGTAACATATAGGAAAGGTAGAATAAACCCGAACAAGTGAAGAATGTGGATGCAATAAACTCACCAGCGCCTTCTGTTTAGGGGAGGAGCGGCAGCAGATGACTGATGCACAGCCAACTGCAAGCTCAAGAAACAGTTTCTTGACGTCGTCTTCCAATGCATATGCAAGAGATTTCCCATCGATGATCAAGGCAAAGGCATCACTGCTCAACTTAGCAACCTGAGCCTTCCCTTCGGTGATCTGTCGAACAACACTTTGCTTCGAAGCCTAATAAATCAAAGGAAATAGCAAGAATCTCAGCATTTGGAACCTTTAGATTAACATGAAAGATTATCTGTCAAGAAAACAAATTTACCTTAGCAATTTCACTCTTTTCGCCGTTTTTCTCCAGAGCTTTGATCTCAGGGCTCTCCAATGTAATAATAATCTGCTTCATTCCTTGTCTGAGCAAGCTACAAGCATAACTGCAAAATTGATTCTCACAGTTAGAAATCTGCTGGAAATCATACACCTCAAAAACAATTTCAAGATATTAATTAGGCCAAGAATTTATATATACCCTATGTTGATAGCAGTTTCCATCTTGTCCCCAGTCAAAACCCATAATTTGATTCCTGCTTGAGCTAGTTTGTCAATGCATTCTGGAACCTGAAAGGAATAGCACAAACTCTATAAATTTGAGAGAGAGAAAGAGGGAGGATGCTGCATATTTCTACATGATTGTCTCATAACTAACCCCTTGTTGGAGCTTGTCCTCAACAGCTGTTGCACCTAAAAGAATCAAATCTTTTTCTATACTTTCAGTCACTTCATCAATCAGTGCCTCACGATCAGCGCTAACTGAGTTTTTGGCAGCCAAAAGTTTTGAATCAAACGCTTGAAACTCGTCTTCGCTTAGCTCCCTATAAGCAAGTATCAAGGTCCTTAAGCCTGCATCGGCGTACTCATTGCAGTGCTCTCTGGTTTTCTCTTCATATTCCCTTCCATTTCTAGCAAGCCTCTCAAACATAACACTGCATAAAGAAAATCATCCGTATTAAACAACCATTGCAATGCCACTTTCAACTTCAGTGATTCATTAAGCTGCAAAGAAAAAGCAACCTGTCAGCTCCTTTGCAAAGTAACATTAGCTTTCCCTCCTCATCTCTTACTATAACTGACATTCTCTTTCTTGCACTGTTGAATTCTAGAATACTTAAGAGATTGTATGATCTGCATCAAACAACACACAGATATTGCATGATCAACTTACATGTACCACATCAGTTATCAACAGTAATAAAAACATTAAATTTAAGCCCATTGCCTAATAATAGGTTCTCACTTATGATAGTATGAATGTGGTAGAAAGATAAGTTACTGACCTTTCAACTCGTTTGCCAGTGACGGGATTCAACTCATTGATAGAAACACTTGTTTGTGTTCTTTTAAAGAACTCAAAGCCAAGTTCTCTGGCTGCAATGACAAAGGCAGCCTCATCAGGTGATTCAGCTTCATACGTGATTTTCCCTGTATTCTCATCCATGTCAGGCACTGCTGTATGACAGACTGCCAATAAACGAAAGAATTGCTGGATCACGTTCGAGTGACTCTCATTCACCCAATTCCCATTGTTGACCCTCTCGTCGTCAAAGTTGAAGCCTTTGACAGAGGACTTCTGAGGGCTAACAGGGTGCTCAGCTGCATGTTTTGCACTCACAGCCAGAGGCGACCCCTTCCTGTTCGCCATCGACCTTTCCACCTCCGTTACACCATAGCCATAAGCAGTGCCAGCAATCGAACACTTGATGAACTCCATGGAGTTGCAAGTCAATGTACCTGTCTTATCAGAGAGAATTGTATCAACTTGGCCGAGTTCCTCATTCAGATTTGAGGTACGGGCGTGAGCTGGCTTGTCAGTTTCTTCATAGTACATATGTATGTCTTGATTGATGAAAATGCTCTGAAGCACTTTCACAATCTCTATTGAGACGTACAACGAGATTGGAATGAAGTTGCTGTAGAGCAACAGCACTGTGAGGAAGTGATACACAGCTGCAATGGGAGCCCTATCAGGATCAAAGAAAATGTCAGCTGTCTCGGGTCTGAGGTACCACCTCTGGTGCCCACCTTCTTTGTCTTCCCTAGTTACAACACCAAAGTAAACTGAGCCGATAAAGGCCATCAAGAAAAGCACACCGAATAGTAAGTAGATGATCTTGTCCATCTTCTTCTCAACCTTGCTTCTCTTCGAGGGTGGATCCGTGGAGTTTTGAATCACCTTTGTGTCATGGCCAGTGAAGATCACTGCTCCATATATATGATCTGTATTTCGTAGCTTAGAATCTCTAAGCAGCAGCTGTTGAGGAGAGAGCGGGTATTGCTCCCCCTCAAACTCCATGCTCCCAACAAAACTGTACAAGTTAGCATTAGGATCTTCACATTTCACAATGGCCTTGAAATCACCAAGGTCACGCTCCTCGTGCAACGATGAAGTGACTTCCAACGCCTGCTTCAGCTTCAAATTCGTCTCCCCATCAAGATTCATCGTCTCAACATAGCATATAGCATCCTCGTAGCTCGAAGATAGCAAGACTAAATCTGCAGGGAAGAATTGATCCTTCTCCACCTTCACTAAATCACCCACTCTCAGATTTCTCCATTCAGTGTGCTTAAAAATCCCACCACCCTGATGCACCTTCACCTTCCTATTGTTCATCTCAATATCCTAAAAATCCCAAAACAGTTCATCATCAGGAAAAATAGCCCTAAATTTTCATTACTTCCTGTCACTTTCCATAAATAGTTTCCATCTAATTCCTACAAACAACACAATAATTCTAAAAACCATTTCCAACCAGCTAAGATGCACAACACTGAATATTAAGAAATCAATGAACACCATTCAATCAATCTAATAAAAGAATCATCAACAACAATAATGTCGGTGGGCTACAAATGTGAAAAACAAGATGAGGCAATAAAAATTACCTGCTTCTTCCGTTGCCAATCTTCAATGAACTCTTTAACCATGGTTGCTCCGATGATCACAATCAACGGAATGATGGCGCTGACGGCGGAATAAGGAGCAAGCGGCGTGAAGGACAAGCAGCCGATGACAAGGAAGTAGAAGTTAGCCACTCTTCTAAACTGCTCAAACAGAGACTTGGGCAAGAAACTTGCAGCTGTATACTTGGTGGTTCTCACATAATTTGAGGCATAATGCCTAATACCGGTGTCGGCACCATCAGGCTCGTTGCAAACAACCACTCTTGAAAAACCAGGTCTCCCAATCTGTGAATGCTCCTCTTTGAATCCAGCTCTCCCACATTTGAAAGAGTAGATCTTGCTCAGATGCAGCTTCTTCCTTCTCTCACCTCTCATTTTGAGAAAAGTTGAATCTTGGCTCTTTTCTTTTAACACCAGTGGCGGAAATGCAACTGACAATGAAAGCTAGGCAGTAAAGCTACCTCAAAATCACAACTTTGGCTTTAATAAATGAAATATTCTTTCTATTCTATCAGCCCAAGAAAAGGCCTCAAACCCCAATAACTCAGAGAGCCACAGATGTCACAACAAAACCTTATTAAAATGTTTTATAACAAAGGGTGGATGAAAACTTCACCAAACAGGAAGATGATGCAGACGCTAAATGCAAGAAACAGTGACATGTGCCAGAAAATATGATAGCACTAAACAAACACAGCTCTCTCTCTCTATCCCTCCACCTTAAATCTTGAAAAGATTCGATCTTTGTAGTAATTACAGAGAATGGCGATGGCCCAGAATTCAGTGAGAGATTTAAAGATTTTGAAGGAGTTTAATATGAAACTATATACAAATAAAATCCTTTATAACGTGTGTGTATGGGAAGCAATTATTCAGAGATTTGATTTTTCTGATAGAACAAAAGCATTGAACATTGACTTGGATCTTTTGGTTTGACTTCCTCAGCCGCTCGATTGGACACACGCGCAGTGGTTCGAAGAAGCCTTCAAACTTGCTAGTAGTTCATTAAAATACACGAAAAAGCATAGGAAAGTACCTTCGTATTCAACTTGAAATTCCCTACAATAAAATAAGATGGTGTTTGGTTTCTTAGATAAAACAATATTAATATATAATAGAGATTAAATTATTAGATTATTTTAGTCTTAGGGCTTTTCTATAAATAATTATCTCATGATTATCCATTTAGGATTGAGTTGTGGAATGAATTTCATGAACCAAACACACTACAAATTTAATCCGGGATACAATATTGCAATCTCGATTTTCTTGAAAATAAAAATTCTTTTTCCATTTTATTCGTTTCCTAAAATTAGAAATTTTATATTTTAGGAAACTTTTTTCATTAAAGAAACTCATTTTTCATTGACACATGTTTTCCCGTATATCTCATTTATATTAATAATTTTATACGATTAAAATCATATCACCTCAAAAGTTTCAATTTTTGAAAAATGGAGAGAGTATAATATGGAAAAAGAATGGAGTATAATATTTTTCTTTTCTTTATTTATATTTCCTGAATGAGAATTTTGTTGAAGAAGCTTCACAAGACTAAATGCTACGGAAAACCGCAAGATTTATGCTCATGCGTTTATATTATGAATTTGCAGCGAAAAATCTTAAGAAAAAATGACGCCATGTTTTGGTAAAAAATTGATTTCTTGCTTAGTGGCTAACAGCGTGGACGGATTATAATTAATTAATTGTTAAACAAGAAAGTTATACTGATTTTTTATTTTATTTTTTTGGTGGAATGTAGCTTCTAGAAACATTCCGGAAGTCGGGCTCATTTATGTCGTGGTTTTTATGATTCGTAGTAATAAAATAGTAGTTGAAAATTATGGTGTGAATTTTGAAGCTTCGAGTTCGAGTTAATTTTGTTATTATGCTTAATTAATTGCTACAAAATCTAATTTTAAGCCATTATCCGCGCGTTGGTGAATCTATGCGATCTTGAGCTTCTAGAAAGAAATGAATTAATTGCGATTAATTAAAATACAACTTACTTAAATTGAGTGTAATTATAACTAACAACATTTCGTTGCCTCTATGCCAGCCTAGTTTGGTGGTGCATTGACCTTTTAATTTAAAGATTATGAATTTTGGTCGTTGAAAATTTATCTGGTGCATTTTTCCCCTCTCATATTATATTCCTAGCTATGTTAATTAGTTAGAAATTAACTTTAATTCAAATATGTCCCCTCTCATTTTTCCCCTCTCAAAATATTAGCATTTAATTTAACGATTTTACTAGTAATCATAAATAATACTAGTAAGATGTATGGTTTCATGTAGCAAATAGTCTTCGTGTCGATTTCAATTTTTAAGTATCTATCATATATTTAATGGAGTGTAAACCAAAGTTGACTTCTTGAATATCGAGTTAATTGGATTTTTTTGACGATCTTACGCGATAAACTTATTTTATGATATTTCAACTCAATAAAAAAAGAAACTTAGTATAAAGAAATTGAAGTTATGTGTAAAAAGTTGACCTATAATAGAGGTACAGGTATTTTAAGCTGACATCATTGCTTTGATCATAGATTATTCAATAATTACATTTTATCTCTAGATTGTGGTTGGTAATATTGCTTCAATAATAATATTCTTAATACAAGCTTTGTTTTTTCACGAACTACAAATATTTTATATTTTTTAGTTATTTCAAATCAAACGGTTATTAAAAGTTTTCAATTAGTATAGGTGATAATGCAAAATTGATAGTTCTGAATTTTGGCGAAGTTGTTGGGGATTTTTAAGGTAGGATTTTTCAGTTGCCTTGAGTTATTTGCATCAATTATACAAAATTTACATTCCACGGACATATAAATAAGTTGGATATTTTAGTATAATTGGATTAACTTGATTGATCAGTATTATCATAATGAGACATCATGTAAGTTTGGAAGTGCGGAGTGCACTCTTATTTGAATTCATTATGATAACATATGAACAGGGGTTCGGGGGCAGCGCCCCCGAGTAGCGGGGTCCAAGGGGCAGAGCCCCTGGCTGGGGTCGAGCTGATCAAAGGATTATTTTATTTCCAACGAAGTTGCTTTGTAAGAAATTCATCCAAAAATGTAATTTATGAAAGTCAAAGGACTATTTTGTAATTTTGAAAACTTTTGAAAATCAGTTAAATTCGGTTAAGAACTTAACAGATGCAACCCTTCATCTTGTTTAAGAACTGATCAATTCTTTTGGTTCAATCTAATCTCGAATATACATATGAAAATTCTGATTTCTCTGAATTTTATCCGATCAAATATTTTGGTAGAACCACCGAAATTGATTTGATCTGAAATTGATTTCATCACGACTTTCAGATTATCCGTTCCGTTTTGTTCAATATACTGAATCTCCCAAACATATTTGTGGTAGTACTTGACAAAATCTACGTTGCCACGGGCAAGTTTTATTTTAAGAAAGGTTATTTTTTAAAATCAAGTTTTTGTAATTGACAAAATCTACGTTGTTTGATTTATTAGAGAAAATATAACGCTAGGCCGCCAGCGATGAAGTAAATCAGCCTTTAATACTACTCCATTAACTAAAATTATTTTAAAGGATACTCAATTAATTCTGACAAAGATAAAACTATGATCAAGATAAGGACTGCAGCATTATTCAATTATTATACTCGGTTGTTAATCTTAGATAAACAAACTGCAGCATTCAAATCATATTATTATAAATTACATGAGAATCTATAAGATCACACATCATTTATAAACATGTACTCGGAGTTTTATTGACGTTTGATTCATGTCAGTTTTTTATTTTATGATCAAAACCATTGAACCAACCACTAATTACAACCGAAATTCAAAATCTATTTTATGATAGTAGTGTATAGTACTACTACTAAATATGAAAATAAATAGTCATGTATTATATCGATTTTTACGTATGCTAGACTAGATATATGACTAGTGCTCTTTCAGTCTTTTGTGTGTGGTAATCATTAATTTTGATGATTAAATGTTAATTATGTTGACGCACGTAATCCTCTAATTATGGGCATATGGAATTCACCATTTCTTTAGCTTGTAATTTAATTTCATTATATTATTCAATTTATTTATTCGTAATTGATTTTATATTCGTTTTCAACCATACATAAAATGAATAATTTCAACTAAGAAATTTATCATATAATCAAGGAGTAAAAAACAAATTTCGATAAAAACCTAAAATATGTTAGATATGGTCTAAAACTGACCACCCTCTTTGATATGCATGCATATGGTTTGATGCCAAACCAATATTGAATATCGGTTGTGGAATTGGGCATTTTACCATTAATTTGTGTCTTACTAGACAGTCTCTATATATTTCTAAATTCAGACCTGAGAAAACCACAACTTTGATGGAAGCTTTCATTAAATTCACTGCATTTATGGTTGTGAAGTTTGGGCAAATGGCTATAGTTGTACTTATTTATTTTAATTTTGACTCAGGTTATTTTAACTTCACCATATATTAAATGAAATTTGGCACACCGTGAGTTCTTTTATGTAAGTACAAAGAGTTTTTCAAAATAAAATTACAGACTAAATGTTTACAAACAGTAAATGACCCCACTTAACGAAAATTAAATTGGGACTTGGGGAGGAACATGAATTTAATCTGGTTGGCATCAACTATGATCAATAGTCCATTTCACAAAATTTTGCTTTTTTCGTACAAACCAAACGCAGGCCATGACCAAGACTTTGAAACACAACAACCAAATACTGATCCATCAAAACACACATTTTTCTTTTCCAAATTCTCAGTTGAGATTAAATCTTGGATAATGATATTAATCTGAATATTCTAAATAATTCATATAATGACGAAGAACATTGATATAATATCGTTGCAAACCACACTCCTTTGGTTGTTTTGAAATAGTATATTATAAGATGTTTCATCAATAACAATAACTACATTATAAATTATTAGAAGACATATAATCAATCGAAGATGAGATGCTCAATAGTTTCGATTTCTCCTACAAAAGTACACCTATGCTATCATCTTCAATTCCACGATTCCTAAATCTGAAAAGCCTTCCCTTTTACAATGACTCTTTCACGAAATAAGCATTTATATACTCCCTCTGTTCAATAGTAATAGAGGCGTTTCTTCAGTCTGATAGACATTTTCTAATTCCAAAATAAGCATTTATATACTCCCTCCGTTCAATTGTAATGGAGACGTTTCTTTTCGGCATAGAGATTAAAAAAAAATGGGTTAGATAAGTTAAGTAAAAGATTAATAAAGTTGAAAATGAAGAAGGTAGAGGGATGAAGAGAGAAAAAAATAAGAGAGAGTAAAATAAGTGTAAAAAAATATGTTGATTTTTACTAAAAAGGGGAAATAACTCTATTACAATGGAACATACCAAAATATCAAAATGACTCTATTACGAATAATATTTTATACAAATCTATACATACTAAATTATTCTGACAACCATATTTTATACAAATCTATACATACTAAATTATTCTGACAACCAATGACATGTGAGAATCATCAAAGTGGTTTTTCTTTTTAGTAAATTATTAAAAACGTGACACGAAACTTTTGGCGTTTATTACCAGGAAAAGGAATATCCAAATAACAATATTCTAAAAAGAGAATAGACAATCGTCCATTAAATTTCGATCTCCATAACTTTCATGTGTCTGCCCAAATTAATTATTTGGCCCACTATTTGCATTATTGATTCCGTATTGCCGTCTTTTTCAACTTCTGTTTTTTCCATGATCGGCGTCTCAACAATACTCCCTACGTCACAAATTTTTAACGATGGAACCACAATAAACTCAAACTCGTGATCTTTGGATCGAACATTAATCACTTTACTATTTGATCAACACATTCACATTATATGTTACTAGTAATGAGTCATCTTACTTGACAAAAAGAAAAGTAGTCATCTTGCTTCATTTACTTTCAAAATAAAATTTACTATTTACTTCCTTCCTCCTATAATAGGAGTCACATTTGATGTGAGCACGAATTTTAAGAAAGGTAAAAAATAGTGGGTTGGAAAAATTAATGAAATATGATGTCCACTTTTTTATATTGATTTTTATAATAGAATGTGAGTGAAGTGAGTTAATGGAATGGGTGACCTACTCACTATTTATAATAAAAGTGAAATGTGATTTCTTATTGTTGACTGACTGAAATGACAAAATGTGATTCTTATTATGGGACTGGAAGAGTACTTTATTTTACTTTTCATTAAATTTCATGAAATTATCTAAACTCCCTAATTTAATGATTAGTAACCTTATGTAAAGAAAAGCAAAAATTGTTAGAAAATTTAAGAAAATTAGTCAAATTATGGCTCATCCTACAATTAAAGTACCGGTGAAAATAATAAAATTTAGATTTGTTCACAATTATATGGAGTATTCATCAGTGAAAGAATCTGGTCACCTATGTGGCTATGTGCAATATATTGTTGATGTTTTTCTACCATACAATCTAATATTTTTTTATAAATAGACTCCATCGTTTAATTTATAGATATTATATGATTTCTCAGCTTTCATATCAGTTACAAACTTACAATTCTACCAACGTTTTTCGTTGTCTAATGTAATTGCGAACAAATTCAAATTTCATAGTTTCTTGAGTAATTTTTAATTTTACATGGCAGACCCAAATTTAACTAAACTTCCTATTTAATTTTATTTTTGCAATTTATTATAAAGTAAATACCAGATTGTTTCCTAATCAATTAACATCTTACAAAAATTTAACCATCATTAAAATATTTACGCATTTTAATAGCTAACACTTGAATTAATACTCCACAAAAAGTTAGTACAAGTCAATTTTCCGCGTTGTGGAAATATTGAAATATTTAAGTTCACATGACAACGTTGGGTCGTGCGAGACTAAGTCTATGATGTAATGTCGTACTTGTAACGTATATAATTAAAAAACTATCTCGAATGCTTGAAATTAGTGGCCATAATATTTTTGGAGTTTTTTGCAATAAAGTTGGTTGCAATGGTGTGAATTAGACTAGTCACTAAGCAACTTGAACATGATTACATAAGTCTTAGAAACTACTCCTATTTGACCAGTATAATCAGACAAATATTTTGGGCTCATAAATGATAATGGGGTTACATTGATTACACACGAAATTCTTGGGCTTGAGACTAATACCCATGGGGTGGGGCTATTCAAGAATATAAAAATATTGGACTCAATCAAAATAAATTAAACCATAATATAGTAATTTAGTAGAAATGAAATGGGTCATCACTAACCTATATGCAATAAACAACAAAGCATTAAATAATGCTATCCTTTGCTTAAAATGAACTGAACTCTAAAAATGATCAAAAAGGACTGACTTTCCGGGCTAATCTCAACATACATTCAGGCACTAGGCGTCGCCGTGGAGGTGCTGTCACGTCTCTCTCCAGAGCTTCAGCATCGTCGCCGTGAATCAGTCTTATCAAATCTTCAAACAGATCATCATTTCCACCTCTCATAGGGTCCTACATTTTACAACGCAAATAGTCAGGAAATATTTTCCAACATGTATGTAGTAGTTTCAACTTTCAGAGCTTATAGTACTATTATTTTCTTGAATGTGGAATCTTTAGCTACCTGAAGAAACAGATCTGTGTGTGTCTTCTCCTCGTAGAGAATTGCCTCAGATTGAACTCCAGCATCTCGAAGAGCCGCAGCAAAACTTGTACTGCAAATATGCAATGTCAACATGAGTTTTTAGGCCTCTGCCCTATGCCAATGCTCTGTTACATTTCAATGTCACGACAAAATGAAAAAACAGTCTTCATTTATGTGATACATGAGAAACAGACCTGGCCTCAGGGGGGATTGAGAGGTCAGCAGTTCCATGGAATAGAATTATAGGAGGTAACAGAGAAACTGCATTCCTCCTGTTTGGATCCTTCACCACTACTTCTGGAGAATATTGATGTAGAGATTCTTCTCCCTCCATTATCCTGTGCAAGTGATATAAACCGGCTGTGAGATGCTAGACAGGAAGCATCTATGGTTGCAAGGAACGAGGCAAAGTTCATAGTTCATACCCTAGAAATAGTGAGCGGTATAAACCTCGGCTGTTGAAGTGGTCTACCAAATTGAATAGATTATACCTATCCATAAATGTTTCAAGCCACACAATTTTCAAGGAAAATGGATTGTAAGGTTAGAATGCACGCGTTAGTTGCATGAGTTACATGTTGCACTGATTCAAACTTCAAATCTTACCCTCCAGATAAACCAAAGTAGTATTTTATTTGAGATACGCTCCAAGTAATCGTCTCTCCAGCAGCCTCCTTGATTGCCTGCTGTAATATAGCACAAGAAGCAATGTGTGCACCAGCTGACTGCCCCATAATATAGATTCTAAGCAATGAGAGAATTAGGGATCAGTTTTTGTGGATCTGTAGCACACATCTAAGTGTGAGAAAAAGATTTTGATGAAAAACAAAACAACCTGTTGGGATCGCCTCCATAGTCAGCAATGTTTTTGCACACAAATGAGATGCCCTGAGCTGCATCTTGGACCATTTCACCAATTGTTCCTTGAGGAAAATTCCTGCATACAGGATAGCAATCAAATCATATTCTGTAGCATCTCCGGTAAACACAAGGAGCTTAGGAGAGGCAAGAATGTTAATTCCAGTAAAGAAATGCACTACCCAGTTGGATCTGCTGATTGTTATGCATTCGTGAAGCTTATCAATGCCATTTTTTTTGTTAAAGGAGATGATAATTCTTAACTAAACATGTTTTATCTGATTGAACAAGCATTAACAAAAAGATAACTGCACTCGTGTTACCTGTAATCTATGCAAGCGACTATGATACCTCTATCTGATAGCTGTAGGCCCAGAAGAGAACCCCATGCTTTATATCTGTATCAGAAGGCACAAGTGTTGGTCGGAAGTTAAGAAGACGTGATCTTATAACTCAATATTATGCATAGGTAGAAGTTCCTCCCTACATATTTAAGAAGGTCAACTATAATTCTTCTGTTACATACTTTCATGCAAATATGAGGACCTATGCAGTTCTTAGGCCTATGAAATTGTACATAATACTTCCTTAGAACCAAATTTCAGCAGTATATCACCATTTTTATAGTCGTTTCTGGTAAATAGAAAGATATAATTCATCTATGCCGGCAGATACATTAATTAGTTTACAAATGCGGAGAGAGCATACCCAATGATCCATGCACCACCAGTTACAAAGGCAACAACTGGCTTCGCCCCATCTTTGTTCTCTGGTAAATAGAGATCAAGCCTGCACTAGTAAACAAGGTAGCCATTACACAGTGAAATTAAACAGAATATAAAAAACATAGTAGTTGAATGCAGCGCATCAAACCTTACCTATTCCTAGGCTGATCTCCATAAACTATGCTTCTACGTACCCTACTCGAGTAGAAGTAATAGTATCCGACTGCAAGACAGAAGTAAATCTCATTTAGGAAACACCCCTTCCACCACAAGAATTTTAGAAACAGTCAAAATAGAGTGGCATAGAAACACAAGCGAACCTTGAATAAAACCAGGCATGAGCAGAAAAGCATAGAAACCAAGTGCCATGAATCTCATGATCCATCTGTAGCCTACCCTGAATAATCATAAACGATTAGAAACCATTTTACATCATATAGTACTTCTGAATTTATAACTGAGATTATATCCTTAAAAATGCACAAATTTCCCCCAAATTTCTAGGTTACAATCCAATTATAAGTAGAAATTACATTTCATATTGCAATTGCAAACAACAAATTATACACAAACACATTATCATTTAAAATCCGAAAGCATAGAGAAACATTTTACCCTAGAAGGGCCAACAGCTTGAAGGTGAGGCGAGTGATGAGAAAGGTTTCGGATGGCGCAATCGTCATCCGCCCGAACCTGCGGCGGGTGCCGCCGAGGGATAGGGTGACGACGGAGGTCTCGCTGAGGACGCGGCGCCGGCGCCGCTTCTTCTTCTGATCGGAAGTGGAATTCTGATTGGTGAAGCTCGGCGTTCTCGAAATGAGAGGCTTTGTCTCGATCTCGGACGAGGAGGGCATGAAAATCCTGGTGGAGTCGGAGGCCGAATCATGTTCTGATCTGAAGAGCAATGCCGCTGCATTTTTCATTATTCCAGACGATGATGATGATGATGATGATGATGATTGTGTGTGAAACGCTTTAGCTTTATGAGATGTGATGAGTTGGAATGTTGGATTGAGGATGCGATCTCAATAGACGTTAAGTTGGTTAAAATTGAACACAGATTTGGCAGAGAGAGAGAGAGAGTTGTGTACTCTTTAGCTTTCTTTTTTTATTGAAAAGGGATAAATAATGATTTTAGATTATTTACATAACTGATAATTCTATAGCATTTTGGCGGTTTTATCGACCCAGCTACTTCCACGTGTCGTGATAAAGATACTTGTTCTTTTCATAATGAAAACTTTGGAAATGGTCTAATTGCTATATCTGTCTGCCTGCCGCTTTAGGTTTTTGTTTTTCAATAAAAAAGTGTTTTTTAACATAATACTCATATATCATCATGTCCTTTTTTTCATAATTGTATTATATTTAATTGCATATCTTATCTAAAAATTTAAATTAATTAAAAATAACAATAATTCTTAAGTTTGTAGGAGAATTAGATTCTAAGATCATCGCAATTTATTTTGACCAGATTCCAAGATCATCGCAATTATTTTGATCAGATTCTACGATCATCTCAATTTATTTATTAGATTCTAAGATAATCTAAAGAAGAGTTTCAAAATTAATAAAAAATATATAAAAATAATGCAAAACTACTAAATTTGTGTCTATTGTGACCAAGACTAGATCATTATCCTTTTTAGTACTGTAACTCAAAGTACCAGAATTTTCCTAAAAAGGCAATCAATATATATAAACGGTATTACTTGTATGGAGTGGTCAGCCACACGGTGACATTTTTGTAAATGATTATAATAGTTAATATAATAAAATAATAGTAATAGTTAATGCTTAGTTGATTTTACACAATAGCTCTTTTCACCTATTTCGATAAATATTAGGAGTAGTAATGACAAATATATACACCATTCTCTCTCCATATTAATGACAAATATTTATTTTCAAAAACAATCTTTAAATACTTTAAAACAAATATATATAGGGGAGGGGTCTTGTTAGGTTGACATTTATCAACATAATTGAGAATTGAGATGCAATCTCAGCCACTCATCCAGAATATTTGTGAAATGTCAACAGCATGTAGTTTATGTCAACAGAGGGGCATAATTGTAATTTTATTAAATTTTTTTATTTTTTTATTTTTATTATTTTTTTAAAAAAAAATTTAATTTTTTTTAATTTTTTTTTTTTATATTATTTTTTATTTTTTTTTCAACTACATATACAATTCATGTCAACTACATATCAAATAGCAACAACTTTATTCAATAAATACTACTCCCTCCGTCCCGGCTAAGATGACACATTCCTTAGCCGGCACGGGGTTTTAGGAGTAATTGGTTAATGTGTTTAATTGGAGAGAGAAGAGGTGGGTGGAAGTATTAAAATAGAGAGAGAAAGAAAGATGAATATTTTAATAGGGGTGGGAAAAAGTGGTTGAGTGTATTAATTGGAGAGATAAAGTTCCCAAAAAAGGAAATGTGTCATCTTAGTTGGGACAAACTAAAAAGGAAATTGTGTGTGTGGTTGACATTATATGTGTATAGTTGACATTAATTGTATATGTAGATGAAAAATTAAAATTAAAAAATTAAAAATAAATTAAAAATAATTTTAAAAAAAAATTAAAATTAAAATTAAAAAAAATATTTATTGAATAAAATTTACCATGATATTACCATTCTGCCCTTTCATAATTAATTAATCTAAAGATATTTTCCATTTGGAAAAATCTGGACCACTCATTTAATAAAAATGGGTGGCTGATATTGCATCTCATTTCTCAATTAGCATAAAAAATCTCAATTGATCACAATCCTACAGGGGAGTGTTATATTGCTAACTCAATATTTAATTGTTAATTACAATTCAATAATAGCCATTAGATATTCAAATTAAAGCCTAGATCATTTAACCACAAAATGTCAATACGATCAACAAAAAACGTCAATAAGACTATATGATTAATTCCAATAAAAATCAATAGGGGTATTAATGTCAAGTTAGTTATAACTAAATTTTTAAAGAAATCCCAAAACTTTAAATTCATATAACATATATCAAATTAAAGATAATTTTATAAGGATTCCAACGATATACTACATGCATATGTTCCGACGTCAAAATTTGAAAAAAAAAATCTAGAATTTTCGTATTTTTCATTTTCACATAGGCTTAATGTCAATACAGCTAAGATAATATGTCGATATAAAGCATATACAATGACAATTCTAAATTTGTGTTGACATTCTCAAAGCATTGTGTTGATATTTTCGAAAACACTATATTGACATTTTCATCCAAAATCCTAATTTGGCATTTTTTTTTATTTTTTTTATTTAATTAATAAAAACGAAAATTACACGTGCAAATTATAGACCACACGTTTTTTAAAATCATGTGGCCTTAAATGTTGTAGTTAGCAATTAAATGATGAATTAGCAATTGATCACTCCCCTATATATGGATATATTAGAAATAAATCATATTGTACGCTTGCATATAGTTGATATATTTTACGCTACTAATCTTGTACACTATGTTACTCCTAGCTATTCTATTTTGTTAGCCATTTTTCATGAATATGCAATGATATTATATTGTATTGCATATCATAAAATTACTTAATATTATAATTGTATCAAATAATCGAAATTTTAATTTCATTTGTGTATGTCACATATTAATATTATAAATAACTGGTATATTTAAGATACTACTAGAATATTCCCACGATATATTATGTACTCCATCCGTCCTCTATTAGGAGTCACTCTTTGACCGGACACGAGTTTTAAGAAATGTAAAGAAGAGTTGGTTGAAAAAGTTAGTAGAATGTGGGACCCATTTTTTTATATTGGTTTTATAATAAAATGTGAGTGAATTGAGTTAGTGGAATGTGGGGCCTACTTACTATTTATGGTAAAAATTAAAAAAAAGCATGCTTTTGAGGGGAGAGTGTGACTCTTAATTGGGGACGGACAAAAATGGAAAAGTGTGATTCTTAATGGGGGACGGAGGGAGTAAAATATATAATATTATTACGTTACAAAAACTACTAGAATATTATATAACCATCATTATTGCCAAAATAACTATCATATGACATAATACAATTATATACCAATAACTAAACTTGATAATAATAATAATAATAATAATAATAATAATAATAATAATAATAATAATAATAATAATAATAATAATAATAATAATAATAAAAAAAATAATAATAATAATAATAAAATAATAATAATAATAAATAAATAAAATAAATAAATTAATTAAAAAATAATAATAATAATAAAAAAAAAACAACAACAACTTATGTAGATAACATGTAAATTTATATGCAACAACATCTAAAGGTCATGGTACTAATAGGGTGAGTTTGGCCATAAATCCGTAATGATATATTAGTAGCGTTATATCATTATTAAGTTTATTAGTTTCATATACTATTATTTTTATATATTTTTTTAGTAGCTATTATTATTATATACCATACCTTATTTGAATATTATGATATTACTTTCTATTGTTAGTTAACATTTTTATATGGTTACATTATCAATTATTTAGATAAAACTAAGATTAGTAAAAAATTACCATTAAATACAAAATCAAAATTAAATATTCAATCGAATGAAGTTTTTTAGTTTCATAAACCAATGGAGCATCTCAAATGGTAGATTTAATCTAAAATTTTAGAATGTTATTATAAAATTGTAATTATTTTAATATGAACATAAATATTTTATTTTAATGAATCTTGTGATTTTATTAAATTGAACATTTAATTTAATCATAATATATAAATATACATTGAAATAAAAAAATGAATAAAGTAGAAAAAAATACGATCCACGAATAGTCAAGGGCATAGATATGATAACTATGAACAGTTTTTATGATGTTGGTGTAAATGACCTATGGATGATAGTAAGACGTGGCATTGTAATATTAAACAATTGATGGCTATTATTAATTTTTTATATAATTAAACAGACATAGATTTAAAATTTAATTTATCATTTTTCTCTATAATTTCACAAATAAGTTGTGACTATGTGGCATTACTTTTTCTTTGTAGTGAGTAAGTAGGTTGTGATATAGTAACACCAAGGTTAAATATACAATATATTTAAAATTAGTTATAAATTTAAAATTTAGTAAATAATTAAATTTGAATTATTTTGACAAATTATTAATATTGTATTATAGTATGTGTTTTGGTTAACATTAAATTATTTCACTATAATTAAACAGTAAATTAATATGTGGTATAACTAAAATTGAATTATTTTTATATCAATATATAGTTATATTTACATGTATTTTATTCACTAGTTACTTTAATAATGGGATAAGTTATAGTACAAACTAAATTAGTTTAAATTAAACAAGTGAAGCTAAACATAAATAATCACTAATAATAGAGATTGAAATATCATGAGTATATTTTATTAATACTTCAAATTTAATCGTATAGTACATATTAAATAATCTGAATAAGTAATTTTTAATACCTTATTTTGAATTATTAAAAATATGTACGTGTTTGATTACAAATAAATGCATGTTTGATTACTAAATAATTTTATAATAGTTAAAGATTAATATAGTTGAAATTGATCAAAATTATTAAATTACGTAACTAAAGTATATGGTTCAATGTTTTTTAAATGTAGGCATTGGAATATAATTAGGAAAAATATTTTTTTTCATCATGCCTTTGGATTTATTGATTTTCCAATCAAGTCGAGAATGAAGAATGAAATTTGAAGTCCAAATTGCCGTATTATTGATTGGATACAAATATACGATCGCTACTTATTTAAGTTACAAATATAATATATTCTACTACTACATATAACTATTACTAATATATGAGGGTATATTAGTCTTTAAAAAATTGTTACTCTCTAAATACATAAATTTCAACAATTGAGCATTAATTACACAGGATTTTAATAATTTTTTAATATTATGCCAGGCCATAACGTGGCCATTTAGCACTACTAAGAATTTTGATGATACCTAGGAATTGTTATTTTTGTTTTAAAAGAGGTTTATAATGATTGGAAAAGCGTGTGTTAAGTTGTGTAATTTAATTCTCAAAATGACTAGGAATCTGTTGTGTTAAAGTAACTGCTCTTTCAGAATCTTAGAGGCATATAATTTTTCTTGTTCTGTTGGAATTCTTTGATAACTGGAGAGAGCTATCTTTTTTCTTTAATATGAAGAAAATGACATGAAAAAAATTTCACCATTTTTGGTGATTATCTTATCGGTATATTAAAATGTCTTCCTTATTGGGCTTCAAGAATTATAAATAAAATATGGGCTCAAATATCTTCCTTATTTATTTCGAAGAAAATCGGCCCATCTCTGATGGGCCGCCTTATCATTGGGTCCTATTTGCAAGAGCTAGTGGCTCAAACTATCCTCTCCTTCAGCCCAATTATCATTTTCTTAAAAAAAGGAGTACTTATTATTGCGAAATAGTTTTAGGCTATATCATAAATTGAGCTTGCACAATTGGAATTCGACCTTCAATTTCTAAATTCAATTTTAATAGCTCAAAATATTTGAATTTAAAATTAATTTATAATTCCAATTACAATTTGAATTTCATATTAAAACTGGAATTCCACGTCACAACTAAATATTGGAATTTCAAATTTATTAAATTGGGCACCTTGACACAGTATACGCACACACACAGTGCATACACGCACACACTCTGCACACACAATACACACTTGCGCGCACACTTCATATCAATACTATATCATTTTACCGAACAAATGATTTGGAATTAAATTATAATTCAATTCTTTTAAATTCAATTTTGTGGAATTCTAATTTCAATTCCAATCCCGTGTACGGAACGAATCCTTATTCATTTGTTTACAATTCTCATGTGATATTAGTATATAATACTCTCGCCGTCCCTAAAAAATAGACAACATTTGAAATGACACGAGTTAAAATGCACAATTGATAAAGTAAGAGAAAGATAGAATGAAAAAGTGATGGAAATATTGTTAGTGGAAAATAAGGCACACCTCCTTAGAGATAAAAAAGTTTCCTTAAATAGAATTGATCTATTTTAAAGGAACATCCTAAAATAGCAAATTTGGTCTATTTTTAAGGGACATGGGAGTATTAATGAAAGCATAACGCAATACATAGTCGGGATCAAATAACTACACTACCCTAATGAGAGAAATATATTGAGCCTCTGCACAAGGAATTTGAACTCAAGACCTCTCGATTAAGAGTGTGTTATGAAGTCTCATCAGTAGGTATAGATAGAAACGTACATACACACAAGTAGATAATGGGAAATCATGAAATAGATCCATTATTTATAAGAAAATGATGGCCAATCATCGAACTTAGCCCTTTGGAGATGCGTGTGTATAACATGTGGATGCGATGTCAAAATAAGATGGCCTTAATCCACTTCATTTGATTTCATAAAACACCAAATCCATACGTTGCGTGATTTGTAGAATTAAGCAGATCCATCGCCGCATGCGTCTTTTGTTTTATTTTCTTTCCTTTTCCACTTTAAAAAAAGGGCAAGAGAAGTGACTGAGATATCTCAAAAGGCAAGATTTTATGTAACAAATAATCGCAAATGTGGACAAAAAAAATACTACAGTAGAACTTAAATTTGAATGTTATGAAAATGAAGCAAAAGTATATATCTTGATTCCGACTAATGAATACGACAGAAACGAAATATTTTTTTCTACCCACAGTCATTATTCATATTTCATACTGTATAGAGTATTATCTAGTTTTAGTGATACGTTTTGAAATAGCATACGTCTTGATTATAAACGGCAATGACTAACGTATGTAGATTAAAAAAATAAATAAAGTATAGGAGTATTAAATGTATGAATCTAAGTTTTTGGCACATTAAGCAAGCATGGCTAATTTGCAGTTGCGTTTAACAAAGAAATAACATCGTGTAGTGGATGATAAGACTTCAACTATTTAAAGTGGCGATTTATAGTCATTGTAAGGATACGTACAACATCATTTAAGTCGAATTACAACGTGGTACAATCATCTAGCTAGATTGAATTTGAAATAGTACTAGTAGTTTTAAGATGATGGGTAACTATAATTAAATACAGTATACTTTTTGTATGGTAAATACACATCAACATCTAATTACAAATTACAACTTTCTCCATTTATATTTTGAATTGATGAATGAAATCAAATGCACGCTGATGAAGCATCTCCATTTTCAATTTCATGAGAGATTGCCATGTTTCTTGTCTGATGATGCATCATGCATGCTGCATGTCCAAATACAGAATAAAATATATTTAGTTCTCTTGAATCTAACATCATGGAACGACAAGAATCAAGTATAGATCAGGGGAAACACATATTTTATCCTGATTTTCAAATTTTTTATGGGGGAATTAATTGTCCTAGAAGTTGGCTTCAATCATAAATGACGTGTTAAGAATCCTAGTCTACAAATTATATTCCGATGTACTACTATGTGATTAAATGGTGCTACAGTTTCTTTTCATTTGATAAACTACACATGTTTAATCAATCAAATCTTGATTCATATTCATGTACACGTCCTGATTCACAGTTGGAACTTGTAAGATGGGTTTCAGAATATTTATGTCTTGGATCAGATTAGAATCCATATGAGTAGATATACGAATTTAAGAATATTTTTGTTCTCTTCTCATATCTTAATAGTACTATCATTTATTATATTTATTCGCCACACATACGTACCTATATATATCCTTAACTATAAATGCAGGAATTTCAAGTATACTAGTACTACTTTAGTGCTTAGCTTATGCACGGTTAAATCGGAACTGTTAATTCGGCTCGAAACTGTATCAGCGGTTCCACACCTTCCAATTTAGAAGCCATCACTATGTCTCATGGGCGGAATCAAAACCGTTTCTATCGATCTGATTCCGGTTAGATAATTTGGAACCATACTCAACGCCGGCGGTTTCAATCCAAAATTTGGAAAAAGGAAGAATTTGTGAAAATCTATGAAAAAACGAGAACATTGATTAAAAAAACATTCCGACCCCACCGGTTTAATTTCTGGTTTAAAACCGGAACTACGGATTTTACTTAACCGGCAGGAACACTGAACATATAGTATATATCTTCAGTAGTGCTAAATAATTTTATAGAAATCCCATATATAAGAGTTAGGATACGTTGATTGAAAGAAACTGTATAGTAGACTTAATAAAATATGTCGAAACTTGTAACCATTATGGTGATTTGATTTGAGTTTTTTTTTTTATGTTTAATTTTGCTACTTTAATGTTGTGTGGTTCTTGATACTTCTTCTGAATCAAATCTACACCAGCAATGTTCGCATCGTGGGATACAAACTGGAGAAGACACTCGTACGATTTTTTTATTTAAACTCCTTGCCATTTTCTTAGCTCGAATTTACAGTTATTTTGTTACTAGTAGTATAACTTTTTTTCCCGATAAACACAACACTATATATACTACGAAGCTTTAATTCTATCTTACATCTATCATACCAATTTGTGACACCTATTTGATCAGAGAAACTTCTTCCAGGGTCATGAAAAGATACAATTAATAACGAAGGAAAAAAAGAAAAGAATATATTGCATGTTGGCCACTATTTCATTTATTTGCATTATTATGATGAATCATGTCATCATGGCCACTATTTGAATGCATAATACAAAAGAATTTAGAATTACGCAAGAATTTTTACCGAATAGTTGTAAGCAGCATATATGCCTGAATGAATTACTAGATTTTGTGCATTGTATGATAATACTACTAATAATTATTAGGAATAATTTATAAAAAAACTTTTTAACTTCAGCATGTCTCAATAACTTTTGAAACTATAATATAAAGAGTGAACTACAAAATTATTCTAAACAATATGGTCTGCACATTTTCTATAAAACTTATATCATCAGAATTTCTAGACTAGCTACTTAAATTTAAAAAAAAAAAAAAAACCTAAAATAATGCAAAAGTATCTCAAATCATGTATTTGAGGTACTTTTGTATTACTATCAATACATGATGAATATGAAATCAAACTTAATGTGAAAAAATCAAATATAATGTGAATATAAAACCATAACTTGTTATTACTACCATTGAAGAAATTTGATGCCACAATTTCCTGCTCATATGTACTTCATCGATCGAATTTGATTGCTTTTAGAGGATGAAACAAACGCACCATGTTTGCTGCAGGCGATGCACCTTACTATTGTTCATGTTATTTCTCTGAGATAAATATGCATATATACAGGGAGATGAATATATAACTAAAGTTACTATCAAGAATCCAAGATTATGACGAAAAAAAATAACTAAATTTTAATGCATATTCAAATAATCAATTGTACAGAAGTCTATTTTTTATCACAAGCATATCATTTCTAGTTCATACAAATACGAATGTCATTTTAAAATTGTTTTAGTTCATATTATGCAAACTATCATAACCCTATATATATTGGGCTTTTACTTAATCACAATAATAGTTACTAATTAAAACATGTATCTTTGAAATATGAATAGTAATAAAAAGATCAAACACAAAATAATAAAGGAATATGAAACGAAAAATAAAAATAACAATAACAAATCAATAAAAAGAAAAAATTAAGAAATGAGCAAAAGAATTATATACAATCTTCAGTTTAAGATGGATATTGCATATTTTATGATGAACAATATAATATAATTATTAAGTAACTAATAGAATAATGCTCAAGCGTATTTATTTTTTTTCAGAAATATAATGCTGACTTGATCGCAAAAAAACGTTACTAATGTTTCTTATCATGATTTTGCTTATATTATTATTATATGTATAATGTAGGAGTATATAATTAGTATAAATGTAGTAGGAGTACAATATAGATTATGCCAAGATTAATACTGAGAAAAGCAATTAATTAGGTATGCAAAAGTATGAGATAATTCTTCAATTAAAGTGGGATATTCTGAATTGATAATAATATTTTACCAATAATATAGGGGCATTTGCATGGAATCCTAATCCAGAATCATATGCTTAATATTGTTGACACGAGGAAGCTCAATGCACACATGGAGTATATATAACATCTCAGTATATTATATTTCGTCGTGGCATGAAGAATATTTTTATTAATTAATTATATACATCTAAGTATCTAACCATAGTTAGGAATAAATTAATTGTATTGCTATGTTTACTGTGGTTAAATATTCCGAAATTAGGGGAGGGTAAAAACGTAAAAGCCTAGGAGGCGAAGGGGCGGAATAAGTTTGGGCCCTGCTTACGTGGGCCGTGGGCGCAGTGCGCACCCACCAAAAGTTGACATCCTACTCAGACCATGATTCGCATAACTTTGTCATTGCATGTTTGGACTCAAAACTTAAAAAGCCTTAACTTTCGGGGTCTTTTTGTAATTCCCTTTTTTCTCTTTCCTTTTATTCGCAAATGCCATTGTACCAAACTTAGGCCACACAAAAACGAGATCAAGTTTTATGTTTCGTTCTTCATATTCAATTTATATCTTATTTCGTGTTTATAGATTTTCGTAATCATCATGCATTTTTCTGTATAAGATTCTTTATTTTTTGTAAGAACTTCACACGTATTCCACACAACGCACATTACCTTATTAAATTGTGGAATAAAAAAATAAACTTTATAATATAAACAATCAAAAGTAATATTAGACCTTCAACTATATAGTCTATATTGCATATATTGATTTGATTCTACGAGGGTTGTCAGGTTGTGTAACTAAGTTTATACTCACCTCACCCCAATAAATATGAAATATTTGGTTTTCGCCACGAGATTTTATGCAATGTTAATTTGTGAGTTAATGAAAAAAGAGTAAAGTGAGGGTGAGAGTGAGGAAAAAGTAAAGAGGTTAGATGATTTGTTTCTATTTTAGAAAACATTTCATTTTTAATGGGACAACAAAAAAACGTTTCATTTTTAATGGGACAATAAGAAAAAAGAAAACGTTTCATTTTTAATGGGATATAAGGAATACTAAAATAATGCATGTGTGGTCACACGTGTGATGAAAAGAAACAAGAAAAACAAGTTGGTCGCGCGTATCTTGAAGTCATCACCTCTGCAAAAATGGCGCTTTCAATTATCCACATATGTAACATCATTGCTATTGCAATTCCTTCTCAAGGGACAGAATAAATGGGTTCAGATTTTTTTTTATTTTAATTATAAGTGGAATTTTTTCATGTGAATAATTTGGTGGAATAGGTGGAATGAGTATTATTATACATAGGATAAGAATATAACTAATTCTCATTGTACTAACAGCATCTGTCACAAACAAGATTCTCAACTATTGCACTAATGTTACTATATATTGCATCTTTTTTAGTTTTAGCGTTTTTGAATTTGGACAAGAATGCAATGTCATTCTAATCTTTTCTTACATAAGAAAGGAAACCTTTTTCCTAAGTGAAAGTGGAGATTATTGCAAAGCTATCTCTCTTATTTTTTGTTATCTTCAATTTAGTGGATATCAGGCTGGTCTAATTAGAGGCATCCTTCGTGTGATTACAAATGATTTGACCAATAATCTTTCATTCCATAACAAGGAAATTATTGACCAAATGAACACAATCCAAATCCCAATTTTGCCCTCCACTCCATGCAGCCCCCATGCACATGCACAGGGACATGATAGGAAATTAGGAATTCCCATTACTACAAGGCACAACTTTAAATTCAGACCTCTTCAATAAAGGCTTTCATGCAGAAGGTTGTCTTAGAACCAAAAAATAAAAGAAAAAAGAAGCAGCAGTTTGGCAAGTCTGCTGCTGCAAAAGATTATAGTGGAATGAGCATAGGATAAAGATGCAAAGGATGTAAGAGAATGTGCTGTCGAGCATCCGCATCAATCAAAATTCCCTTCCTTCTCCATAAATAACACGATTTTAGTGCTCAATAGATATAACATTAGGCCATTTTTTTTCTTAATTTTTTTAAGTAGAAGTTATAAGCTTTGAGATGGTGAAGTTTTCAAAGCAGTTTGAAGGGCAATTAGTCCCTGAATGGAAAGAGGCCTTTGTGGATTATTGCAAGCTGAAGAAGGAGATCAAGAAAATCCATTTCCTAAACAATCTTGACACAAACAGCAAGCAACCCAAGGCCTCTTTTCCCCACACAATCATCTCGTCTTTGAGAAAATACGCGTTTCTTGAGCATAACCAGAGAGATCATGGGGTCATTCATGTATTTCCCCAGCCTCCATTTCAGTCAAAAAAAATTAGTATATTTCTGTCAATCTCACTGCATTGAATGTGAAATGTGTCGCGTCTCAATTTTCAGGTTCACCGGAAGCTTGCAGCATCGGATAGCAAGGGGGACATGTATGAGACAGAGCTGCTCGAACAGTTTGCTGATACTGATGCTGCAGTGGAGTTCTTTGCATGTTTGGATCATCAGCTTAACAAAGTGAACCAATTTTTTAGGACAAAGGAAAAGGAGTTTCTTGAGAGGGGTGATTCTTTGAGGAATCAAATGGAGATTCTCATTGAACTCAAAACCATGCTACAACAAAAGCGCGGTAAAGGCCCTTCTTCTGCAGAGGAATCTAAAGAGGATGATTCTGTTTCAGGCACCATATCATGTGGTAATCATCAGACAACTCTCTTTACCACATTCTTGATTATTTTTTAAGAATGATGATGTTGATTTTGTTGCGTTTGGCTGTAGATGAAGAGGTGTCAGAGCAAGGTTTGGAGAATTCTAGTGATGAAGTAGACAAACTTGGAGCTGAATTCTCGGACTCTCCGAGGTCAGGTGAAGTAGGGAAGCCATGTAAACTCAAGAAAAAGGACAGAAAAATGAGGTCTTTTTCAGACAGAACTGTGAGCTGCCGTGGAAAGAATCTGCGAATCCACATCCCTCTAACAAATCCAACACGCACGTTCTCAGCTATCTCGTACCTTCTCTGGGATGATTTGGTAAATCAGTCCTCCAAAAAATGTGGTGTGGACGGAAATAAGTTGCACATTAACAAAAAAAAGTTGCATCATGCAGAAAAAATGATCAGAGGAGCCTTCATTGAGCTCTATAAAGGATTAGGATACCTCAAAACCTATAGGTATAATTAACCATCTTTGGTAGTAGTATTACTTAAAATTTGTTTCTACTATTACACTTATAAAAAGAGAAAACTGTTGTGAAACATATCTTGTTTGTGACATTTCAGGAATTTGAACATGCTTGCGTTTGTAAAGATTTTAAAGAAATTCGACAAAGTAAGTATTTTAGCCAGTAGACGCGCATTATTTCCTTCGTTTAATCAGTATGGCCAACACTAGTTTTATGTGTTTCTCAGGTGACAAATAAACAAGTTCTCCCAATTTACCTAAAAGTGGTTGAGAGCTCTTATTTTAACAGCTCAGACAAGGTAAATCTCTAATCCTAAAAGTTGCAATATCTGGTAAAATATCGAGTGAACATAAACAACAATAACTTTTTATTCATAACTGGAAGATGATTGGATGTGTGAGTTGATAATTTTGGACAGTACCAAGTGTAATATGTTAGTTGAGGGCCTTTTATGTGTTTGTGTGTGTGTGCCTAGATTCCCATTTCATGTTGTCTGAGATATTCTTGTCTCACACTACAGCCAAAATCTGTCTGAAATCTAAACTAAGCTTCCACTAATATGACAGGTTTTAAAGCTAGCAGATGAAGTAGAGGAGCTTTTTGTGAAATATTTTGCTGATGATAACAAAAGAAAGGCCATGAAATACCTTAAACCGGCTCAGAAAGAAGAGTCGCATTCTGTCACATTTTTCATCGGTGAGTTTCTAGCAATACTCTACACCTAATGGAGAACAAACAAGAAATTGAAAAGATGAAGAAATGCAAGATAATGTTTAAAACTAATGGTTTCCTTTTATTTAAGTACTTTTTGTAGTGGAGATCTATCTTTAAGTAACAGCCGTTTTTCGTTTCAAAATTAAAGATTGATACATAAAATTTGTGACTATCAGACAAATTGATGACCATGAACCAGACATTGAATCCTCAATAAAAAATAATCATATAGGGTCCACTCTTTGGCAGTGGACAATAAAGAAAAGGTCATTTGAAGAAGCCATTATTGATTGAATGAAAAAAAAAATATAGAAACTGTATGTGTTGCTATGGACAGATAACAGCAGAGTTCCATACTCTCTCTGTTCCTCAAAATTTGAAATGATAGTAATGAAAATCTAAGATAACATGATCTATGTCAAGAATATCAATATTGTAACTGATCTTTTGATTGTTCCTTTCACAAACCAGGGCTTTTCACTGGTTGTTTTATCGCGCTTTTTGTGGGATACATTATCATGGCACATATTACTGGGATGTATCGACCTCAATCCGATGCTATGTACATGGAAACAGTGTATCCAGTCCTTAGGCAAGTGATGAAAAAAAATCACTAATTTTGATTCATTACCAACTCAACTAATAAGAGATAACTGAACATTCAAATCTGATCTTTGCAGCATATTTAGCCTCCTGTTCCTTCATTTATTCCTCTACGGATGCAACATGGTCATGTGGAGAAAGACACGTATAAACTACAACTTCATCTTTGAACAGCCACAGACGAAAGAACTGAAGCACAACGACGTGTTCTTGATCTGCACAACATCAATGGCTGCTGTGATAGGTGTCATGTTTGTTCATCTCTCCCTTGTATCTAAAGGCTACTCATACGCTCAAGTTCAAGCCATTCCCGGCCTTCTGCTTCTGGTAACTTCTAGAACATCACAGTCAAATACCATGACGAAATTTTCCATTTTCTTTAAGTACTAATTATAGAAAATCATCTCATCTGGTGCAGGCATTCATCATAGTTTTAGTTTGCCCCTTGAACATAATGTACAAGTCAAGCCGCTACTGTTTCCTTTCTGTGATAAGAAACATCGTTTTATCGCCTCTCTACAAGGTTGTGATGCTGGACTTTTACATGGCAGATCAACTCTGCAGCCAGGTATAATTAGTACACATTACACCTTTCGAAACAAGAATTCTACACACTAAACATGGTACAATCCGTTCATTTCCTCAGGTACCGATGCTCAGAGATTTGGAAAACATCGCGTGCTACTACATAACAGGGAGCTACAAAACTCAAGACTACCAATACTGCATGAGAACCACCTACTACAGAGACCTCGCCTACGCGGTTTCATTCCTACCATACTACTGGAGAGCAATGCAGGTCCAGGCCTAATCCATCTTTCTCCAGCAAAAAAAACTAAACAAGAATCATACCAAAAACTCACTAAATCCCTTTTTTTATTGGTTTGGCAGTGTGCAAGAAGATGGTTCGACGAGGGGCACACAAGCCACCTGGTGAACCTAGGCAAATATGTGTCTGCAATGGTGGCTGCAGGAGCCAAAGTGGCGTACGAGAAGGAGAAGAGCGCGGGGTGGCTCTGCCTCGTTGTGGTGGTGTCAAGCGTTGCAACACTCTACCAACTGTATTGGGATTTTGTCAAAGATTGGGGCTTGCTGCAGCTCAACTCAAAGAATCCATGGCTCAGAGATGAACTCATGCTTAGGAAAAAGTTCATCTACTATATCTCAATGGTATATGCCTCTTCATCACAAGATTAACACCAACAAAAAATGATAATCTTTTCTTGACAAAATATGCATGTTTATTGATGAATGTAGGGATTGAACCTCATTTTGCGGCTAGCATGGCTGCAATCGGTGTTTCATTACAATTTTGGGAGAGTAGACTACAGAGTAACCATGCTGTTTTTAGCAGCACTTGAGGTTGTAAGAAGAGGGCAATGGAATTTTTACAGGTACAGAAATATCATCAAGATTTATCAATACATAAATGTATCAAGATTGTTACATATTTTGTGAAAAGAAATGATTGTTGTTGTGTTGAATTTTCAGATTGGAGAATGAGCATCTGAATAATGCAGGCAAATTTAGAGCGGTGAAGACAGTGCCACTTCCATTCCATGAAGTGGATGATCAAGATTGAATATTAGCTTATATTCCTACATTCTTAATTATCCAACTAGAAAAATCAGAATAAAACTTTCTTGCAAGTTGATGATGATTGATGAAGAATATTGTCTCAACTGTATTTCTTTTCTACTGTTGGATTATATTGAATAAATTTATACCTATAATTTTAGAGGATTTCGAACCTTATTAATCAACACGGTAATTATTTTCATATTTCGTTATGATATGTGTAACGTGTTCAATATTCTTGCCATTTTGCCAACTCCTTACATATGTCATAATTCGGAAATATAATGAGTATTTCTAACAAATAAAATAGAGTACTAAAACACCAAGCCCATTTCCCACTCTTCAGTTCAGGCCTATTTTACCGAATTCTTTGTTTTTTTTATCAATAGACAACAAGTACAGAAATACAAAGTCCAAAAAAACTATAAAAGCAAAATGGATATACGAGCAAAAATACAACACACAAGCAAACACACAAGTTTAAAACAAATCATCATTAAAACGGAACATCCGTCATCCACAAACCTGAAAAACCACTACTTACCGAGAATTGAAGGGAAAATACGGAAAATCGCCTTTACTTTATCTAGCAAGAAGATAATTGTCTTTGCAATTATGTTGGACCATCTTCTAATTATAGATAAACCCTCTCACACTTGTCCGGTAAATATGAAAATTTCAGACACCTTCTTTTAATCCATATCTCAAGCTTTCAAGTAATGCCATTTTTCTCGACACGTCAGTTTGCTACCTTTTCTTCCGAATATTACTTTATTTATGAGTGTCATTAGATGAACCATTTCACATACGTACATTTCTTTGATGTTATGGGTGTTTAAGAGTATTAATTGATTAATGTGTGTACTAAAGAGTCTAATATTATTGGATGTATTAAAAGGCAAAAGAAATATAATGTGATATTTTTAAGAGAGAAAAAGATAGTAATGAATATATTAAATGGAGAGAGAAAAGTGTTCAAAGTTGTTTTATTATTTCTAAAATAGTAATCCCTCCGTTCCATAGTAATAGAGACATTTCATTTTGCGCACTCGTTTTGAAAAAATAATTATAAATAGTTAAAATTGAGAAAAAGTAAAGTAAGAGAGAGAATATTGTAGGTAAGACTCTCCTCTACATTATTTTTTCTCTTACTTACTCTCTCTCCACTTTAACTATTTATTATCATTTTTTTAAAATGAGTGTATAAAATGAAATGCCTCTGTTACTGTGGAACCGGGGAGTGCTAACGAATAACAACGTTATTTTGTAACTAGGTGGGTTTTAATATTTGGGCCCGAAAATTCGTCGGAAATAAACTATTTATATTTGACCGGAGTCAACATAATCTACAATTGCACGTTACGATAATTAATGATCATCTAATCAAAATTGATAATACTACTATTTTCACCAATTTTCCAATTTTTTAAAATCATTTATGTACCAATCAAAATCAATCCATATTCAGCCTTACAAAGGCATCGTTTGTTCCAAAAGAAATTTACGATTCAAATCACACGCACACACACATCTTTGAATTTGGGCACAATCATAATCTAAAAGTATGTTTTCGATGTACTCGGTACCTCCTAATTTATTACACGCTTGGAATAAAATCCAACTAAATATTTGACCAAGTAATATAAATACGAACTTAAAGATGCTATAACAAGTCCAACTGCCGAACATCTTATAAGTTAAAATGCAATCTTACATTATTTCAGCTAATTTATCGAATTAAAATAGAATGTTTGTACGTGCAGGCGAGATCAACCGATTCAGCATCTTTGAATGGTTCTAAACCCTCCTCTATGTAACCCCCAAATTCACAAAAAATATTATACATGTTCATTTATCACCTACACAAGAGAGATGGATAAATTTTGCACAATTCTACTTATTTCTTCATTTTTCATAGCAAGCACACATGCTACATCGAGCAAAGAGGCCGAAAAATGGTTCAAAAACATGCCTCATCGCAAAGAAAAATTCGTAAAACTCCATTTCTACATCCAGGACGCCCTAGGCGGGCCCAACGCCACCATTTGGGAGGTGGCGCGGGCTCAAGTGACGGCCAACTCACCTACTTCATTTGGGCAAGTTAGAGTTTTGGATGACTTGATAACATCTGAGCCCGACCATAACTCAAAGAAGCTGGGACGGGCACAGGGACTCATCGCATCTTCAGGCCTCCGCGAATCGTCTCTCACCATGAACATCAATTTTGTGTTCATGACGGGCCCGTACAATGGTAGCACGCTTTGTATTGCTGGCTCGAACCCTATCGAGAGGCTTAATCGGGAACTGCCAGTTATTGGTGGCACCGGAATTTTTCGGATGGCTAGAGGATTTTCCATCTCTAACACTTATTCGTATGATCCTATCAAAGATTTAGGGGTTTTGGAGTACACGGTTTATGTTTCTTACTTTTAGAGTTTTTATGTAAGAAAGAAGTGTGATTTAATTCATTATTTATAATTTTTGTACTACTAGTATGTATTATGCGTAAGTTATGTTTTGATTAATTTGTGGGATTTAAGGTATTTATGTTTATGTATGATTGTATGAGGAAACAGGGTTATATGTTTCTAATTGATCTTGAGTTATTAAAGATTTCTAGCAGCTACACTACATTGTGATTTAAAGATTTCATGTAGTTTTTCTACGTGGGGTATAATTTGAAAATAAATTTTAATATTTTATTTGCTCTCGCTAGTAGGTATATACAATTTACATTGTTATACGAACGTAGAATACTATGAAACTAGTTCGGCTAATAAAGGCCCATTAAACGGCCCAATGTGGCCATAAACAGCACATGTTCTATTTCAATAAGTTACTACTTCTAACATCTAAACTATTCTATTAGGAGTAGTATTTAATCGTTTTATTTTACTTTCGCATAAAGAATATAATCCTAATTCTATCTTCCAAAATTGTTCTACATTTAATTGTCAATAAATTTCACTTTATATAATAAAAGATTGAATTTGATGGACAAATGACTAATTAATAAATACTAGTATACGTTAAAAACTGGACTAATTTTGTCAAGTCTAAAGTTGTAACAGATCCCAAGGTTTGTTCTGCAACATTCTAAATTCCAATATCAACTTTATTTAAAAGAAGACAGCCGGCGGTGGTGGCCGTGGCCGCAGTAGTCATGAATAAGCGTGCAGTTGATGGCGGAACAACACACAATATGTTTTAGGAGAGTGCAGTCAGCAGTGGTCCAATTGCTTTACTCACTTGTCTCACTCTCCCCTACCTCTCCACAGTCACAACAAAATTGCATCAGACACTAAAAACCAAATAGTATTATTCAAGATTTATAAATTCTCGTCTCTTCACCTTACCATTATTACTTAATTATCCTTTTCTTCACCACTGTCTAGTGTGTTTTGTTTTCTGAATACATTCTCATGTTTTCCTGATCCAGCTTGGTGGGGCTGAGATTACCTTCTTTTTGTCAGAATTCATTCTCCCACCATCAAAAATCAAATATATAAACCCATAAATTATTAGTACTTCAATACACATTCTTCCTTTTTTCCATTTTACCAAGCTCACTTTCAACACAAAAAGAACCCATCTTTTCCTTTATAATTGTTTAACTGGTTGCTTTTAGCTAGTAGATGAAGCCAATCATGGCTAAAACCCCTCAAGACTCACTCTCTTCCTCCCGCAGATACTTCCACTGGACAAACAAAGCCTCCCAAGACGAAGACACCGAAATGGAAGAAATCTTGAATTTCACCCACAAATCCAAATCCAAACCCAAATCAGAAAACCCCAAGATTTTCCCAATTCACCAATCCCCACCCACCGCCACCGCCACCGCCGCGAGAGCGAATTACCGGAAAAGGGTATCAGTCAAGCTGCGGGCCGCCCTCGCATTCGGCCGGGCCCGGACGCCGTTTTTCGTGGGAACCCTCTTCGGGCAGCGGCGCGGCCACGTCCGGTTCGCGTTCCAGGCGGATTTCAAGGCGGCGCCGGCGTTCCTGGTGGAGCTGGCGACGCCGACGAGCGCGCTGGTGAAGGAGATGTCGTCGGGCCTGGTGAGGATCGCGCTGGAGTGCGAGAAGCGGCAGCAGCAGGAGAAGAAGCTGCTTCTGGAAGAGCCCCTCTGGCGCACCGACTGCAACGGCAAGAAGTGCGGCTACGCCATGCGCCGCGACTGCGGGCCCGACGACTGGAAGCTGCTCAACGCCGTCGGCCCGGTCTCCATGGGCGCCGGCGTGCTCCCCGGCGACGGCGAGGTCATGTACATGAGAGCCAAATTCGAGAGGGTCGTCGGCTCCAGAGACTCTGAAGCTTTCTACATGATGAATCCGGATAGAAATGGAGGCCCTGAGCTCAGCATTTATTTACTCAGAGTTTGAGCATTTTCTTACCAATATGTAATGCCATTTTAGTTTTATTTTACTTTGTTTAAACATAGTGACGAATGGAGTGGTGAGATTGGTATAGTTAAGTTGTGAATATGTTGCTGTTTTTTGTCAATGGAAGAAGAAGCCATGACCGATTTCTAGTTTTTTGTCTGAGTTTTTTAGATGAGGAATTTTGTCGAACACTTTGCATGCGTTTCTAATTTTGGATTAGTAAGGACAAGAGTGAACAATGATTTTTAAGGAAAAAAGAAGATGAAATGGCAATGATTAGGCATGATTTGGAGTCAGGGTAATGGTGACACACGTGAAGGAATGGATCAAATATGTTTCTTCAATTCTAAGTTTAGTCACCACTTTAATTATCATAGATCATGATGTATATTCAATTTTATCTTTCTTAAAAAATATTCTTACTAAGCAATTCAAACATCACCTTAAGATGTTATATAGGGTTATAACGGTTTAAGTGCGTGACAATTTGGGTTTGGAATTTATGAATTTGAAAATTTATTACTCCATCAGTTAAAAAAAATAGAGCAATTTGTGTATGACACGAGTTTTAATATAGAATTTGTAAAGCTAGAGAGAAAGGAAAAAAATAAGAGAGAAAGAGAAAAAGTAAGTGAGAAGTAATGTTAGTGAAATGATACGTACGATTATTATTTATTGAAAACTTTTCATAAATAAATGTGCTCTATTTTTTATGAATTGGATAAAAATGGTAATTGTGCTTTATTTTTTGTTGATCAAGAGAGTATTATTCTTGGTTGAAATTTAAAAAAAAAGGGACAAGTAACCTTCTTATCTGTCTCTCTCCAATGCAGGAAATGCTCACGAATGATGGTACTAATAATTAGTGATCGACACCATAAATTAGGGTCTTATAATTTAACCGAGTCATACAGACATTATAATACTTGCATTTAGTATTTTTTATGATATTTTTATAATTTAGTGAGTATAATTATTTAAAAGTCATATCTGTATAAATAGGTCAAAGTTATTTAAATTTAGCTTTACTCATAGTATAATTATTGCTAAAATTATTTGAAAGTTGTGTTGTTGGTAGTGTTATTTATCATGAAGTTTCTTCCCTATATTAATGAGTAATTGACTCCTGGCTCATATTAGTATACATATATCCTTTTAATTTATATGCAGAGATGATAATATATACTCATAATCATGTTATTACGGGATACTATTTTTTCTAAAAGGATTAAATTAAGTGGCGTTTGATTGTCATTGCTAATAATCATGAGACTATCCATCTAGGATTAAGTTGTAGGGTTCAATCTTATGAATCAAATATGATACATATTTAATCATGAGATTTAATCTTGTCAACACCCCCTAATTAACTAATTAGTAAAACTTAATCGATTTTTACTTCAACTAAAATTAGAATGCATAGTCCTTGAAAAAAAGTAGGAGTACTAGTACTCCACTTGTTTTCTTGCCTTAAATTCCACACAATTCCCAATTTCAAGAAATTAAACAAATATTATAAGCACGCGGATCTTTAAAGTGGAATGTAGAAAATCAAATCAAGCCCGGCGGCTGCATATTAAACGTTCGATTTTTATAATGATCTCTCAAACAATTCTCGATTATTTAGAATGAGAGGGAGATTACTTTTGCCTTGTGTTTGATAGTCACAATTCATATGGCAGAATCTGAAACATGAAACAAATTGTCAATTAGTATAATTGCTTGTTTTTGTCATGTAGTAATAATTTAAGGCAGCGAATGTATATCAGCGATTGTTGGTTGCAGCACTGGCAATTCTGCCTATTTGGATCCACTATTTTAGTCAAGTCTTATTTTCTTTCTTATTTTTATTGCACCACTCCAACACTACTTTTTCTTTAATTTTTTTTTTTTAAGTTTTTGAGTCTTTTTATGCAACAAAGTCTGAAATTTTATCTTTACACAGCGATCATACCCTACTCTTGTGTCTTGCCTTCTCCATTTTCGTGATTTATCATATCTCAGTTTCAAAATTTATGATTTGGATGTGTACCTATTAACCTATAAGTATGATTTGTTACAAAGTTAAATCCTAGTATAGTAGTATTTGATATAGAAACTACTGTAAAAGTTATGTTATGACGGCTTTTAACACACATGATTTTGCAATTTTTTTCCTCTAGTGGCGTCCTATAAATATGCCTCGTACGTTTTGTAACCGTAGTGTTCATTGAATGAAAAATCATAAAAGCACCAATAGGATGTGATCAAACGAGAACTCTAAATATTGTACAAACTCAAAACTATGATCTGGACCATTGAAAAATGTCAACAGATCACAAAAAAGCATCAATAGGAAAATGTCAACAGAATTTCAACGGTAGTCAATGATTGATGTTGTGTTGATATTGTGTTGACATTAAAATCTTAAAATTTTACACTGTGTTGATATTGTATTGAAACTGTGTTGAAGCTGTGTTGAAGAGTTTTAAATTTGTACAATATATAAGTTTGCATTTTATCACTACCCAGCACCAATATTTATTTATTTACGCAAGCATAACTTTCTGCCTATAAGGTAGAGAATCTCATAGTATATTATAAATATATGGAAACTTTGTAAAAGAAAAATCTATATGGGAAGTTTGGGCCTATTCTTGTAAAAAAAGAATTATATGGCCCATAAGTTGGAATGAAATTCATAAACTAGTTTTCACCAGCTTTACTGAAAGACCAACTTTAATTAAGCCAGTAGGCCCATGATAGATTAGACCTATACGAGCAATTATATGTTCATTACACAGTAGAAGTACTATAAAAAATATCATTAAAAAATCCAGAACTGTAATAACCAAATTTAATGTATACCAAAACAGCATATTTAATTTGAACTAACTACTAACTGGAAGCAGCTTTGTTTCGAACTACTAATTACTACAAAAAATAATAACTTTGCACCCTTTTGCTTTGTTTTTCTCTTCCCTCAGAGTTAGTGTTTTCAAATTTTTGTAGTACATTTTAATGACGTCAGCAAGCTTGTAGCACAAAAATGATGGCTAAGATTTTCTCTCTCAATTAGTGGCATCTAATAAATATGCCTCGTACGTTTTACGGCATATAGTTATTTCGAATAAAAACCATAAATATACTACGGCATATAGTTATTTATAATGCTATATGCAGAACTTTCTAAATGAAAAATCTATGGGAAGTTTGGGCCAATTCTAGTAAAAAGGCCATAAGTTGAAATGAAATAAAAACTAGCATTTCCTGGCTTTTTACTTGAAGGCCCGATACAGTTGGGCCTAAAGCCAGAATAGATTGGCCCTGGATGAGCAATTATATGCTCATAATATAGATTGAAACAAGATATCAAAAAATGTAATTAATCAACAGGTAATCCACAACAAAATTTAATGTATCACAAGAAAAAAATAATAAACACGTGACTTTTGACCTATATATTCATCTGTAGAAAGCTAATGAAGACAACTTTTTACACGAACTCTTTGACTACGTACGAAAAATAAATATTCCACGACATTAAATATCCCAAGCTTTATTACATTTCCAATTAGGACCTATATATGAATTATGATATCACCCATTTGTGATGTTTTTTTCTTTTGAATAGAAGATGAAGAAGCAAAATGTAATTAAAAAAAAGTTTAAACAAGGATATCATCCTCTATATATATATTTTCAATCTTGAGGTAAAGAGTTGTGGTTCTTGGATGGACCAGAAGGAGGGATAGGTACCCCTTTTGGAAGCTTAGCAAAGTACAACTCCTCATTGCGTCGCTTTGCCTTTTCTTGAAAATAATTTGAAGCCATTGAAGAATGATCACTCTCCTTCACAATCAAGATGGATCTCCCCGGCCTAGTCGCAATGCAAGAACTCCATGTATTAATGAGAAGGAGAGCAATAATGATTAGAGTTTTGAACAACGAAGATGGAGAATAAGAAGAAAACGAAGCCATTGTAGAGTATCTTTTAAACATTTTTTTTTTTTTGCTTTAGAGAATTTTTAGGAATGGTGTACAGCTTTTCTTGGTGATGAAGAAGATATGGATTTATATATACATATGTGGATGATTTATTGAGGATTTGTTTTTGCATGGGGAGGCCGAGAATAGGTTAGTTGGAAATGTGGTGTCAAGAGTTGAGAATTATCTAATAATTTTAGTAGTACTACATACATGAAAGTATTAAACACGCAAATGAGTGTTGAATTTTTTTAATTATGAAAGTATTAAACCGTGTATACAATGCATGGGTTCTATTGGATGCCGGCTTGAGTTTTTCATAATTTAAGTATATTTTTCGTGATAGGGTTTTCAATGTAGAATAATATTTCTTGTACGTCAAATATTGTTTCTCAATTATTTGTCTTATATAGGAATAAGTGTGAAATTGGTTTAGTTATAAATTTATACGTCTTATTGGATTAAAAGATTTTGTTGTATTTGTGGAGGTACCGATCACGTGACATATGGTAGTCTTATACTCATACTCTTACCCAATATGGTCATCAATTTTTAATGTGAACTACGTATTTACAGAAGATTAAGAGCATTACATAGCTACGCCTACGCTACGTATCTAAATCTTAAGCACTAATCTACCCAAGTGCTTATCTTTCTACATTCATATGTATTTAAAGGGAAATTTAATCTTAAGCACTTAACAATAATCATATTACTTTTTTTTAAATCTTGTTAAAATTATATTTTATGAATAATAAAATTAATAGTTTCATTAAATAAATAAAAGAACAATGCATAATTGAACTTAATAATTTCAATGAAAATGAAAATGAAACTTCAAAACCAAAAATGAAATAATACACTAATTAATTGAAGGTATATTAAGCATATGTATATGTGTGTGTGTGTGTGTGTGTGTATACCTCTGCCATTATGTGTATCTAACTACTTATACATGAGTTCCTTAAATTGCATGTTTGGTGCATTAGCATGAATTTATTGAAGGAAAAAGGGAAGATTAAAAATTTCAACAATGAACTTTTTTATAAATCTTTTGCGTGAGAAGCTACCAAAAGCTACACATGGGCCACTAATTACGATTAATAATCACTTTACTATTTTAAACTCGACAACGATAGTTATGTGCTATTATTGGTTCAAATCTTAGTACTATCAATCTAAATGAGACTTGTACGAATAATGAAATCAGTTCGGTTTGCAAGAATCGAAGTTGAATAGTTATAATTATTGTTTAGATTATGATACTTTAATTTGTTTGTTGTTATGCGGCAGCTTTATCGACCATATCATATTCATACAAAAACTCTCTTTTTTTTAACTAAATACTTGTAATAAGTAGTGTTAAATTAGTATTTCAAAGACAATTAATGAACAACCTAAGTGAAAAATAGGGTGCCATATATATAAAGAGTAGTGATTTAGAGACATAATGTCTCCATGACATAATATCCTTATGTCTCTATGCCATAATTATATTTTATATGTGGACAAATATAACCAAATGCTATTTTTGGATAAAATCAATTAGCATGAATGCATGATCATTAGGGGGTGATCTAATTTCTATAATAAAGACTAATAAAGCTAACGGTGAAATTAATTCAATAGAGTATATTATATATTTTACATAGGAATAACATAAAAATAAATACTCAAAAATCAAACTAGAGTACTAATATTATAAAATACTTAAAATTAAAACAATAAATTTAATTAGTATTATATTTATTTTGACTAAAATTTAAAATTTGAATAAATTAAAATTTCAAAATTGAATAATTTAGAATAGTAAGTATGATATAAAAAAACCTACACCCAATTAGTATTAATATATTATACATATTTTCTTAATTTTATTTCATAATATAGTGAATTGAGCTAATAACTCAATTATTTATAAAGCAAAAGAGAAAATACCTTGTAATTATTTATTTGATTGAAGTTCGATGGTAATGTTCTAAAAATAAAAAATTTAAATAAATTAAAATTTTGGAAAGGAAAGAAGTAGTATAATAAAAATTACAAAATTCTTAAAATAAAAACTATAAAGTCAATTTATTATTATTCATTTTTAATTTATTTAATGATATATTGAATGGAGCTTAAAACATTAATATTTTATATAAGAAAAAAAGAAGAAAATAATATAGGTATTAAATAGATTAGTTAGAAACATAAAGTATGATTTTGTTATCAAGGTTCAACTATAACATTCGAAAGAATAAGAACTTAAAGAAATTGAATTATGGAAGTAAAGAATTTAAATTTTTTGCAATCCAAATTGTTACTTAAAAAGAAATCTACTATATATTGCTTTTAGAGTAAGGTAAAAAGTGGTCATAAACATATGACCGAATTATGAATTTAGTAAAAAATATCCACTTTTTGAAAATCATGTCCTAAACAAATGAAATTGTCGTCGGATTGGTCCTTTTTTTAAGGTTGCGTAAAAAAACTGACGATCAACGCCCAATTAGTGATATTTTGACTAAATAATAAATATAAAATTTATAATTAAAATTTATTTTGAAAGTAAAAAGTTAAAATAAAAAATATGCAATTCATAAAAATATTAAATATAAAATTTATAATTATAAATTTAACTATCAAAATGGCTTGTAACTAATTTTATTTTTGATCGAGGTTCAATTATTTTGTTAATGTTAAAAATTATAAATTTAATTGTCAAATGACTTGTTACTAAAAGGAGATAATTAATGATAAAATAAATATGTTGAACCTTAATCATAAAAAACTTATATAAAATACTAATAAAGAACATAAAATTATAATAACAGATATACTGTACTTAACAAACAAACCCAATATAGAAAACAATTGAGTTTAATAATCTTGACGTATAAAGACATTAAATCTTGAAAGAAATTAAAATGTTTAATATGCAGCATTCAAATCTCTAGAGATTAGTATGGTAATAATGGATTGAATTTGTTTTCTAAAAATATAATCATAATAGATAAAGGGTAAGAACGTCTAGTACAAAATGTGTATTTAAAATAATATATAGAAATAATAGAAATTGACATAATAGTCCCTATTATGTCTTAGACATTATCCAAAACATTTTTGATATATAAATTACAAATAGTTCTATTTATGCGATATCAAAATTCAGAAGTTACCATAAGTAAAAATAGAAATAGAATGATCCTTCTCATTTCATTAGTGATCTAATTTGTGAAGCGTGAATTTTACTACTAATAGTTAATAGTCTTTTTTTAGTGTAGATATTTTGTGGGCGTTCAGGAATAGCTTGTTGTTGTCATTGTTTTTCAACTCTCTTTTTAAAAATTGAGATTTTTATGAGTGTTTAAAAATCTAAAAAGAAATTATTAATTATGAATTGGGGTTGTTTGTAAAGAATATAATAGACTACATCGTTAAAGCATTTTTTTGACGATTTGCTTAAGTTAAGATTAATTTGGTAATATTTGATCATTGCATGTAATTTTTGTGATTATTACTTTATTATTTCAATTAAATCTTGCAATGATGATCGAAGACGATGAAATTTCCTTACGTGCCCTTCTTATTAAAATTTGCAACCATTTTATTTATTTATCAGTTTTCTTACTTTAATTGTTATAAACCACACAACTACTAGCCACAACGTTTAATAAAAATTGAACGATCTTTATAGGTATTTAATGGAGTATATATTTCTTCATAAAAATGGAAACAATCGTCACCGAACAAAATATTCGCCAACCCAATTCAATATAATTGGTATAGTACATTAAATAAACCAATATTAGCTGTAAATTGTGGTAAAATGAATCACCCACCAATTTTGAGACAGCATATACATAGCCAGAACTGCCGGCCGGCCGGTAATGATTTTGGAAATAAATTCATGTCAGTGACATTGGAAGCAGCTATAATCTAAATTTCATGTAAAGTATAGAAAAATAAAATAGTTTATTTAGAATTAGTAAATCTTTGTGTTTTTGTGTAAAAAAATGGGATTATGCATAAACAGTTGTGACAGCTCTGGGGTGGACCCTAGAGGCCAAAGAAATCCAAAACAGAACACTAAAATCTAAGTCACAATAGATACCTAGAGCAACAAACTCTGAATTAAATTTAACCACGTCTACAATTCTGACACCCTTGAATCACTCTGCATTACTGCCCTTTGTAATTTCTAGTATGATTTTTATCTTCAAATGGTCCACCACCACTTCCCTCTCATCATCACCACAATCTCTATACTTTCATGGACCACATTTCTCTACAATCTATACATATACACATGCAATGCAATGGTGGATAGGGTCGTGGGGTCGAGCGACCCTATCACGAGCATTGTAGTTGTTGTTGACCTCACGGTGCGACGTCTCAGGGTTCCCTAACCCTTCATGGTATGATTCACTTTCGTTTTTCATCCAGTGACAGTTGCCGCACTACCTCTACCTTTCGACATTGGCAACAACCTTCGTTAATACGTGTATCCCTCGTGTATCCTGTTTTCTAGATCCGTCAGTGTTCGCACGACTAAATTTAAGTGACCAGTGTGTGTGTGCAACAAATATTCTACCCATAGCACCAAAACATATCTACAGTTAGTTAGTTCCATTGCAATTGATATTTCGCTTTCGCAACATTAATTATCATCTCTACAATGACTGGATCAAGAAGGTGCTCTTGATAATTCCAATTTTATCTTTTCCCCTTTTGTCGTTTTTATTGGCTTTCAAAAGCCAAACATTTATTTGGGATATTAATTAAAAGACTAATAGACAAAAAGGTAATGCAAGGAGTAAATATCGTTGGAAATATAATGAGTTTTTAATTAGCTTGATTACATATACAGAGTGACATTTAGCAAATTTTAAAATGTTGTTAAGCCAAGACTAAGAAGGCCTCAACAAGCAAAAGTAGCCCACTAACACTAAACACTTTGAATTCCAAAGAAGGCACTGATGATGCGGGGTGATGTGTCCAATTCTTGTCGAAATTTGAACTCGAATCGAGACCAATTTCGTACTTGATCACTTGAGGTCGACATAGCTTGACCCCAAAGGGCGCATAAGTGGGTGACTCGAGCTCAGCTTGATAGCAAAGGTTCGGGTTTCCCCACGCCCCGAAGCGCCGTCCCATCCGCCGGTAGAAGAGCTCCGAGAAATCGAGCTCGCCGGTGAGATTGTTGCCGTGGAGATAGATTGCACTAACATTAGGTAAAGTTGCAATCTTTGAGGGTATATCCCCTGTTAACTTGTTGTCATTGAGACCCAAAAACCTTAGACTTTTCAAATGTGTTAGAGACTCTGGGATGCCACCTGTCAAGCTCGTATTGGCCAGATCCATAGCAGTTATACAATTCAAATCTTGCCATCCAATACTCATTATGTCTCCACCAATGGGATTGTTTGAGAGGACTAATTCTTGCAATGACCCCAATTCTTGAATAGATTCAACCAATCCTCCACTTAACCTGTTGTTACTAAGGTCTAAAAGTGTGAGGTTCTTAAGATTCCGAATCTCACTCGGAATCTCGCCCTCTATTTGATTATCCCTCAAGTCGAGTTTTAACAGGGCCGTCAACCCTCCTAGAGTCACGGGCAGGGTGCCCGACAGCGCATTCCCACTCATATCAAGAATCAAGAGTCGGTTAAGCCCACCTATGCTGCTCGGGACCCTGCCCGTGAACGAATTCCTGGCAAGATTCAAACGCCTCAACGCCACCAAACTACCAATGCTCTCGGGCAGCTGCCCTATTAGGCCATTTTCCGTAATCACCAAAGATTGAAGATTCCCGAGCCCCCCAAAAGTCTCGGGAACTGTTCCGGTGAGGCCGGGATTTGACCGGAACTCGAGCGATTCCAAACTTCCAGAGAGAAACTCCCAATTCCCGGCCGGGATCGAGACGGCACGGCGGCGAGGCGCCACAAAGCAATTGAAGAAGGATAGTGATTTCAAATGCCTTAGTGCAAACAAATTGGGACTAAAATCCACATCTTGTCTACATGTTAAAGAGTTATCTTGAACAGGTCCAATGCTTAAATCAGTCACGTACCAAAATCCATCATACAAATCACAAGAAACTCCCTGCATTAAGAGTGATAGAAAAAATAAATTTCCATATGTAGACAATTTGTAGCAAGATTCATTTTTTAATACTTATTATAGCAGACAAATTGAGTCAGAGAATGAAGGAAGCTGCACAAGCGAAAGCTTTATTTTGTTTCAGTCTCTTACACAATGCAATGCATATAATAGAGAATAAAACTAGAAATAGAAAGTGGAAGTCTTGAATTTTAGAAAGCTTCTCCAAAACGACGTAGTTTTAGTCAGCAAGGAAGAGGAATCCACAGTATAGCAAAAAAAGTTGCACAGTTCTGCACGGATTTGACTACTCTTGCAACTTAAAACGAGATCCTAAAATAAGATGGATATTCTACTTTCCAATACAACTTTAAAACTGGATAAAAGATTCAAAGAAAATTTATGGAAAGTTATTTTTTTTTGAGAGAGAGACCTGAATAGGGGTCCAACCGCAAGGATCTGGATAAAGATCAGAACCATTCCACCATTTTCCAACAAAATCTTGAATAGTATTATACAAAGCTTCTTGCTCAGCTCTCACCATCGGAGCTCCGACGCTCTCATCTTGTCCAATGCATGTCGCAGTGAAATGAATCAAACACACAACAAGAACTGAAAACCTCAAAGACTCGATTTTTATCATGGCTGTTTAAACCCCAGATTTAAAAAAAGCTAGCTAGAAACCAGCAACCAAGAAAATGCAAACAATGGATTCAAGAAATCAACAAATTTACAAGAATGCGAATGATAAAAGAGAAAAAGATTAGATTTTTATCGAAATGAAAGCGCAAGGATTAAACGCTGAGAGAATGAAATGCGGAAAGGTGGGATTTTTCGAAGAGGGATTGCAACACGAAAGTAGTGGAGGCTAGAGTTCGATTCTTGCATGAGTTTATAGCAAAAGCTAAGGTAGTAAATGGGGAGTAATGAAAAGGGAGCGTAGACTGTAAGAGCGGCAGAGTTCGCAGTAGTCTGAGGAAGCCTAAGGCATCTTTTCAGCTAATAAGTTCACAACCACAGTTGTCAGTTCGAAAAAGAGAAAACACATATAGCAGTTGTGGTAACTCCAATAATACCAAGATCTAACCAGTGGCAAAAGAGCTGATCAAGAAAAGGTTGCAGCTTCTAATTTGTACGAAGAAATCTATTTCCAAAAGCTTGAAAATACTTAACCCAAGTTGCTATAGTTTGAATTCTTGATTGGATTAATATCGATATGTGAAATCCAATGCTAGATAAGTGATGGTAGTTTAATGAGTGAGTAAACAGTTGGGAGATTTATTGTGGGATATAGGTATCTAGGCTTCTGATCAAAGGGTTTCAAGAGAGATGGGGGGTGGGGTGGGGTGGGTAGGGGGGGGGGGATTAGGGGACCATATTGAATCTTTGATGCTCAAATCAAAGTGAAATATGGGCTTGTAAATGCATGCAAGACAAAGGTAGTTTTTTGTCTAGAGGAAACTTGTTCTCACCTTTGGCTGTTGGGTTCAAAACTGATTTTGCTGTAATAAAAGAGGACAAAAGGAGTGGGCATGAATTCAGACATGGTGAAAGACTCTTCGAAATTTGGACACAACTTTTTTTTTTCTTTCTTCCTTGACAGTTCTAAACGCTTGTTTAGTAGTGGGCTTCAATTAATACATTTCAGTTCATTAGAGCCTTCACAGTAATGTCAATTCTCAACCCCAACAGCAACTAGAAAAATGGCAGAGCTAAATTATTGCTTGTTGGGACTGTTTAATGCACAATTTTGTGGTTAAACAACCGTAACATATGCAATGATGTGTGTTTTCACAAACAACACACTGTAGTGTGTGTACTATGATTTTTTTGTGAGGGGACCAAGGAGATAAATGCAATGTTGTAATGGAGAATTAATGAGGCTTTGGTGTTGGAGAAAGGGCAAAAAAAAAAGGCTAGTAAAAGAGAGAGGGAGATGGGGCTAGCCCACTCTACAAATATCATTTTCCAGACCTAACAATGTGATAAGTCATTTTCTAGACTTTGTGGCTTTTTTTCCTCTAAGATCCTTTCTAAACAAGATTAATGCACCCTAATTTAGCATTTGATTTTCTTACTTCTTTGATGATATGTCACTTAATTGGGGAAAAGGATTGGCCATTGCTTTTCTGGATTTGTAACTGCTATGGGGTTGATGGAAGTAATTGGGGTCCTTTTCTTGCTTCTTTTCTTAAGGCCATTTCTTGGCATGTGCACGAACATGGGTCCCCTTTGGTATTAATTAGCTTCAATTGATATGAATAAGGGTGCCTTTGCCTCCACAAAAATATAGTTCAAGAATTATTGTCAATTATAGTGGAGCAGATACATAATTGCCACCTTTTAACGATAACAGATTGAATTATTATAAATTTTCTCAAATTATTTGTGAAACAAACGGCTTAAGCCATAAATGAAGTTTCTCAACCTAAGTTGCTCACTACTGTCTTGATTAGTGGGTGTAATAATTTGGGCCACAATTATTAGCTTTAGGTGGTTTTATTCAGTGCAAAGATTTGACAAAATTCAGTTTCCCCAAGCTGATCACACTCGTTTGAAAAAATAAAATAAAGAAGAATAAGGTATTTTGAAATACAACCGGACTACAAAACCGAATATGCTGACGGATTCTCAACAAAAAAAATAGACCCCAACAATTCGGAATCCACTACTTACCTATGCATATTGCTACAACATTTTAACCTTGTGAAGTTCTAGTACGTAAAAAATGACATGTTACAAGAAATTAGCCATCAAGATGTGAAGAATTTCCAAAGCTTTCTGGGCACTGAAGCTTCACCGGGATTATCTTCTTCATCTTCATCTTCATCATCCTCTTCTTCATCTTCATCTTCATCTTCATCTTCATCATCCTCTTCTTCTTTGGGATTACAGTGCAATGGACTGTTGTGCTCATCTTTGTGGTGGTTGTCGTGATCATCTTTGTCGTTGTATTCTGATGTGCCATTGACCTCCTCGCTGACTATTTCCACTTTATCCATGGACTTGACAGCATTCGAATTTTCTTCAATCTTGGCTTCTGATGGAACAAACTGCATTGCAAATTTGAAATACACAACTGATTTAAACAACAAAATACTTGAGGAAGAAACGTGATGCATTCATAATTTCAAGAGAGACTTACCCTGACTACTCTATCAACCATGATCATTTGTTCGTGTTTATAAGCCACGACCTGGGCTGGATCCTCAGGGTTGTCGCTCTGACTGGCGACTTCAGCTGGTGTGGAATTAATTTCTTTTGTGTTGCTGTCCATTTCAAACATGCAAAAGGAAATCAATTTGAAGAAAATTGATGCATCAACTCATAGTAACTATTTTCATGAATGTGTAGTGAGATTCAGGACTAACGCTTTATGACGTCGAAGGTTATAACGTGACTTTCCAGTATCTTGTGCCACTGGAGCAGCAGCCTGCCGCCTTTTCCTGCGGCCACCCACACTCACGCTTTCCGACTGACCATCACTTTCATCGCCATCACTCATTTTAGAAGACACTGCACGAGTTCGTTTTCTCCGAACAGAACCAACTCCTTTACCAGCAAGGCTAGAATCTCCTCGACTTTCCTCATTGACAGAAGCAGGGGCGTCCTTATTTTCTTCCTCATTTGGATGATCATCTTTTGATGTCCTCCTGAAGAAAGCTTCAGCATCTTCAACTACTGCTTTAACAGAACGTGTTCTGTGGATTACATCCCCTGGTTTTCTAGCATATTTTCGTCTACGATGAGTCATCTCAGAATGCTTTGAATCTTCTGAAACTTCTGGTACAGCTCGATCTATTTCGGTCGCATTGGATTGAGTGGCACCTCCAACTGGCATGCTGGGTTCTCCAACATTTTGAGCACTGACCAGTGTATCAGACAATGCTTGGTCCAAGTTTTGAGAAGGCACGTCTTGTTGAACTTTTGTAGTTGGAGACAACTTAAAGAGTCTGGGGGTGCACTTCCTAAGAAGCCAGGATATACGCCCACCAGAGTCCGGAGATTTTGCATCATTCTCACCAGGAGTTCTCTGAGCCTTTACTTCATAAGAAGCGACTTTTTCCAGAAGTTGTTCACCAATTGCCTGAAGAGGAGAGGCTCCGCTTTCGTCCAGTTCAGTAATAAGATCAGCTAGCATGTAGTCGCTTGCCATGTCCCCACAGTTTTGACAACTCTTTATCCTCTCAAGAAAAGAAACCAACCGGCTTCTTTCTTTGACAAATTGCTGCCTCTCTGACTTGAGCTTTTTACTTAAAATGCCAAGTTCATTAATGTCATTTTGCATTTCTAGCTGCTGCTCTTCCAACTGCTGCTTATTCCGGGCAATATTTACTCTTTCCTTCTCCAATCTGCTTCTCTCTGACCTCATATTTTCCATTTCCTTGTCAGCAACGTCCTTCAAATGACTGATATTGCTACGTTCCTTCTCAGTCTTCTCCTCAAATGCCCTCTCTCTTTCCTGAAGAGATTTCTCGAAATCCTCTTGCTTATTTCGCATTTCTGCCTCAAGATCCCTCTTACGAGTCTCAAAATCACGAATTAACTGATTATGCTCGTTCTGAGCTTTTTCTGATAACATTAACTGCTCATGCTTCATTGTAGCAGCAAATGATTCTTTCTCAAGTCTAAGAGCCTCCATCTCCCTCTTAATGTAGTTTTCCAAGGCTATTTTATCTTCTTCCAATTTCCTTTCCAATGAGTGTTTGTATTTATCATTTGTTTTTTTGTCTTCGTCAAGTTGTTGCAACTCTCTAGTAACTTCAGCTCTTTTTTGATCAAGAACCTCCCACTCTTCCTCGAATCTCTTCCTGTCTAGCTTTAAATCATCCCGTTCCTTACAAAGCAAATCATTCTGCTGATTGTACCTCTGTATCTCCTGTTTCAATTCCAGTATCAAATGGTTATGATTCTCCCTCTCTTCTTCAGTAATTCTAAGCTTCTCTTTTTCATCATGCATCTGTAATTCTGTCCGACTAATCTCAGCTTTCATCTTCTCAAGCTCATCCCTGAGACTTTGTAATGTTTCTTTCTCTGAAATTATTTCTTGTCTAACCGAGTTTAGATTCTTCTCCTCCAATTTGAGGGCCTTATCTTTTTCCTTCACTCCCTTTAACTTTACATCAATATCCTTCTCTTTCTCCTTTACCCTTTCAGATTTCTTCTCCAGAGCCTGTTCCCGCTTTTTCAATTTTTCCATCATATGGCTGGTTTCGCTCTCCTTCTTAACCAATTCATCAGTTTTGACTCTAAGCTCATCCTCAAGCAACTTTCTCTTCTCTTCCATTTCTACTTCAAGGTCCTGCTTTTTTATCTCAAATGCAGCTTTGTGCTCATCAACAAGGTTCTGAATCTCCATCTGCAATATGACTTATCAACCTTCAGAGGGTTTCTATGAAAAATAAAAAGGACCCAAAATTCCAACTATCCAACTAAATAGCTGATATATAATGAAATGAAATTGCATAATAGGAGGATTTAGCAACCATATAGTAATCTCATCTTTTGCACTACAGTCTACACACTCTATTTGTTTCTGTACAAGATAGGTAGATTGATTGCAGGAACAACACTGAACATTCTTACAAATATAATGAAAGCATATGATGGCCTCCCTAAACTTGAGTAGGAATATCAATTGAATATTTGAATATAAAGATGAATTTTTGGTTACCGAGATGATGCAAAATCAACAAGATATATTCCACAAATAAATTTCCCACAATCTATTGCAAATTTTCCAACACAAAGTAGTCATTATGCAAAACAGTTCTCGTCCGTGAAGAGAGGAAATGCAGAAAAAAGGCTACTAACAGATACCATTACTCAACACCCGCAAATTATTTGGATCATTAAGGAAGCTATAAACAAAATCAGAAAGTGCAGCATAAAAAATCAACAAATCTTCATGCAAAGTGCAAAGTAAGGAAAGCAACTCACTCTCTCCCTCTTGCTCAGCTTCTCAGTCAACACACTTAAATCTTTTTCCTTCGTCTCTAAACTAGATCTAAGAGCTTCAGCTTTCTGCACAGAAGTCAATCCAAAGTTAGACATAAAAAGTATAGAGTACAATTTTAAAACTAGATACAATCAGAGGCTTACTTCCTCTTTCTCGATCAGTTCAGAAAGTTTTTTGTCAACCTCTTCTTCTTTTTTCTTTAGATTCAAATTTAGCAACTCAGTCCTCTTCTGTTCTTCAGCAAATTCACTCTCTTTCTGCTTCAACATCCTATTTAGTTCGTTTAACTTCTCCTCTCTCTCATTAATATGTCTCCTATTCTGACAAAGTCTCTCTTCACCTTCTTGCAGTTTCCTTTCCCACTCCTGCATATCTTCTTTATGCTTTAGATAAGTTGCTTCGTGGGCATCCCGCCTGGTATAGAATTAGACAAAGATATTTATAAACAAAATCATGAGCTACAATCAAATAAGCAAAACGATTAAGTCATCACATTAATCATACTCGGAGATGAAGGACATGCGCTCCGTTTTAAGTACACTTTCACGTGTCTCAACCTCTTGCAATTTCCTCTCCATCTCTAAACTCTTTCTGCTGGCCTCAGCAAGCTTTGAATCAGCAGCAAGCAACTTCTGTTGCACCTCCAAAGACCGATCTTCAATTCCAGCCACCAAATGATTGGCATCAGCAAGCTTCGTATCAGATGTTATCTTAATTTTGTCATGCTCCGCGTATATCTCACGAAGAGACCTCTCGAGCTGCAGAAAGTAAGCTTTAGCATTTCACAATGACAAACACCACATATTGAATTTACAATGACAACATAATCACCTCTGCCACACATTGTCTCTCAACCTCAAGAGCCTTTCTCAAATTAGTTTCACGCTCCTCCACTTGATTAACTGCAGTCAAGTGTGTTGCCTTTTCACGTTTGAGAAGCTCCTGCGCTTCTAGAAGAGATTGATGAAGTTCTTCATACTTTGAAGTCCACTCTTTATTCTCAATTAGTAGCAAACCCATATTATATTGATAATCGTGAAGCTGCATGAGCACGACATAAGATTGAGTAAGCTTCAAATTGGTTCCACACTTCCAGGATATGCTGCATCTTAAGTCTTAACATAATCAATGATTCCATATACACCAACAATATATGCCAAATTCTAATCAAGTCCAGAAACAAAGAGTTTATACATCTTTGGCAATAGTTCATTCACCTTATCGATGTCTCAGCTCATTATATTTATCATTCTCAGCATTATACACTGTTACTATGATTTAATTTCTGCTCTATTATCTCATAATGCTCTGGGCACCTTACATGAAGCAACTACTACTTTATTTCTCAATGAGATGGGCGAATTTCCAGCCGGCATTACACTTAAGCATATCAAAACCTAACCAAGAGTTCTTATGCTATGCGATCACCCATTCACCAGTCAAGTTAAAGACTCAAATGAAAAAACAATATAAATCAAATGAATAAACAAAGCAGTCAAGTTAAAGACTCAAACGTTCAAAATGAAACAAAGCCGCAAAAAGTAAGTACAAATTTGGCCATTCTAATCTAACCTCTCTTTCAAGCCTCTGGGCTTTCTCCAGCAATGCTTCTCGATCACGTCTCTCCAACGCCGCCTCATCCAGCAGCCCCACCTCCCGAAACCTTCTCCAATCGTCCATATTCTCCGTCTCAGCTCTATCCCCATTGTCATTCAACAAGCCCCTCGGTGGAGGCGGCGGAGGTCCGTCAATAAATGTCACCAATTTGTCCTTGCCGGTAGTAGGGTTTGGCGTACGCACTTCATTCCTAGGTGTTCTCGACTGCCCCTGCCACTGCCGCTTGGGGGTGAACATTGCAGCTTTGATTTAAGATACAAGCTTCAAAATTTTAGTTCCAATTCTTGAAAAACTGGATAAAATCATAAAACCCCAATTGAGATAATTGAACAATGGCCTGAAAAAAAAGATAGGGTTTTCACGGTAACTAGAAGTTAGCAGGTGCCAGTAGTCAGTGGAAGACGGAGAAGTTACTAGTGGACGGAATATTCTGGCTCCGGCGACGGAATATTCAGAAAACTGTGTGCTTGGAAACCTTGATGAAAGAGAAAGAAGAAGAACACATTGCGATGCGGAAATTTCCTCTGATTTTCTGTTATAGCGGTGCCAATATTACATTTATGCCCTTAGCGGTTGGGTACGGTACCAACCTTCTTAATTACTCTGAACTCCATCACACATAACGGCTGCAATATGTCTTGGCCAAGCGAGAGACAAATTAATACTCAAGTTAAAAAAAATAATGAATAATTTTATTGGAAGATTAGTACTAGAACTAAACAATTTTTCATTTCTAAGAGCACTCCCAATGGCGACGGCGAAAATCCGGCGATTTTTTGGCGATGATCAATTTTTTTTTTTTTTTTTTCCTCAACGGTCATATTCTAATTTCCACCCCTATAAATATTTCATCCTCTTCCTCCATTCATCACCCACAAACTTCATTCACACAAATTTTCAATCTTTTTTCTCTCCATCTTTATTAAATGAGTTCTGATTCATCGTCTCGTGCTCACCGCCCTTGAATTTTTTTTTCTTTGAATTTTTTTTTTGATTTTTTTTTTCCATTCGTGTACTTTTTTATTTTAAAAATTTTCTTCGTTGTAATGTGTACCCGTGTTTAATACAACGAACTTTATTACTATTATTTGTTTTATCTTATAAATTAAATAAGCTAGCTTTATTATATATAAAAGTAAAACAATTAAATTAGTGATGATGTAAAAATGAAATGTTGAGTTAGGGAGAAATAAGGGAGAAATAAGGGAGAAACCATTGGAGAGTTGGCTAAAAGTTGGCTAAAAACTGGGGATAAATTTTGGTGCTGATGTGGCGCTGATGTGGCAGGAGTTAGGGAGAAATAAGGGAGTTTATCCCCAAACCATTGGGAGTGCTCTAAGACCATCTTCAATGTACACTAAAATTCAGAACGGATCGACGATTAGTTCTAAGACCATCCGCATCTTTGTCTCTTATCCGTCTACTGTCTCATCTCTTCACTATTCATGGGTCCTACTGTACTTCTCAGCTCATCTCTTAACTAAAAGATAGCACCTGCATCCCTCCATTTCTTAACCATCTCATCCCTTAACTATTCATTCAATTTCATTTTTAATTTTTATTTCCAACAAATTCAATTAATAAAAACACGCTTCATTAAATAAAATAAAAATTACAATTTAAAGGCCTAAAAAAAAATACATGATTAAAATCCTAAAGAAAAACTAAAAATACATAATTAAAATCCTAAACAAATTAAGAATACAATAATTAAAATACTCTAAATTAAATTATAAAAACTACTCCGCCGGCGAATCATCCCCCGAAGTCGGCGGTGTACCCAAGTTAGATCGAGTCCGAATACCAAGTTGAGCTTTCAAATGCGCAATTCCGTCCATATGGGCTTCAAATTGGGGAGGACTCATTTTTGAAGTGTCAGCCATCGTGGCGACCAGGTACATGGACATTAGGGTGTTCGAGCCCGAGCCCGCCTGGCTTGATTCATCGCGGCCCCTCCGCCTCCCTCTCCCTCTCCCCCTCGCTCTCGCCGCCTTCGCCGCCTTGGTCCCTTGCGGCCGACGCCGTGAACCGGAAGAAGACCCCCCTGCATCATCGGTTGGCGTGCCCTCTTGTGAGGTGTTGCCTTCGCCGCCATCACTAGACGAGTAGTGGACACGCGCCGTGTGCTTCGTGCATTTTGAGCCCGAGCACGACTCGACACCTCCAGCCCACCTTTCAAGGTGGTGGACGTGCGACCAAACTTCGACATACTTGAAATCTTTACCGATGTCGTCTTTGAAGATCCGCAACGCCGCTCTCAGAATGTCGGCTCCACTGGCTCCGCTTTGGTAATTCGCCTCTTCTGCCATGTATATCGCGCAAAAAATTTTGACATCTTTGTCGCATCGGTCCCAATGACTGCGGAGCATCTTCACGTTGCGGGCAAAGGTCTTCTTCGGCCTTCGTGCGTTGTAAACTTCGGTGACTTTTTTCCAGAAGCACAAGTGGGTTTGTTGATTCCCGATGACGGGATCGTACGAGACGTTGATCCAAGCGTCGTACAACGCCAACGTCTCTTTTTCGCTGTATGGATGACGCCCGCCGTCCCCCACAACCTCGTGCTGGTCGCCCTCTTCCTCCTCGGCATTGACGCCGATCCTGCCGGAGCCTCCACCTATTGGCCAGTCGGGCAAAGTGCGTTCAGGCGGCAAAAAATTCTCCGGAATTTGGGATAATCCCGGCGATTGCCCATACCTCTGGGGGGGAGGGACGATAGTATGCATCCACATCAAAATGTGGTGTTTGGTACGCCGGCGGAGTCGTCGAGGCTTGGGTGCCCGGCGACGAACCGGGAGTACCCAAAAAGTTGTACATGCTCGCCCAATCGTCGAACGAGTTCAAGTCTAACCCGCCGGAGCGCCGCCTGCCGCCGCCGCTGGAGTTTCCATCGCCGGACATTTTTTCAACAATTGGAGAGAAAGGAATAGATGAGTGTAGTCTTTGTGTGTAAAATGGTGAATAGAAGAGGAATAAGAGTAGTGTTTGTGTGTAAAATGGTGAATGGAGTATTTATAGAATAATAAAAGAAAAAAATATTAAAAAATCGACCGTTTGCTGCAACGGTCCTTTGATCGTTTAAAAATAATTATTTTTTCGAATTTTTTGAATTTAAAAAAAAATTAAATTATTACGTCATAATTCCGACGCCCACTCGCGGGGCGGCGAGTGGGCGTCACGCCATCGCATAGCGCGCGCCACGTGACCCGCGCGCGTGGCTCACCAGCTCGAGGCCGACCTCTTCCGGACGCGTCGCGCGACGAGATGTCGCGTCTCGTCGAGACGAGACCGAGACAACATCGAGCCGCGATGCGCATGCTCTAATAGTACTTCAAAACCAATCTCATTGTTGATTTTTGAGTAAAATATAGCTCTACAGAATTGCTCAAAGTTTAGTGAACCAACGGTTAATTGTGAAACCGAAACTGCCAGTTATGGTTCCAAACCGATATCATGACATTTTGAGCCGCATGCCGGTTCTGGTTCAAAAAATCTGGGCCTGAAGCCGTGACGGAACCGCCTGTTCCGAGCAATTTCGAACCGGAACTGCGAAAAACTGCCGAAAAATCGGTTGTTCGGAACTGGAACCGGGACCGCAAAATACGCTCAAGGCTCGGTTCCGATTTGATATTTTTCGGAACCGTAATCGTCGGCTCCTGAACCTTTGGGCATGTCTATACCTATCTTTAGCATACACTAAAACAAACTTAAATCACTTTTTCAAATTTTGTGAGTGAAAAAGATATTATAACATAGAGATATTCTTTTACGTTTTACTAGTTTAGTATAAATGATAAAAGTAAAAACATTATTTAATGTAACACTTACACTAAAGTACTACTATGTTTTAGTTTAGTATAAATAGTTGAAGATGCTCTAAGTTCTAACTTTAAACTTTTAGGTAGGGATGTCAATCGGTCAAATTCAGCGGATTTCAGACCAACCCTACTTGGACTATAAGTTTATCAGGTGCAGGCTTATCGGGCTTAAATTTTATCAGGGTAAAAATTACAATTTTAACCCTAAGTACTCAAGTTGCAAGTTAGTCCAGTGGGCTACTCGGGCTACAAACTATTAGTTATACCATTATCTTCAAATTTTTTCATTTTTTTTAAAACTGAGTGTTTAAAACGAAACGCCTCTACTATAATGGGACATAGGTTATAGTAGGACAGACGGAGTATATTTTTCATATAAAAATGTAGAAAAGTGATTTGAATAAAAAGGTGCGACATAGCATAAAATATGGAACATAAATAAAAAAGATTATTTTTGTGGGTTGACCCGCTTAACCAGTTAGCCCGAACGACCGCGGAAGGGATCAGCTAAGACATTTCATAAAACATTTGGTGCTACACCAATAATAAATTTACATGTGTATACTCTTTGAAAAAATGAAAAATAAATTAAATCCTACCTGGCATCTCTTCTTCCTCTCACTCAGAATTCAACATTCATTTCATCTTCCCCTGCAACTCCCTATGCATCTTCCTTACAAAGTCTTTCCCAATTGAACTTCACAAACTCATATTTGCTGTAGAAATTCTTCGAAAAGTCGAAGCTTTTATCCAAACCCGCCCCCCTTTCCACCTCCTTCCCCTCCGGTATCGCCGCCTCATTCGGCTTCACGGAGCCGTGCCGCCGCACCAACACGGCTTTGATGTGCTTTGCCGGAGACGGCGGCGGAAACGGCCTCTTGAAAAACCTCCTCGGCGTGCCGCTCCCTGGCGCCGGAGATCTCGCTGGAGACTTCTTGGAGAAGAGGTAATGAGCCGGGCTCGGGCTGTAGAAGGGGAAAAACGGAGACCTTTTTCCTGCTTTGACTTTTTCCTCGCTCTTGTTCTTCTCGAAGCTTCCAGAAGTTCTCCCATTCTCGAGCCTGTTCTTCGCCGGAGCTTGGTGCTAATCGTTATTATGATTTGGGGCATAATTATCGCCAATTTCACCTGATGAATGGCAATTGAGCTCTCTTGAGAGGGTTTGGGTCTAGAAGTGCAAACTCCCATTTCCGTTTATACATACAAAATCTCAACTTTTTTTTCTCTCTCTCTTTTTATTTGTCCGCAGAGAGAGGCAGAGGTGGTGCTTTAGCTTTCTACCGGCGGCAATATGATGTTCAAAAGGTGGAGAGTTGTGGGGAAGATGAAATGAATGTTGAATTCTGAGTGAGAGGAAGAAGAGATGTCAGGTAGGATTTAATTTATTTTTCATTTTTTCAAAGAGTATACACATGTAAATTTATTATTGGTGTAGCACTAAATGTCTTATGAAATGCCTTAGCTGATCCCTTCCGGAACGACTGCCCCATGAACCCGATTTTTAGTTAAGTTGTAATTTTTCTGCTTTAATCTTCTGATTCTAGCGGACTCATTTAACCCTAGTAGGAGTACTTCATTTCTTTTTCGATAAAACTAAAAAACACGACTCAAATTGCACTACAATTCAGATTACCAACATATTGGGCCCAAATTTTGAACACGGAGTATATAATATTTCGAAAACCAAATCAATCAAACGCCATATTCCCACAATTATTTAACCACCACTTTATTTTCTATATAGAATATGACTATACACTATATTTCGTTCACATGATATATTAATACAGTGAATTACATTACATAATTTCTGAATTTTGTTGTTTGCATATTTGTGATCCTTGAAAAGAATATTATGGAAAGTCCTTGAATTATGTAATTTGCACATTTCAAATACTTTTCCTTTTTTATAACACTAAAATGTCCTCTAAGCTGTGAAAAGTATTTTGATTTTTTTTTTCATATTCTAATAGTACTAATTAATTAGATGTATAAAGACGTAATAGTAAATATAATACTAATACATATTTGTAATATAAAATAAAAATCGTACATATACTATATGAATATCTATGTATTACATAAATATATTTGTTTGGAGTTAATAATAATTACATATATTAATTAAATCAATCTAACCAATTTGTGAAGTGTTACAAGGGATTAGTTAAATCAATTTTACCTATACGTGCTTAATTGATAACATCTCACAAATTGGTTAAATTTAACAAATCAATATAATTTTAATTAACTTTCAACAAGTATATTTTTGTAATACTTATATAGAATTATTTACAGGATAGATTTAATCACTAGCATTAATTATTAAAATATATTGAATTATAAATATTAAGATGAAACGCATAATATTATATGCATGATTTTTATATTATTAAGGATGAAAGGCATATAAAATATATATAATTTTTATATTACGAATTGCTATTAAAATTCAATAATATGTTTACCTACTTGATATTCTATTTAAATATTCTATTTTTTAAAATGTGGAAATTTATTAATAAAATGCTTTTTGTAGCTATGGCGACATCTTAGTTCAAAAAATTTGAAAAAGTGCAAAAATATTTTAAATGTACACGTGCAAAGTTAGAGCACCATTGCGTGCGGCTAGGGAAGGACGAAAAAAAAGCCCTAGAGCCAGGGCGTGGACAAGCGCGCTAGCCGATCACCAGTCCACTATTGCGTGGACGAGCGATCGGCTAACCGATTTTTTTTCTCATTTTACTTTTTCTATGCTTTTTTTTCCCTCCAATTCACTTCGTTGTTGTCATTTTTGGTGTTTTTTTTTTGTTTTTCTTTTTCTCGAGATGGCTAGGGCATTGGTTGAGCTATTGCTAGGTAGCTATTGTTAGAGTTTAGTATACTGAAAGCATCTTTCGAATGCTTGTATATGTAATAACTCTTATCCATTTTTACCATTTAATGAGAAAGAGTATTTTGTTACAATGTGTTTTGCTTATGGGTTGTTTATGTATTTATGAGATGTTGAAATATATTTTCCATTTAAATACATAGTTTAAGCAAAATGAGTCTAAGTCTTCTGCATAGTAGATAAGTTGTGAGCGACGTTCACAGTAGGTAACTTGGCGGTTCTTGCAGAAGGAAAACTGTTTCACAATCTATATAGGCTTTGACTACCTATCGTGAAAGGTTGTGACGTCAGTCCGAAAGTTACCTTACCTAAGGAAATGAACGACGTCGGTGTGGTATAGCACTGAAATGATCAAACAGTGAGATAAGTCTTTCTTGGCTATTTACTGAAAGACGAGGTCTCGGTGATTGTCATTTCTTAATCATTGTTGACATAATATTGAGCATACGATATTAATTGAAAACTAGTTTGATTTATCAAATGGTGAGGGTATTTCGTTGCCCAAGAATCCTGATAGATTGGGTAGTGATCATCAATGTCTAAGTGGTGCTAGTATTGTTATTGCAATGAATCGTGTGCTGGGAGAGGCCAGTCTGATAATATCCTCAAGTGGTGTTTAGAAAAGGGTTTTATTATTCAGAAAGCTGGTCAGTTGGAATTTATTTCATGAATAATAAATAATGTTTATGAACTAGACCACTCTTGAAAAAAGAAATTAAGTAATAAAAGTGGATAGCAGACTTGATATTAATTAATGGATATTTATATCTTTAACACGAGAAATGATTTAATTAAAGAGGAAGTCCCGGAATACTCGTAATTTCGGTTTGGACGGGCAGTCAATACTATATCTATAGTGGATGATAATAATATTTAAGTTTGAACTTGAATTAAATTAGTTTTAATTTAATTAGTGAAAGACTGAACTGTGGCCCAATCCAATCCTCCATAGATCCCTGGTCTGGCCTAAAATAATTAACTTAATGTAAAAGGGAGAAGAAGAGAAGACATATTAAATAATTCTACCGATATTTTTCGTTCTCTGCAATCTGTGAGAGAGAGTGAATTTTTTAGATTTAGGGTTCTTCAAACCAGATCTTCAATTCTTCTCCGACTTTTGAGGATTTGACAAGCTTTGCCCACACAAAGGTCGATTTCAAGTTAAAGGGAACAGATCAGAAGATCCGTGGTTGAGATCAATTGAAGAAGGTGATAGAATTCAACCCTTGAATTCTTACGTTATGTTTTTATTAATTGCATATATTCAGTATGATCTGTAATTACATGCTTATGAACATGTTTCTAGTTTACAATCTGAAAAAACATGTTTAGATGTAAATCTTTCAATCAATCTAAATAGATTTCCGCTGCAAAACCAACAGCTATTTGGCTATGGCATTTGACTAAGCTATTTCTAGTCCATGATGATATCGCATGAGGAGTTTTAGGTTGGGTTATTGCTAGTCCACGCCGTTGTGGATGATCTTACAGGAACAACGAACGTTCAGATAGAAAAGCTTAAGGACCAATAATTTGATTCGATTGATTTAATTTATACTTTCAATATTTTCATTATAAAAAAATCCGACCATATGCATATCATATCAATTCAAATTAAAATTATTAAATTTTTTTAAAGTCCAAAATTAGTCTCATGCATTTAGAAATAAAGATTTTTTGATTCTCCACGTTATATATGTTAGCTTTTTGTCATAGAAAATATTTTTGATTTATATTTAATAGTTCCATACAAAATTAATATGATTAACCACATTTTTAATAGTTAACCACATTTTAATATGATTAATGAGTTAAATTAATGGACTTAAACATATTTTTTGTGAAGTGTGTAGAACCAAATAATATTTTTGTGCAAATTTTTGAATTTTAAAATGCGTTTAACTGCTTAATTTTTATGAATAGTTAAATATAGATGAACAAATTATTTAAGAGTTAAGAGTAGAAATTAACACAGTTAATATGTAAGAAAAAAAAGTTTTTTTTAGCAAATCTGTGTTTAGTATTTAAAATATCCTCATTTCTTGTGTATATCCAAGTTAAAAAATTGTGTAATCAATGATTAACAAAAGATAAATGCACCGAAAACCCTAATATATGGATTATTTCACAACTTTACGATTTGCCCCACAAGGAAAGAAGAAAGCGATAGAAAAGAGTAAAATTTCTCTCTGATAAATACTCATCTCACACCACTGGAGCTGTCCAATTTCCTCTTTCTACAAAATTTGCATATATGCGCCAATAATTTTATCTTTTCTGTATAGTTAAACGCCCAAAATCAGAGTAGCAGCTGAAGATTTCGAACATGGCTGCGGAGCCTTCGACGGCCGCGTCAAGCGGTAGATCTGGCGCCGGCGGGGCATCGGCGGACTCGTACATCGGCAGCTTGATAAGTTTGACTTCGAAGAGCGAGATCAGATACGAAGGTATACTGTACAACATCAACACAGAGGAGTCCAGCATCGGCCTACGCAACGGTGAGACCGAATCGAGCAGTTTTTATCTGTATAGAAATGGTCAAACTCTTTAATTTTCTGTGTGTTTCCAGAATTCTTGTTCACCGGTGATTTGGATTCGGCTTAATCGTCTTTTGTTTTAAGTTTCAATCGCTGTATTGTCCGTTCGTTTAATTTTCGGAATTTTTATAATTTTGTGTGCCACATATTCAGTACTCCATATTTGGGTTAGGGTTTCCACTGCATTTCTCTATTCTAATACTTATTTTTTCCCGAAAGTGCTTGCTTTTGTTAGATGTGTTCAATGTCAATAGATGTTTATCGCTTCGTAGCTTATTACTCATATTTCTCTATTTATTGCTTATAATGAGTATTCGGTATCGTCAAATAGTGAATGTGTTGTCAATAAAACTTTGATGCACTAACTTGTCTAACCTTTCATTCTTGTGTGCATATAACTAACTAATTAGCTGGATTTTGTGTTCTGTTTTCACGAAATGTGTATTTTTGAGATACTTGTCAGAAATCAAGGATGCTTTATGTTTCAAACTAGAAAATCACTAACTTTTGTGTGCAACCGAGATCGTTAGGGATGCGTTTTCAATTGATAATGGTGTTTTTGTTTGTTACTTTTAGAATGGTTTTTATTATTTCGGCTGATTGGTTCACGCCATAGTAATTTTCATGTTAGGCTTCATTTACATGGCTGTTAGACGAGAAATGTAATGTACTTGAACTTGTTTATTGGTTGTTATTCTTCATGTAGAATTAATTGATTATCGTAATTTGTTGCAGTGAGATCATTTGGAACTGAAGGACGGAAAAAGGATGGACCCCAAGTCCCTCCTGGCGACAAAATTTATGAATACATACTGTTTAGAGGAACTGATATTAAGGTACTAATTTGATTTGATGCTTGTTTGTCTCTTCAGGATGTCAATGCTCAGCAAAACCTTTGTTCATGTTGATTGCTTTTCTAATTTCATCTTAACTTGTTTGTCTCAACCTTTAGTTTCACAGATTTTGTCAACACTCATTTTTATTTATGTCCTTATCCATTTTATGCTGCATGTGGGATCGGCATTTCCTCATTCAATTCATCAGACCCAAGTTTTTAGTACTTGTCTATTTTCCACAGGATTTGCAGGTCAAAGCTTCCCCTCCTCCAGTTCAGACCACACCTCCCATCAATAGTGATCCTGCAATTATTCAGGCAAGTAGATTTGCAGCTTCTTTCATAATATGATGCATGAAATAATTTAATCTAACAATCTGAGTTCTGATGCAGTCACATTATCAACGTCCGGCCGCCCCACCTACAAGCTTGCCTACAGGTCCTCCTGGGTCTTTAGCAGATCTTGGTCCCCATTCTGCTCCAATGGGACTCCCTGGGCCAAATTTCCAAACTGGTCCGCCTTCATATCAACAACCTGGAGGGAACTTGAATTCTTGGGGCCCAACTCCGCCGAATGCAAATGGTAGTGGCTTACCTATGCCAATGTATTGGCAGGGATTCTATGGCGCACCTAATGTTCTTCCACAACTACCTCAACAGTCCTTGCTTCGGCCTCCTCTTGGCATGTCAATTACTCCACCCATGCAACAGATGCAATTTTCTGGCTTCAATTCATCTTTACCAACAGCTGCATCTAGCCTGCCGAGTTCTAGTTTACCTGATCATCATTCTTCGTTTATTCCTAACAGCACTAGTTCTTCTAGTTTACCATCTAGTAGTTTTCCTGCTTCGACTTTGTCTTTGAATCTGCCCCCTATGCAACCTGTTTCTTCATCATCTGAAATAATGACCAATCTGCTGCCAAACAAGGCTCCAGTTTCTACCATCCCTTCATCAATACCGAGTTCTGGATTGCCATCACTAGCTCCATTTTCAGCTCCTGATAATGCAGGAACATCTTCCATCACTAGCAAGAGCATAGGAAATGTCCCAACAGCCGTGCCCCAGCAGACCCTATCTCAGCCTGTAACATCTAATGTTGGGACATCTGGTTCTGGTCTTACAGAAACTCCAACACCTTCTTTAATAACCCCAGGGCATCTGCTGCAGTCTGGACCATCTACTGCTTCTGCACCTCAATCTTTACAAACAACACATAAGGATGTGGAAGTAGTCCAAGTGTCATCAAAGCCTGTGAAAGAACCATCAGCTCCTGTGGCAGCGGAAGCTCAACCACCTATATTACCATTGCCACCAAATGCTCGCGCACATAAGGTTATCTTCTTTTTCCTATACATCACATGGACTTATTCTAGAATGTTCCCCTAATTTAATTTGTTTTAGTTTTAAGCTAATACATCACATAAGGTTATCTTTCTCCTATATTTGTTTAACATGGATACTCTAACCCTTTTATTAGACTTTATGAGCTAATGATCTTCTTGTTGTCCATTAGCCCAATGGAGGCCCTCATTACATGCGTAACAATTACAGAGGGCGTGGTGGTCCTGGTGGAAGAGGATCTGGGGTAAGATCTTTGTCTATATTATGGCACATCGTGGGTTTCCTGCATATGTATATACCCAGACATAGTTATACATCAATTTTTTCTATGCATGGCTGGTTACTGGATTTCCTTTGTAAAATGTTATCCAAATTGTTTATGGAGCTTTAACTTTGCCTTGCAGAATCAGCGACCAATTATGAAATTTACTGAAGATTTTGATTTTATGGCAATGAATGAGAAATTCAATAAGGACGAAGTTTGGGGTCATCTGGGAAAAGGTAATAGATCACAATCCAATGATAATGAAGGAAATGGTAATGGCAGTGATGAGGAAGATCGAGAGGACGAGGATAATGTTGAACTGCCTAATGTTGAAGTGAAGGTTGTTAATATAGTCAATGCTTAACTTGATGCTCAGCAATTCATAAAAGATTTCATGCTAATGCTGAATTATTTCTCTTGTTGTTTCAGCCTATTTACAATAAGGATGACTTCTTCGACTCCCTTTCTTCCAATGCTTTGAACAATGATGGAAGGACAAGATATTCTGAGCAAATAAAGTTAGACACAGAGGTATGCCTAACCCTTATACACCAATCTCCTAGTTTTTGCTTTATGAGATTGCTCATGGTAATTTGATTGCTGTGCGCAGACGTTTGGAGAATATTCAAGGTATCGAGGTGGTAGAGGTGGTCGGGGACCATATCGTGGTGGCGGTCGTTATCGCGGGTCCTCCTATGGAAGAGGAGGTTATGGTGGTTATGGATATGTAAATAGGGGACGTGGACGCGGGCGTGGCATGCAGAGTCCAGCGCCCCAGTGACCGGGATCAGCGTATAAACTTTCATGTAATGTGTTTGTATCTTGATTGTGATTTGAGTATTAAACTTAGGGTATGGGACAGGAGTTGTTGATCTTCCTCTAATATTCAATTTCCCTTTTTCATCGATGTGAAGTTGAAGTAGAGGCTCCGAGTTGAGTGAGCCTTGTAGAGGAGGTGAAGTTGCTGATATTTTGTTTTTCGAAGATGTACTTGAACTGCAAGGTAATGAAGACTTGAAGTGGATTCTCTTCGGTGTTGATTGATTCAATCATTTGAAATAAATCTTTTCATGTGTCAATATATATATATGTATCTATATATGTAGATAATTATATTAATACAACACGTAAATTTTTAATATCAACACAAAAACATAAGTTTATCATTACAAGAATATTGATAAATTTATGTCTTTGTGTTGATATTTTTAACATACAAGATTGATATTAGTTATTAGTTATTGCTATAAAGTAGTTAGTATTTCATCACACACCTATATATATATAGCATGAGAATGAAATTAAATTAAGAATTTTGTGTTTTGTTGTGAACGAAACAACTCATCACTCTAAAGATTAGATATTTTTTCTAATTAATAGAGAAATCAAGTCATGGCATTGACACATCAACTACTTTAACTGTAGTAATTGCAGTATTAGTATATCCTCAATTGATGCCGACAAGTCTAGAACATTTGTAAGTTGTAACGGCACCAACATCGTTGTGGTCAATATGCTTCCTTTGTCCCATAAAAATATGTCATAGTTTGTTTTTCATCCGGTCCTGTAGAAATAGTTCATATACATTTATGATAATATATTTTTTTTTTCTTTATCATTTGTGGTCCAACAATCTACTACACAATTTCAATTACTTGTTCTCATTCTTTCGTACTTTACCAATTACATATTAAACCTCATGTCAACCCTAAAGGTCTATTTCTATGGACGGAGTCACGGAGTGAGTATATACGATCGGATTTGTCGATTTGTGTGTGTTACTACTTTGTTTCGGTTTGATGTACTACATTCATAAAGCCAAAATTAGTAAACTGAAATTCATGGATGGTTATTCTTTTTTGTTTAGACAATCTGAATTAATAGTTATTTGGCGACCCACACTGCTTCACTAAAATAGCAGAATGATACTCCAAAAGAAAATTAGGACCCCAATAATAAAGATGCTTCTTTTTCCGTACCCTACTTAAAAAGTTGGGATTGTAAATTAAAATTGATGCCACATTATCATTATTGCGTCGGTGGCTCACTGTTTCTCATCACTGGACACTACCACTATGGCCAAGAAAGTGCTCTGAAAATCAAGGTTACTTTGAGGCCATGGCCGCAGCTTTGACTTCTTCATTTCCTGTCCTGTTCTTTGCAAGATTTTCAGCTTGTCTAGTTGCACTGCTTGTAGTAATATGGGCTCTTCATTTCAAGGATAGCTTCATTCCTCAGTCCCCAATCCAAGAAGAACACATTTACGCTGTAAAAACTGAACCCATTTTTCTAATTTCTTGATCTATGGTTTTTCTTGAATGGAAGGTGCATGCATGTTTACATTGAATTTCTGTGGATTTTTTTGTGAGCAGGTTATGCACCCTTTGTTAATGGTGATTGGCTTCATCCTCATCAGTGGAGAAGGTAGATTTTTCCCCTTTCTGAAAACTGAAAAGTGTGAAATTGGGGGAAAGGGTTAAGTATTCGAAGATTCAAACTTTCATAGTGAAAGTTGGTGAGAAACAAAATTTGTGGCAAACTGGGGAGGAAAATTCTGATTGATTTCGAATTGGGTTTTTTAAAACAAAATACGTAACTTTTTTTATTGTGGTTGTTTCAGCCATTTTGGTGTACAAATGGTTGCCTGGTTCAAGAAATTTGAAGAAATTAGTGCACCTCTGCCTCCAAGGTGTGGCTTTGGCTTGTGGGATTTTTGGGATTTGGACAAAATTTCAAGGCCAAGATGGAATTGTTGCTAATTTTTACAGTTTACATTCATGGATGGGAATAGTCTGTATGTTCCTGTTTGGGGCTCAGGTTTGTTCTAGCTAGATCCTTTTTATACAGCATTGCTTGCATAAATGTTAGATTTCGTGAGTGATGAAATCAAGAAACTGGTATTCCCATCATCTCATTGACTCTACACAGAGTGAAACACACTTGCTAAGGCTGATTTCACATAGATACTGCTGCACACGGTGAAATACACGCGCATTAGTGCCTATAGGGCGAGTTTTCGCATAGTGAAATGCAAGGACTCTAGTGACATTTATCATGAAATTGAGTGATTCTCTCCGCATAATGGTGCAGTGGTTGTTTGGATTCATGAGCTTTTGGCACAAGGGCGAGGTGCGAACGACGAGGCTAAAGGTACTTCCTTGGCATGTCTTCCTAGGTTTGTACACATATGGTTTAGCAGTGGTAACAGCTGAGACAGGGCTTCTTGAGAAGCTCACTTTCTTGCAAACCTTGGGAAACGTGTCTAAGCGTTGCCCAGAGACGGCGGTTGTCAACGGTTTAGGACTAAGTTTGGCCCTGCTGAGCAGTGTTGTGATTGTAGCAGCGGTTACACCACCAATGCGCCAAACTTCAGACAGGAAGCTTTCTTCTCTCTAGTTGAAAAGAGTTCTGTTACATTGTACATATTGACATAGTACATGCTTTGTAATGTGAAGTGTTACTTCTAAAACACTCTTTACTTTTGTATCACTTTGCATTATTGCCTAGTTGACTTATGTTGTTTTGCAGGATCTTATGTGATGAGGGAAACCTGGATTAATAATAGTAGAACTGTTTTTTTAGTTTTTGTGGTAAATTTGCACAGTTATTTTAACAACCTTAAAACTGTCTGACATTAGTTGACCCAATTCCAGGACCACACGGTTGTGGTCTAGATCATGATGATCATTCCTGGCCCAGGCCCAGATTCATCAGTCTGGACTTAATTTGAATTTGAATTTCAACTAATCATTTAAATTGGAAAATTCTGGAATATAGTTTACGTACCCCCTTTGTTCCCTCATAGTTGAGTCATTTTTCCATTTCGAAAAATTTCCTCATAGTTGAGTCATTTCCATATATAATAGTAACACTTTTTCTTACTCTTACTTTATTGTCTCTATCTTTTTCACTTTCTACTTTATTTCTCTTTTACTTATTTATCTATTTATTAAACACACTCAACATCCATTTCTTAAATTTCATGCTGAAAAGTTTTGCCTCAATTATGAGGAAAGGAGGGAATATGAGTATCAATTTGTTAGAAAATGGCAATGTTTTAAAATTCGGATCAGCCGGTGTACCAGCGAGATTACTGGTTTACGGTTCAACCGGTTCAATCACTGGTCCAACCGTTTTACCTTGCAAATATAAAATTAAATATATTCTTATAAAATATATTAAATTTAGTGAGTAATATATTACAATTAATAGTAACATATAACAAAAACATATATTAAACATTTTAAGTAAATTAAATATTAAGAGTATTTAAAATAAGTGAATTGTAAAATTTAAATATTTATGAAATGCATAAATTTTTAAATAATGTAGCCAAAAAATGTACTCCCTCTGTTCCACTTAAAATGAAATATTTGGGAATTGACACGAGATTTTATGTAGTGTTGTTTTGTGAGTTGATGAGGAGAGAGTAAAGTAAGAGAGATGAAAAAGTAGAGATAGATAGAGTTGTTTCCATTTTAGGAAACGTTTCATTTTTAATGGGACAAACAAAAAAAGAAAACGTTTTATTTTTAATGGGACAGAGGGAGTACATATTTTACATATAATAAATAGATAAAATTCATATTATCTCAAAATATTTATGTGGTGAAATAGTATTATAGAAAATATATAAAACTAAACATCAATTTTTAGTTAATTTGGATAAATATATACTATAATAGTATTATTAGTTAACACATAAAATTAAACTTGAATTATTAGTAAGTTTGGAGTAATATTTAGTAAATATGGAGTAATAAACTATATTAATAGTATATATAATATTAAATCTTAGGTAAAATTATTTTTTTCATATATATAGATATATATATTACACCAATAAAAATAAAATTTAGTGGCTTATAATTAAAATTAAACATATCACAACTAAAAATTATTTAAAAGTATAAAACTAAATACAAATTATTAATTTGTGTGACAAAAAATAATAATTGATGTTCACAATATTTCATTCAAGACCATGTGGTGGAGTGATAGAGGTGTTGGTTTCTTCCCTAGAGGTCTAGGGTTCAATCCCTTCTAGTCTCATATTTTAACCATAAAAACCGGTTTCCGATTCAGGGTTTAGGGTTTAGACAATGTAGACAATATTTGATTGAGGGAGGGAGTATATAACCCTCACGTTATAAGGTTAAATTTGTAAATGGTAACATTTCATGGGAATATTATTTATTTAAACGAGAGTGATGATTATTAAAAATGAGGTTATGAGCAAAATTGTACCTATCAAGAACGTTTAGTCTTTGCCTGGATCCACTTGAACCTTGAAATGAATTAAGATCCACTTGAAATGTTTTGTTGGATTTTAGTGGGAGCGAAGCACCCATACTATGTAGCCTATCATTTTGTCACATTTATACAGAATAATTACAAATGCAGCCAAAAAAAATGTGCCACCATATTATTAGCAAAATTTTGTTTTAATCTACTTATGTTATGGATAAATCAATGTATATGCACAAATCCAATCACACAAAGCCACCAATTAAATTCCAATATTACCTTTTTCAACCTAATGAAATTTAACTCCTCATTTTCTTTTACCAAACACATAAATCCAACAAATTCTACTTTTGTTATCTTTCCCACGATTCGTAATTAGCATATTTAATTTCATACACGAGAGCAGTCTCACTAATTTGAGCCTGAGGTGTTGCCAACTTGAAGAATAAAATCCCACTGGTCGGCCGCCTTATTTATGACAATCCAAAAAAAGACATTTTTTTTTAGTTGTAAGTTGTAACTAACAAGTAACAACAATTGCTCAATGAAACTGGAGCTGGATTCAGACAAGTCGCTTAATTCTTGTCCAGGAATAGGATCACCTCTTTCATTTACTGTTGTCATTGTCAGTCATTTATTTGCCAGTTTTATTATTTTATTTTCAGTTCTCATCAGGTTAGCTAATCAGACCCACCACATGTTTGTAGAATTGCAATCCTCTTGGTCTTGGAGGATAATTGGCCACTCGAAAATTGGTGGCTCCTGTAGCTCGATTGTGCTGCAAAATCCTATTTATCAGAAACTTTGTTTGCAAGCAAGTTTCTGCTTTTATCTCGTTTTTATGTGAAGATAATGCCATTGAGGAATAAAAATCCTGTCTTGTGTCATTTCATATCCTAGGAAAGGAAAAACCTTTTTACTTGTGATTGTATGGATTCTTGGACTGAAGCATGAGATATGGGGTTGAAGGGAGATGAGGGAAAGCCTTCTGTTTTTATTAGTCTATGAGTGGAAAACACAGTATTTTCCATCAACAGTGCCTACATGATTGTCAGGTTAGGCTTTGTTGTTGCTGCTTCTATTGCAGCATATGCAGTTAAGCAGGTTAGTGTCAAGAACTCGAGGCCACCGGACAATTCTAAGAAGCGCCAAGGTATGCTTATAATTCTAGATTATGTGTATATTGTAATGAATCAAAGGCAGATTCGTTTGTTGAGTCTTGTGATTTTGCATGCTTAGTTTGTGTTATTCATTTTGAAATTTGGTTGCTTTGAGTAGTAGAAAATGATGAAGCATCCCTTGACAAGTGTAGCCAAGGACGTCCCAAAAGAACATTGGTTGAGGTGATAGCATCGATGACGTGAAATGTGACATAAGTCATCATATCTTCGATCATTAACCGTAATCGGATGGTGCCTAGGGCTTGTCCTCCGCCTCCACCCCCACCCGGTGGGGCTCCTCGCCCTCCGCCTCCACCAGGAAGTCTGCCCCCAAGAGGAGCCAGTGATAAAGTTCACCGGGCTCCTGAGCTAGTTGAGTTCTACCAGTCATTGATGAAACGTGAGGCGAAGAATACAAACGCCTTGATCTCTACATCATCAAACACCTCAGAAGCAAGAAGCAACATGATTGGGGAGATTGAGAACAGATCATCCTTCCTGCTAGCTGTATGCTAAACCTTAACTTATTTTCTTCAGTAATAATATCATTTGCCTTTCTCAAAGCTAACAATGCAACAAATCTTGCAAACAGGTTAAAGCTGATGTGGAAACCCAAGGTGAATTTGTTCAGTCATTGGCTTCTGAAGTCAGAGCAGCTTCTTTTACAAACGTAGATGATTTGCTGGCATTCGTGAACTGGCTAGACGAGGAGCTCTCCTTCTTGGTAAAGTTTTGTTTTTGATGGAAATGATTTGAGCCTTTCATGCTTAAAAACAATTTTGTTAACTCTTTTGTGCTCATGTCTGTGCTAGGTTGATGAGCGCGCAGTCCTCAAGCACTTCGACTGGCCAGAGGGGAAAGCAGACGCGTTAAGAGAGGCAGCCTTCGAGTATCAGGACCTCAATAAACTGGAGAGGCTCGTTGCAACATTCACAGATGATGAGAATCTTCCTTGTGACGCTGCTCTGAAGAAGATGTATAAGTTGCTCGAAAAGTAAGTTCTCTCTAGCAAGGAGCTATTGAATAACAAAAATTCGGTTCAAATGGTCAATCAAACTCTACAAAATAAATTTATTTACAAACTATTTTGGCTTGATTTCTGTAACTTTACCCTTCTCACAGAGTGGAGAATGGCGTCTATGCCTTGCTACGAACACGAGACATGGCCGTTTCACGATACAAAGAATTTGGCATTCCAGTGGACTGGCTTCTTGATTCCGGAGTAGTAGGCAAGGTATGTAATGTTACAAAACACCATGCAACAAGCAGTGATAAATGCAAGTTGATTAGCATGTTTTTTCATGATAAGTAACACAAATTACCATTCATTTATGCAGATCAAGCTGTCATCTGTTCAACTAGCTCGGAAATACATGAAGCGCGTTGCAACAGAGCTCGATGCAATGAATGAACCAGAGAAAGAGCCTAACAAGGAATTCTTGCTCCTACAAGGAGTCCGGTTTGCTTTCAGAGTGCATCAGGTACACACCTCTCCACAATTTTGTACATTACTGAAAAATGATAGTCCAAAAATATGAAATTTGAGCTCATGACCTTTCAAATAACTCTTTCAGTTTGCGGGAGGGTTCGATGCAGAGAGCATGAAGGCTTTTGAAGAGCTGAGAAGCCGCGCTAATACTACCACAGCAGAGAATAAACAAGAAGAATAAATCTACTTTTTTTTTAAAAAAAAAAAGCTCATTGTACATTAATTTAACATCTGTAAGAACACAATTTTTTAGTTAGATCAGTTATATAAAGATTATAGCCTGTTTCATGCATATATGAAGAAGAGGAAGAACAATGAGGCATGATATCATGTGAATTTTGCGTATTTACGTAAGTATGATTTCTAGTCAACTTCTGCACTTGTTTTTATTATCTTTGATGAATAGCGATGAGTTCGTATGCTGTCATGAAATAATATAAAACTACAACATGGTCACCATATATACTAAGATGTTACATTTGATTATTTTTGCCGTGTCATTGAACAACTTGAATACAAAATCATATTCTGTCAACTATTGAAATATTTTATTCTATGCAAGGGGCGTCTAAAATAATGGAGTGACAAAAATCGAATAGGCAGCTTGATAGTTGATGTAGTGAACGATTTTATGATGAAATATCTTCAAAAAAAACAAAATATATCCACAATAGTTTCTAATAAAAAAAATACGGAGTAAAAAGCTAGGGCCTAGGTGCACGCTGTTTTCATGACGATGCATCCCAAGCATTTTTCAATTTTTTTATTCATTTAAATTTATAAATAGCATTATTCAATTTATACACAAAAGACTTTCGTTAAAAAGGCTTCCAGAGTAGAAGGTTTTACGAAATATTAGTAAATTTAGGTTAGGTCACCTAGAGTTAATATTAATTGAATTGACCACGTAAGCAATTAATCCTACACGAAATCAACTCTTTAGAAAGACCAAGTCAATTTCAAAAGGCAGCAACTAGTTTACCATAAAAAAAGAGGAGAATATGAAACAAATTAACTTTCCTCTAAAAATATAAAATAAAAATTCAGGACCACAAACCACTGAAATTAATAAAAAGCGAAAAAGATAAAAAAAGAAAATAGAAACACTACACCAAAATTTCATAATTCATATAAACACTAAAGAAAAGGAAAGGAAAAAAAAAGAAAAGCTCCAAATTATTACAGGATAGTATCAGTAAACAGAGGCCTCATTTTTCTGCTGCGGAAAACTAATATTCTTCAACGGCGTCATGGAGCCGTGGCGCGGCGACTTGGGCATCTCCGGGATCCTCTTTCCGTCGTAATCGTAGTAGATGACGCCGGAGAATTCCGGCGGCTGGCACTTCTCCCCCATCAAGATCGCCTTCTGCCACACCCCATTCTCCTCGCCGGAATCCGCCGCCGCCGCCGCCTTCTTGCTGTGGATCAACGGTGACATGGCCTTCTGGCTTATCGCCGCCATCAGCTGCTTCGGCGACGGCAGCGGATGCCCGCTTTTCGGGCTCTCCTTCCGACCAATTTGCTTTGCATGCTTCGCACACAAACCTACCAAAACAGACACCGAAACAAACAGCCCCAACGCTACCGCGATCGCCGAGAAGCTCTCACTTTCATGGAATATTGGAATTGGACGAACCATTTTTTTTTTCTTCTTCTTGAATTCTTGAAATTTTGAAGGTGGTGAATGGATTGTGTGTATATATATAAGTGTGTGTGTGTGTGTGTGGTTGGGTGGAGGTTGGGGGGGTGGGAAGGGACGTAGTCAACTTGGATTACTTGTGGGATTAATAAATGGTGGGCAATTAGTGCTTTGATGGAAATTGAGGTGTGTTTGGGTCATTTCATGATTAGGCAAAGTGTTGATAACAAAATTAAGGGGATATGGAAAAAATGGGCCACTATAGATTTATCATGCTTTTGGAAGTTTGACTTGGGGGATATTGAAATTAAATTGAGCTAGAGTAGTAAAATATTGATGGTTGTTATTGGGAGAATATTTTTGGTGGACAAATGGATGGTTCTTGGACACATGACATAAAGTGATGAGTAGATATATCATATTGCAATTGTATGTATTGTATAAAGTGTTTTTGTATAGATTATTAATGAAAATAATTAGATGGAAGGTATAGATAACAAGATAAGTAACAGACATGAATAATTAGGCGAAAACTAGGTGAGCAAAATGTCAGCTAGTGCAGTTGGGTCAACTGCAACTATGCAAGAAGTGGCATAGACCAAGTCTACCTATATACGTATCATATGGGAAATATACAGCCAAAAAACAGAGTTGACCGAACAAGTATTTTGTCAATGACTATGCGAAATTAGTTCGTAATTTTGTTAATAGTTGCATATTCAGGATATAATTTTTAGTAAAAGTACATATGAATTACTAATAAAAAAAAGAAACAAGAAAATTGTTAGCCATGGCATAAGATATAGTTAATATAGATATTCATCAATAAATGAAAGAAAAGAAAGTCATGAGATAAGAATATGAATTGACAAAAAAAAAAAAAAAACCCGCTAGGAGTTTAAAAACCTGACCAAATTAATATATGTACTCATTATTTTATCCATCAGTGATTTAATTTTGTTTAGATTGATAAAGTGTTTACCGATTGATGTGTCTATCAATGATACTTACGATGCCAAATTAATTAATCGGTGAATTCGACAGTGATTTTGGTGCATAGCAAGTTTTTGCACCGAAATCCATTGGCCATCCGTCGGGGAATCTCGTCAAAAAGTTGTCGGAAAATCCATCGGTAAACATACTTTTTTTTGCAGTGGTTGACATTTGTTGTATGTCATTAGTCTCATTAATCAAATTGCAACTTGGCAGGTTGACTATCAGATATGTATGGTGACTAAGTCATATTAGTTTGCAAGTTGGAAGTTTGGGGGTTTATCACTTTGCACTTTGTAGAATCTGCCTAACACTAATTAATTATATATTGATTTCAGCAGTTCTTTTATTTTTTTAGATATATGCAATACTATAAGTCGAATTAGAAAATTGTGAAGAACCGAGACCATAGTTTTTTAGTGATATGACTCATATAGTATTAGTAAAGGCCACATATGTAGTTAATCTATTAATTAGGTCTCGTGCTTTTCATTTTAACACCGATCGACTCGACTTAATTTGTTTGTTTTGTGTGAGAAGAAATATAAAACAGAATTTGGAAAAAATGTAAATTAATGATATAGTCCATTCGCATTTGCTTCTTTAGGTATTTCAGCAGTAATTTGCGTTTATCTATTTGACAAATTCAACGATTAATTGAAGTATACATACAGCAGTTGTTCAGTGTCTATGCAATAATTGCAGTATGAAGGCGTTGACGGCTTGACGCCTATGAAATTAATTTACATGATGTAGATATACCTATATATGTCGACATATATATGTATCGTGCGTCCATGATTTATAGTAACTACTAACTACACATGAATCTGTGATTATGTGCTTCCATTGCCATATCATTTATGTTCTGTCTTCTTTGAGAAAACATTTACATGATTAGTTTATTTTATTTGAAAATAAGATAGCTTTTTTTTTGGAGTGGATATAGATTAAATTCCATGATTAGTTTATTTTATTTAATCAAAATGTTATGGTAATGGGCCAACGAAGAAGTACAACAAGGCCTAAAAAACCTTAGGCCCAAATACGAAACAGAGAAGCCCAATCTAACCTTGTTTTAATTTAGCATCTAAACTTCATAGGCCCAAATACGAAACAGAGAAGCCCAATCTAACCTTATTTTAATTTAGCATCTAAACTTCATAGGCTCATTATGCCTAACATTTCTATTTATTTTTTATTTTTTTATTTTTTAACATTTCTATTTACTTGGAATGCAACCAATTACTTTATCATAAAAAGTTTTTTTTTTTTAAAGTACTAGAATAGTCGAACATAAGGGGTGAGCCCATAATCGATCCTTTATCTTCATTTTAATATGTCATTATTTTCCAGTAAGAAGTTTCACTATCTAAAAAATGATAAAAATAAATAGACTAAAAAGATGTAAACAAACACTTAAAAATATTTAATGCATGACAAATAGACAATATAGAAAATTAATATATCAAAAGAATTAAGTTTTATAAAAAAATAATGAAAAGATAAAAAAAAATATTATATGAATAGAATATTTAATAAATTGATAAAATAAAAAAATTCGGCATTATATATTTTAATTGAATTAGTAATGGGTTAAAAAATTAGATTAATCTCAATAAAGTAAGAAATTATAAAATGTTCTCTAGGAGGTCGAACCCACACCCAGAAGTAGAGAGGCTAGTACTCTACCATTGGGCCATTAGTGAATTGGATAAAATTGGATCCTCTTTGTTATTATTGGAAGGTTTGGGGGTACGGTTGTACCCCTAGTTCTATTCTTCCTCCGTTACTATTGCCATATAATCAACATTATCTAATTAGAAGTAAAAAAAAAAACAACAAATAATAAGGACAAAAAAAAAGCACGAGCCACAAGAAAAAACAAAAGGAATAAGAGATAAATAAGGTTGTAACAAGAGAACATCGACGAGACCAGAGATGGTCAGAAAGCATTACAATCAACAAGATAAACAGTATTAGATTACCTAGAAAGTGAATCGGTCTTTTAGCGTGGACTAGCGTTTAGAGGATTTTTATGAACTCTTTTACTTTTTGATTTCTTTAAAACTTTGAAGTATGATTCAAATGAATAAGAAAGTTGAAACGCCATCCACCCATTCACTTGCTAACTAACTAAAAAAAGTCTCTTTTTCAAACTCGGGATTGGATTTGAAGTTTTAAAATTGTTTTGTATATCTCAAATGGACCACTGATAAGACTAATTTCATGCATTGGTTATAGGGATAAATTTTGTGATTTCCTGGGTCTAACAAGGTTTTATAAGCCAGGTGTGTAGATAAATCGCCAGCCCCAGGAAGAAGACGAAGATTGCCTGGAAAAAGAAGCTGGCGGGAAAAGTGAGCAGAAGAAGGAAGAGTTACTAGACTAAGGACCATCCAATTGGAGGGCGAAATGGGAATCACAAGAACAGTCTAGAAGCTCTACCTCCTATAAATAAGAGCACGCGATCAATATGAAGGGAGATATCTCTTTTTCCACTTCGGCTCTTAGCTTAGCTTTTTCACTTTTCTCTACACACACTTGAGGGGAATCATTCTGGGGAGTTCACGTTTCGGATCTAGTTGTGGTGTAACACCGTCTCTACGGAGGCGAAGATACAATCCTTTACTGCTTTTCGGTTACATTCCGTATTTTCCCGAGTCTTTGCTGTTCGAAGCTCGGTTATGCTTTGTTATTGTTCCGTTGGATATTTTGTATTGTGCTATGGAGACTGCTATTTGTTTTCAGTTATGATATTGTCCTTTTATTTGTTTGCTTTGGTGGATATTGTTGGTTGATTTGAGTTTGGAGTTTGAATTGCTTGGAGATTGTGGTTGATCGGTTGAATCTAGTTAAATCTGTGAAGATCGGAGGTGGAAATGGTGTTTGATTGTTGTGGATGGCTTGGATCCGGAGTGGATGAAGCATCCGACGTGTAGATCTGTTCGCATTTGCATGGTTATGATGTTTTGAATTCTATTTACTTGCTTGCCTTGTCTAGTCGTCATGGATCTGTGTTAGTTTCAGTGGTTCTTTGAGTCAATCGGTTTAATTTTGTTCACCCTGAATCGATCTTTGTTTGCTTTGTTTTTCACCGGTTGTTTCGTAATAAAAGTTAGAGAAGATGATGTCGCTGTTAGTTAGTCCTTTAGTTAGTTGATTTGCAGCTTTTTTCCGTCGTACTATGCCGTTTTAGGAAATGGTCCCCATGTTTCGCTTTTCGTCTGTCTAGGCTAGCTTAGGAAGACGTTTACCCAGTCTAGTAGTCATTTCAAATACTTTCAGTCATCATGCATGTCCCTACCTAGATCTGGCTGTTAGAATAGAGTATTATATTTACCCAGTCTAGGAATTAACGCTCAACCCCGAAGATTGCGTGGCAGCAGCCAAAAATAGCTTCCAGGTCTTTAAGCATGTTTACTTACACATCTGTCTCTGTGGATTCGATCCCTGCTTCCCTGTACTAATCTTTTTAGCTATAGCGGGTTGAGGGTTTTGAAGGGCGAAGAAAGTGATTGTGTATCCAACGACAGGTTACCCAAGGATTCTCTGAGTTCCTAGACCCGGTGTCTAGTGGATTATCTGGATCGAGAGATTTAATTTCAAACACACCTCGCTGACTTTTCGCGACTCTTCAACCACAAATAATACTCGTATAGAGAGAGTATTTTTTTTCAAAGCCTCCAAATGGACCACCGAGCTAGGGGAGAAAGCTCTTATTTATTTCTTTGGGGGAGAAACTTTATTAAAAGTGTCACGGTTTGTGCTATCCTTGTTTTTTGGTAACAGTTGAAATTTTTTTACAATTAAGAACAGATCACTTTAAGAATTAGCCGATTATAGAATATTTACGTGGATATAAATTGTAGAGGCAAAACAAGGAGAGGTAAATCAAGGAGGACGAGCTATCAAAAAATTCATTAAATTTAATTAGTTAAATTTTATTTAATCTTGCAATTTAAGAAATGATAGTTTATTAGTATAACTTTGACAATTTTTTTTCAATATTCTATAATCTTGGATTAAAATTTCAAAGTATAATATGTATGATGTGTATATTGATAAAACGCTTGCTAGTTAACGAAACCGTTTAATACACTTAGTCTGTTACGTCTTTAATTAAGTGTACAATATATGTGAACACCACTTTGTTGTTAATTTGTTGTTTTTCCGACAATTTGCTCAAACAAGAAATAGCTTAAAACTTTCGATGACTGTAGCGAAATTTTCACGTAAATATAGTAGACTAATAGAGTATTACAGAACGTGTCTTAAATTAGCCAAATTATACATCAACCTAGTGTGTGTGAGAGAGAGAGAGCATAGTAATTAGTTATTTGAGTTGAAATCAAGACCTTGCTGTGTGAAATCATGTACACCAAAGCCACGACACACCGTGTAATTGAATAGGTATATTATATCAGCTGGTCCCTCCATCTATAATAAAATATGAGGTCAAATATTTCACAAAAATCCCCCTTTAACTGGATACCCCAAAGATCTAAAGTTTCTGGTTTTATGCAACTTTCCTTTTTAAAACTATAATTACAATCTATATACATAGCTTGGATAACCTACACGTTGCTTTCATTATGTTGTTTAACAAAGGTGTTAATTCTATCATGATTAATTAAGTATCTATTTTTTTTTGGTTATTTCAACACTGGATAAATTTAGCGTGATGATTAATTCTGAAGTATAGTAGTAGAATTTGACCTTATAGAATATGCTAATTAGTACTTAGTACTCTAGTACACTGTCAATTAATAAGCTCTGGATCTCAAAGTACTTCAACATAAGCTCTGGATTTGAAGCCAACAGAAAGAAAACAAGAATCCCAGAAATTAATCTGTCACATGACTTTCATCAATATCTAAACATCCAATCAAATTAAGTACTACTACTATAGATTATAATAACATTCATTTTAAACATTAATTTTGCAAGAATTTAAGGGACAACCGGAGAAAAGGATTTCTCCATGTCGATATCCAGCTCATCACGTGCAGTGCACACCCCAAAAATTAAATATTTTTAATGTAATCATTTCACTATTTTTGACTAAACAACATTAATTGTACGGTAATCTAATTAATGGTGTATAAATTAAAGAAAAAAACCGATTTTCCCCTAAACTGCTGCCGTGCCGTCACAACTACTCATCTTTCTTGAAATTTCATTCATCGTTACATACATAGCGGCGATTAAAATGCCCATAAAACTTTATTCATCAAATTCAAATTCATGCATTATTAATAATAAAATATCTACAGATCATAAACGAAACATAAAAAATGTAAGAAAAAAACAATCATTCAGATATCCTATCTTCTATATCCAATAAACTCTAAGCTTAATTCTCATCATCATACAAATATACAACACTCACGATCCCCAAAAACTCAAATATATTGTGACCAATAAAAATTAATTTCGTAACATATCATGACACTAACCATGGAACCATATAACACATCAAATATTAGCACATAATATATGTACCAACGCCTTCGAGCTCGAGCTTAATGGTGCAACGGGTTGGGACCGGTCGGTACCAAGCGCTTCTCGACCCCATAACGAGGGTCGATTTCACTTTTGTCACGTCCTTCCCGGTGGCGTTGACGTTGGCGTTTGAGGAATGGAGTGAAATCAAATTTAGTGCGAGCTAGTGCTCTCCGATGAGGGAGTGATCCGGCCACCGGCATGGCCTTCTCGAGGTGGTGGAACTCACGTGAGAGAAGCAAGAAGAGGAGGAGAGAGAAGCAAAAGGAGTATAAAAGGAGAGGGATTTTCATGATCATAATAATGTGGGGAGTGTTGTTGGTGAAGGAGGAGAAGGGATTGATGAAGAGGAAGCATGGGGCAATGAAATAATAAGGAGAAAAATGATGGCAAAATTTGTATAGTGAGATTGAGAAATTTTGAAGGCTTGACAGCTTGAATCTTATGGAGAAGAGGGTTGAAATTTAGAGGGTTTTGTGCTTGCTTCCATGTGTGAATTAAGCTAGTTAATATTGTAGTAATTTAATGAGGGAGGGAGAATTATTTGGGGGTGGGGAGCAGTTTCCAATAAATGTTGCTTAGAAATCAAGGAAGTAGAAAAAGGGTCATTATGTGGATTGTCAAAACCTGAATTATATATTGTTTGATTATGTTTGTGAATTGAATGTTACTACTATATATATCTTGAAAGTGGGGAGCATATATATGATAGTCACATTTCCTTCTCTCTTTTTGTGTAAATAAATAAATTGCTTTGGAAATATGTTGTACGAATATAGGCTCTTGGTCAAATCCAATAATTAAATTAGGAATCGAGAATCGAAGGTCAACATCGGTTCAGGTCACGGTATGTATTTATTTTATGATGAATTATAATCCATAAAATAAAATGGTAAGTCATAAGTGCTCGTGTTATTATGTTAATTATTTACATTTTTGAAGATAGCTATACATACCTAATTTTATAACACGATTTTATGTGCCGACAAGTATAAATAAATTTCCATAATTCTTAGACCAAGAAATGCATCATGAACTGTTTGAGAAAGGTGAAGAATCATTAGCATTAATGGAAGAAAAAGAAAAGGTGAAGATTGACGAAGAAGAATAGCAAAATGAATATTGATCGATGGTCATATATATATAGTGTTCATGTCATCTCTCTCTTTCTCTGTCACACACACACACACTCACTTACACACACTCTATTTGAGTGATCATCTTTGGCTCCTAAAATAATTTACAATCATGAAAGATCATGCACAAAGCAGAAATTATATACTATACGTTTGTGCGTATTCCATTGGTCTAATAATATCTATTTTTGCTTACTTTTCAGATAATGAGGTGGATAATTATTTAAACCTAATAATAACACGTGAGTTCTTATTAACTGATATTATTATTATTATTATTAAATCGTTTGAAACTTTTCAAAACTTTTTGAGAAAACATCAAATGGGAGTAAGATGATATATAATCTTAAATAAATAAAAAACTTAATTAAATCAACATTGGTCTAGAACATACTAATAATTTTTTTTTTGAAATTCAATAACTTTACTAAACACGCAATATTCTTTTGAGTTGTTCACTTTTTCATGATACTAGCTCCTTATTATTGATTTTGGAGACTTGGAGTAGTATTTTCTCTTAAAATTAAACCATGAAGCTGGGCTTTAAATATAATGAGTAACAAATTCATAGGCCCAATAGTAGACCCTTACCCAGTTACAGTAGTGGGCTTGCAGGCGGTGACTTGGCCCAAGTCATCAATTGTCAAAACGGCGTCGTAATTTTATTTTTTCATGAACTGTGAAATAAAAGGGAAGAAAAGTACCCTGGGTTGATTACTTTGATTCAGAGCTATTATCAAAATCAATCAAAGCGTAAGGGATCGGTGGAAAAACCTCCAAGTTTCTTTCGACGATATAACCAGATCGCAAGATGGTATGGAATTCTCTCTCTGATCTTCCTATTAGCCATATGATTATTGAGGGGTTAGGGTTTGTGCCATGGTTTTGTGGTTGATTTATGAATAACAATGTCATGCTACGTGAACCGGGGAAGTATTTGATTGTGCTGTGTAAAATTGAACTTTTTAGATTGATTGGAAGAATTAATTCATCATCCGGGATCAGTTTTAGCTGTTAATATCTTTTACAATGATTCGAGTTAGGTCTTCGAAGTCGAACGTGTTTTTCTTAGATTCAGGATTCAATTACTCGTAGGTGAACAGGAAAGATGAGTTTTTGTTTTCCCCTTGGTTTAAACGGTTTTTGATATTTTTAGATTCTGGGCATCTTAAAATTTTCATATGCAGATCGCCAAACTGACTATGTCTAATTGATGTATTGTAAAATTTTATTTATTGATGCTACTTTTATTCGAATGAAAAGGTTGTTTTCTGGGTGGTTAAATTTTTTATTTTTGTTTCCTGCAGTCGACTCTTGCAGCAGCTCGGGCAGATAACTTTTACTACCCACCAGAATGGGAGCCAAAGAAGGTATGTTTGTGTTTGAACTTCCTCACAAGCATTGCTACAAGCATTTCTATTTGTTTATATGCTAAGAATCTTTTGTTGCATTTGTTTGCAGGGTGGGTTGAACAAGTTCAATGGTCAGCATGCTTTGAGGGAGAGAGCAAGAAAAATAGATCAAGGCATATTGATTATAAGGTACTGAACCAAGCTAGACTAGACTCTAGTTAACCTCTGTTGGCCCCTTGACTATGAATTTTGAAGAGCATGTTTATTTGATTCTGGGTGCTGGACAGAGGAAAGTGATGTAGAGATTCGGACTGGATATGGGTTTTGAGTATTTATGTTGATTATGAGTCTTTTGAACACCAGGCTATACTCCGCTAGTTTTCCAGAGATTAGGTTTTACATTTTCATAAACTTTACAAGCAATAGTGAAGAGATTCGGACTGGATATGGGTTTTGAGTATTTATGTTGATTATGAGTCTTTTGAACACCAGGCTATACTCCGCTAGTTTTCCAGAGATTAGGTTTTACATTTTCATAAACTTTACAAGCAATAGTGATTCAATGAATGCTTTCATACTTATTTTCTTCATCATTTAAGTTTTGATGTGCATGTTTGATCCCAATATGTAGTCTAGCATTCACAAATGGAAGACATGATTTCTTTTAAATTCCTATCATGTGAATTTGATGTGATAAAGAATTTGGCTGCTTAGTATTATGGTTACTGTGACTGTTTGTAGAACAATTCAATTGATGTTCATAGTTACTTGCTGAAGGAGCACCACACTTATGTGAAAATGATGCTGTTATATAAAGTTTGTGCAGTCATTACATTTTGAGATTTGAATGTGTTTATCATTTGCTTTGATTTTCACAGGTTTGAGATGCCTTATAATATTTGGTGTGGTGGTTGTGAGTCCATGATTGCAAAAGGTGTAAGGTTCAATGCAGAGAAAAAGCAAGTGGGGAATTACTACTCTACGAAGGTATTATGTTTGCTTCGAACTGGATGCTGAACTTATTTGTAATTCTATCAGTTCTGCTTGTTATGAATACCTTCTTTTCTTGCAGATATGGAGCTTTAGTATGAAATCCCCATGCTGCAAACATGAGATTGTTATTCAAACCGATCCACAAAATTGTGCTTATGTGATAATGAGTGGAGCCAGACAAAAGGTTGAGGAATATGATGCTGAAGATGCTGAGACTTTGGTACTCCCTGTGGATGATGGTGAGTGTTGTGTATATACAAATAAATGCACCTGGATACATGATCCCCCCAAACTAACCCTTACTCTCCTCTGCTTCAGATAAGAGTAAGCTAGCGGATCCATTTAAGCGGCTTGAACACCAGGAAGGAGATATTAAGAAAAAGAAAGAAGCCGAGCCTGTACTGGTACGCCTGCAGAGAATATCAGACTCCAGGCATTTAGATGATTATGCATTAAACAAATCGCTGCGTGCAAGGCTTAGGAATCAAAAGAAAAGAGTAGCTGAAGAAGAAGCTAGTGCCCGGAAATCAGGATTTGGTTTAAGACTTCTCCCAAGTTCTGAAGAGGATGCAAGAGCTGCTAAACGTATTAAATTTGGTACGAAGTTTGAGAAGAATAGAAAAGACAAGAGAGCTCTAATTCAAGCAGCCTCGATATTTTCTGGATCATCATCTTCTCCCTCTGATAAAAGGCGTTTGGAGCTAGAAGCTAAGAGGAGAAAAATTAATGCTGCCACTGCATCAAAGCTGTTAGCTGGAGGAGTCAAACCATCTTCATGGGCTCGTGACTCTCTCCCATCTCGGAAATCCATCAGATCCTAGTGTGATAACATCTTTGTCGGCAACCTATCATAGATGATTTGAACTCTGGCCAGCAGAGAGATGGATGGGTCGATATCCGTATCAGTTGATATTTCCCAAATTTACTTTCTCAGTTTGTAAATATTGTGTACACTGGAGCCTATGTTTCTTTGACCTCAAATACGCTTTCTTTGTATTTTCGTGTATTGTTGGATTGAGATGCCATTTTTGCTTGCCACTTTCCTCATTGCTAATACCATAATATGTATAGTAGAATTCATAAATTGCATTGTTCCTAATCTTGCGGTACTTTTCTCATTTTTGGATTTGTCTCTTTATAACCAGCGCAAATGTCACGATCCACCTAAAAATTTGATGTGTGTATCAGACAAGAACATCCTTGATGTTGTTCAAATAGTTATCCGAGTGCAACACATGCTTCATTTTATTACCATCTACAGATAATTTAACTTCATACGAAGCTCAGGTTGCATCCATTTTAAAAAATGTGGTGTACAATTATCGAGATGAAGACTTCAAACATTAATATTCCGGACTGAGATGAAATAAAATAAGCGTGGCTACAGTATAAAGAGTAGTTTTGTTTTGCGCAAAAATTTTGGTTACTTTTGGAGTACTTTTTTTAATTTTTTTTTTATTTTAGTATATTGCTATTACTTTTGTTATACTCCCTCCGTCGCACAAAGATTGTCCCATTTTTTTCATTTTGGTCCGTCCCACAAAGTTTGTCCCATTTCACTTTTTACCATTTTTGGTAGTGGACCCTATATTCCACTAACTCATTCATACCCACATTTTATTATAAAACTAATATGTAAAAGTAGGACCCACATCCCACTAACTTTTTCAACTCACTTTCTATTATATTTCTTAAAACCCGTGCTCGGTCAAAGTGGGACAATCTTTGTGGGACGGAGGGAGTAATTGATAGTATAAAACTAAAGAGTGGTTTTGTAATTGTAATTTCTCCTAAATTTTGTTGATGTCTGAGCAATTTTTTAGGATATAGTAGTAAAACATTTCGAATATATTTATTTTATTATATAGAACTACTAAAAAAGTATACTAAATATAACCTATAAACAGAAATATAGTCCTCATTATTAGATCAAAAGAGAAGAAAAATGCCTTAATTTTGATTTTTTACGAATAAATATTTATTAAACAATCGGCTTCATGATCATGGAAAAAGGGCCTCCAAGAAATTAGGGCTCCGCTACAAAGCAAAATTACGACAAGCATATAGTATTTGTTAATTGTTTAAACATACTATTTCCTCAACTTTTAAATTTATAAGTAGTACACTAGAATGCACTACATTGTAAAACATAGGTGCTATACAACATTGAGATATGAAATTTGAAGCGTATAATAAGTTACCTAACACACTCCCTTCTCACGCAATAACCCACAATTCAACTGCTACAGCTCTCCGATGGTAGGCTACACAACTACTACTGTATATCTTGCCAAAAAAATGAGTTCAAGATTTACTTTTTCTAAGTGCAAGATTCACCTTTTCAGCTATATCTTTTCTTTTCGGCTATGATCCAAGGATATAATATAATTGTCCCAATCACATATCGGTATGATCATGAAGTTGTACAAAAAAATATGACTCAGACATGTATGTGTGTGTAAATCTATAGGCAGATTCTATAATCTTGAAATTGGTTGCCTATTATTGGACACAGATTCCACTTTAAACATCTTACACTGAACCATGCATTAAGAGACAAAATTTAGCAACATTACTCTTGTTTCTTTTTCTACCAAAATCTGCATACGCATGCCTTAATTTCCTGTGTGTGTTTCACAAAACAAAATTGCAGGATATGAGGATTTCTACTTCCAAATTTATCAGCCTGCCCTATATCTAACATTTTCTGCAACATTCACATAGCTAAAAACTTCTCACAATCTGCACTCAGTTGAAGACACTATGAAATTGTTAGAGATTTCAAGATCCATCTTCCTAATCAGGTGAGTTTTTAATTCAAGAATTGGAGTCTTTCAAGAATTTTAGCTACTTCAGATTTGATTAGCATTTCTTAGGTTAATTTGGTGCTAATTCTTAAGCTGATAAAAAAAAATACCCAATTTGGGCTCTCTCTTAGAATTAACAAACAAGGGTTAGGATTAATCTTGTTTATTTCAGTTTGATGTGTGTGTGCCGGCATTCATTGCCTTGATGGTTCGAATATTGGGGTGATCAGTGATCACGATTCCATGGTAGTAATAAATCAAACATAAAGTTATGTAGCTACTGAAATTTAATTGAATTTATTCTTTTCTTGGTAATTTATAATGGGGATCAGAGATTTGAAGAAATAATGAAAGGGGTTAATTGCTCACTTGCTCTATTTGACCAGATTTTGCTGAGTTTTAATCTTATACCAATAACCAATCTTATTATATAGTACTACGGCTTAGCCACATTTAAATAGATTTATTTCTCATCAAAATTTTGTTGTTTAGTGTTTTATATATGGTTGTCATTATCATCTTTATTTCTGGTGTCACAACTCACAACCCCCAATTTAAAGATGATTCGTCTCTGTCATGTGGTCCGGTGTATGAATAGATCGCAGTACATATTCATTCAACATTTCTGCATGTAAACTTTTTTTTTTTTTTTTTTGTGGGAGTTTTGCTCTATTTACAAGTATTTTGCTAAATGCCAAGTCGTGGCTTGACTACATTATTGCTGCAGCAGAAAAATACAAAGAATGTGTTCAATGATTCAACTTTATCTCATCTAAAGATATTTGGGAAGTAGATTTGGATTTTCCACTCCAAATGAAAAAGACTGATGAAGGCGAAATAAGATATTATTATCGAATTAATTAATTAAAGGACAGATAGGATCATAGGATGTTTGACTGTTAACTTTACATTATTTTTTACTAGTCCGTATATATTCATATGTGAAATATGTGTGTGTGTGTATCTCTTATAATAACATTCCATTTTGCAGTGAGAATGAAAGGAAAATACAAATCTGGGTTTTTGCAGTGAGATGCAAATGAGGTATGTATAAGAAATGATTGCTGTACAAAACTCTCGGATACTAACATAGAATGTCTTATGCCTTGTTGTTTTCTCCCACCATTATTTTGTCTCTATAGTTGACTGCATTTATTACAAATATTTAAACCCTTTCCAAAACTCTGAAAATCGATAACCCTAACACATATCAAGCACAATTTTCAGCACTATTGTTTAGGGTCAAGAATTGCAGAGTGGATTTGGTATTTATAATTAAATTATTTAATACTAATACATACTAACATACTGCACATATAAAAAGACATTTCTTCTAATGGAGTATATCCTTAAAGGATAAAAACCTAGATTCGTTTCTTAATTACTACTAGTATTTAACAGAATTTTTCAAACTATAACTTCTAAGTCGCCCGTCCAAGCACACCCTAAGAATAAGCAGTGTTGTTAGACAATGCAATAAAGGAATATTAATCTCATTGAAAACTAGAAATACATCAGTAGTTGAAACTTTAAAACCTTGAGGTAGAGCGATTGATGATCAAATCTTAAATTTTATTTCAAAACGGGTGTTTTGGGCTAACTTCCTCGCATTCATTTACATACTATTATTAGAAATCTTGCATTCATGTTAAAAATCTAGCTACCGATTCTTAATACTACTACTATTACTATAATTCCCTTTTTTATGGATCAGTCTTTAATGTTTCTGATATAGTGCCTGACAATTTTGTAGTTATTATTATTATTATTGTTATTATTATTAATATTATTATTGTTATTATTATTATTATTATTATGTATAAAGATGTGCTTTAGGTCAATTCGAGCCGTATGAACGCGAATCACACAAGATTGCAATCGACTTACTTCACTTAGCAAAATTTTGTGAGACAATCAAACTTACAAAATTTTACTACTCCACCAAAGTTACTAAGTTTCTCATTGATCAATTAACTTCGCAAACTACATTAAACAAGGCGTGAAAGCTTTGCCAACAACTTTATTGATAGTGGTTGTGTGTTTATATGCTGAAATAAATAATACAACTAATTACCTACTCATGGTTTATGAGTATTTAGCAAGGCTTTTTTTCAGCAAAATAACATACACGCGATAAAACATCTGTAATATAAATAGAAGCGTTTAATAGTTATAATATGATATACTTGTGTCATCATAAGTATATAGTAGTACACTAGTACTAATTATTTTGCTTTTGTTTGATTATTCCTATTAGTACCTAATTGTACATTTCTGATGTCCTCCCACCAGTTACTCCAAAATTACAAGTTACTCCAACATTATTCATAAACTAAGCCTCTCAAAGAGCTTCAATGAAACACTTATACTTCGTTTCTACTAGCATATACTCCCTCCCTCCCAGTATAATTAATTCGTATTCATTTTCAAGCCGTTGCAAGATAGCTGAGTCGTTTCATTTTCTTGACAAAAGACTTCATTTTTTCATTTGATGTACTCTCTCCTTCTCCCTCATACTTTATTCTCTCTCAATTTTAATCTTTAAACACCAATTTCTTAAATTTCGTGCACAAGATAAACGTCTCAATTAATTTGAGAATGAGAGAATATATATGGAAAAAACCTCCCTAAAAACAAAAAACTCGTGAAGTTGCCTTAGTCGGAGCATAAGTGTTATGAATAATATTTACTAGTACATGCTTTACCTGAGCATCATTCGTAGGCATCGTTCACATTTAGTCTATGTTAACGCTATTTGTTTTATTTATATAGGAGTATTTATTTTTATTCTAATACGTCAAAGTTATTATTCACATCATTAGTTTTATAAATTACATATATATAAAATCTCAATTTATTTATTTTCTTTATAGATCCAAAAACACGTATAAAAGAACAAATTGAGCTTTAATTTTTGTAATTTGTAAACTGGTGATATAAGTAACAATTTTGAAGTGCTATAATCATTAACAAAATATGGATTAAACGGGAGTGGTATTCCTAGATGATGTTGGCATAAAGTATACTAACATAGTAGGAGTAATATTTGTAGATATAGGACTAAAGACAAATTTTAGTCAGTCTCTAATTATGGTCTTCAATAAGGGTGTGGTTGAATACATCCCAGGTTAAACTTAAATTTTAACTTACAATAATGCTGCAGGGATTAGATAGATCATATCTACATTTGAAATATTCCAGAAAATAAGGGAAAATAACAAAGAAAGAACACCAGTGAATATAAAAGTGAACTGTCAGTGCAGATCAGATCGATTTCGCAGCTAGCCCAAGTAATTAAAATATCATACATAGGTTGCTGTAAATAATCAGCTGAATCATACTATATGTATAGCTTCTCACACACAGACTCAGTGGCAGACCAAGATTACCAAATGAATGAAGAAAAATAAATGTATGATCAATCCCATCTCTACCTCAACCAATCTATTTATAACAAATAGTCATAGTAGTTGTTTACATTGTAGTAGTTTTTACTACTCCCCAATTCCAGTTGTTCATCAGAATAATTGAACTTTATTGCTTATAATTTATGCATGGAATGCAATGTTCCTATATAAATTCAAATCTGCCTAACGTAAATGACAAATTGAATTACAGGAAAGCTAACTCTAGAAACAAAGATGCTTCAAAAATTCATCTTTCAAAAATAGCTTCATCTGGCACCTCAGGTACTAAATTTTCAAGTGTTTTTTTTTGACCTCACATATATAGTTTTATATTCCATCACCTTATCGCAAGATATCATTATCCGTTCAACATTTCTTTGGATTTTTGTAAACTGCCATCTTATAGCTTAAAAAAATCATGCCTTGAAACAATATAAGTTTGAATTGGATGCTTGATTTCAATATAACACATAACCCCAACACATGGCCCCAACAGATTTTGCTTAATTAGCTGCCAATTTCAAAATATATCACACAAGAAGGATTAAAAAACACACACTTCACACATTCATTGTGGTCGTGAAAATTAGCAGTTAGTGTGTTGAATTAGATGTAAGCAGTTGGAATAATTGGATTATGATTATAAATTCATATATTTATTTAACCCTATCGGCAAAGGATTATTACATTCAAAAGCTAGGGATTGAAAAGAGTCAAACCGAATCATAAATATTTTACAGATAAAGCCCTCAAAATTATTGATGAAACAGTGGAAAATCCGGGGTGGTGGCTGAGTAAATTGAGTTGTGATTACCTGCATAATTTAGTCTGTCCAGGTCCCAGTTTTCGAGAAATCCCATGAAACTGGTAGTGGGATCGGTGCAGCAAGAGACAGCAGCAGCAGAGCTTGAATTCCCCAGAAGCTTCTCGATTGTTCCGGCATCGGACGGCGGCTGCACGAAAGGGGCGTAATCCTCTAGGCTAGGGTTTGATTCGATGCGCTTCCCCATCATCTTCTCCTCTGTTCTGCTGCGCGCCCTCTCCCTCGCCTTCTCCCTCGACTCCCTCGTGTTTCCTGTTGTTTTCCTTCCCTTTTTCTCCTCCAATCCCCCGTTGTTCGAGCAGTTCTCCTCGATCCCGGAGATTACCTCGCATTCCGACACGAACGATTCGGTCTTTCCATCGCTCATTGTGATGGAAACATTGTTCTCTCTCTCTCCAACCTCCATGGCCAGCTCCTTGATGGCCTTCTTCGATTTGGTGAAGAGCCACTCGATGGTCTTGCTGGCTTTGTCGTACCCCAACATGTCTTGGAGATCGAAGAATTTCCTTGCCACTTGAAGGGAGAGCCTCATTCTCCGGTCTCGGATCCCCTGCGCCGTGCAGATCTTGCTGTGCCGGTCTTTTTTCCCGGTTCGCTTCCTTGGAGGGGCGGCCGCGATGGCTTTGGGGTCTTTTTTGGTGATTTTTTTGGGGTGATCTGATGAAGAGGATGGTATTGGTAGGGTTGTGGGGATTGAGGGTTTCGGGAGGATTTGGTGCAAGGGAAGCTCGTGTTCGTCGAAGAATGGGGAGGGGAAGTTGGAGAAGAATGGGGATTCATCGTGTTTGGAGAGGATAGGGTTGTGAATTTGATCGTAAAGCTGAAAAGGAGGCTTTTTGAAAGAGGGGTTTTCTCCAAATGGGAACATTGCTGTGGGTGTCTTGGGCGTTGCTAGCTACTACTTGTTTTTGTGTCCTTTTTTCATTACTTTGTTGGTGGAGAAAGAATGCACAAACTCATTAGAGAGAGAGAGAGGTGGTGCTGGTGCTGCAACTTAGTAGTGAATGTTAGGGCAAGAGCGTGGCTAAAGTGATGCAAGTACATAACATGACTAGGTAGGGATGGAGGAAGTGGGGTCGATTTAGCATGATTAAATCTTTTGTTTTTGTTTAATTTTTAGTTTAGGGATCGATAGTGGCATGTAATAGCCCCACGTAAGTAGTAATAGATTAGATTGGAAATTAAGCTAAACATGATGTAATTTGACCATGTGTAGTACTCCATATATCTAGAAAGAAAAACCTAACACTTTTTGCACCCGGTTGTAGTTAGACGTAGTTTGTTCCCCTTTCTCATTTTCCCAAATGCAAGTCCAAGGTTCTTGCAGTTTTTGTGAATCATAAAACCCAAGAATAGGATTCTATTCGTATGAAAAAAAAAGAATTAAAAAAGATCAAACTGATATAGACCAAACATGAGAACTCATCCCAAAAGACTAGACTGTTAGGAGAGAGTCCATTTAGTCTATATAACATTCGACCCTCTTGGGAATTGAGTCCGTAACATTCGACCCTCCTTTAAGGGCCAACGTCCTCGTTGGTAACGGCCACGACGGAATATTTGCCCGGCCACCACTCCGTGTGTCACCACTCCGAGTCGGCCCCAAACGTACTCGTTGGTCGTGGCGAATTCGTTGCCCGGCCACCACTCCGAGCCGTTTGGGCTCTCAATGAAAGAGCCAATTGATACAGACCAAACAGGAGAACTCATCCCAAAAGACTAGCCTGCTAGGAAGGAGAGCCCATTTAGTCTATATACCCCACACTAGTTGTTCTCACAACCGATGTGGGAATTGAGTCCGTAACACAAACTGAATGCTACACATATATTATTAGGCATGTGTTAATTCACAAGCGAAACAAAAATTTTGACTTATGTAGTTAATTGTTCATTGGAGAGGAGAGTGATGAAAGAAAATAGGTTTTACTCTTTTAATATCCTTATTCACAAGATTTTCTATCATATAATTTAAGGTTGTTGATTCTTGAAACCTTTTTTATGGAAGGTAAAATATCTGATGAAGATTAAGTATCCAAACATATATATCCAATTTTGTTTATAATTTCCCTTCCATTTTGTGTGTTCTTCATCTTATTTTTGTTATCATCGGGCATAACAATTTCAAAAAATATTGCACATGGTTGTATGAAATCTTGGAAAAGGATTGAAAAGAATTTCCCACTCTATATATAAACATGTTTGGATCATATAATATGCACACTGGTTCGACATAAAATTGCATTTGAGACTTGGTCGGCTGGGATTTTATCTAAAGAAAGCGATGCCTATATATAGGTATATTATTGATGCATGGGTAGATTGTCAAATATTATTAATTATAGAGTACTATTTTTTAATTTATGGCCTTATCTTTTGTCTTTATTAACTTCCTTTTTCACTAAACTCCCTATTTATACAATTTTTGTTTTTTCTGTCTCTTAAAAGAATTCTTGGATCCTTCATATCAGTTCCCTCTAATTTATAGAATTTCGACTCACATTATAATTTTTTTTATTACTACTATGTTTAACATGTGAAGTTTCCTAATTACTACTCCTACTGCACCTTTTTAGAGATAGATCTTCAAAGGGTTGTTCAATTAGTATTCATATATGTTGTGATTAACTCACATGGGAGCAGGTGAGGATAGGGCTACTCGTAGGTAATGGACGAAGACTGATCTTAGCTGCTTTAATTTATTAAAAGATTTTTACTCATATTTAATTAACAAATGGAGATCAAAACAACATATATAGTGGTAATTTGCCTCCAAAATCCCAACTTAATTACCCAAGATTAATATTAATGACTTAATTATATTTTATTTTATGATGTATTTTGTTGTTTAGACATGTAGGTAGGTGTCCTCATAAGCTAAAACACATAGGGACTATATGGGTGGGAGGACAATTATTAGAAGCTGTATTTAAAACTGCTTTATTTCCATTGAAGGCCTTGTTTCTTTGACCATATGACTATATGTCTCTTTCACTACTAAGTCTAAAGTTGATCTGAAACCCTATCTTCCTTTTAATTTCATTTTCATCCACCACTTGCTAACTCAGTAACAGGAGTGAGAGAGAAAATTGAAAATAATTTACAAGAAGGGAAATCAAAATCAATTTTATTACACACTCAGTCTAAAGAAGTTTGTAATTGTGAGAATCTCACAGTTGGCTGCAACTAAAATTACGAATTCTTTCTATGTTAATTCCTCCTTTGATCAGTTAATTAGCGGATGGAAATAATCCCTCACGCTAAAATTAAGTAAATTAATTAAATAGTTAATGTGAATATATGATATCAATTAGTTATACATATAAAACAATAATCATCAACTAAGTAGTGTAAATCGATTAGCATATAAAACAATAATAAATAAACTAACCAATTTAAGAACAATTCTTGTCGATCAATCAGAAATTACATTTACTTACTATATATTTCGTGCTTAACTAATTAACTAGCTATTGCATAAAGCTTAAATAGAATCACGAAATAAACTCAAATTAATTTTCAGCGTGATATACTCCCTCCGTCCCATTTTTTTGTTCACTTTTGCTATTTTTATCCGTCCCCCATTTATTGTCCACTTTCTCTGTTTACCATAAATGATAAATAGATTCACATTCTACTAACTCATTTCACACGCATTTTATTATACAACTAATATTTAAAAATGAGACTCACATTTCAATAGCTTTTCAAACTCACTCTTCTTAAAATTCGTGCCGAATACAAAATGGACTAAAAATGGGGAGCGAAGGGAGCATCATTCTATATCTTTATTTTCATTTATATTTTCTTAATTGTCATTCAACTATATACTGTCACCACATATGTAGCAAGCACGAAGAATCTTTGCTGCATTGACTCGATGTTGGCTTAATACTTGCTGAATTTCTCGTTCCAAAAGAATTTTTCAAAGTCACAATATATCTGAAAAGGAAAGGAACTGCATACCACATCAAGCTAAACCCCTCTTTCTTGGGGTTACATTACGTGTATAGATAGTACTCATCTACTACTACAAGTACATATTGTCCCCAAAACAATAATTCGAATTATTGAGATCAATTAGGAATCATCATTCGAACGCTAGTTAAAATCATAGTAATCTTTAATTATACATAATCACAAATTTGATTTCCAATTTAATCATCCAATCGTGAGACGTCGATCGAGGTATATAGCTTCTTTTCACCATATGTTTTGAAGTTCAATTGAGCAGTCTGATTATATTGATATTTAATTAAATTTGTGTAACTATTAGTATTTGTCTTGTGTTCCTAAATTTTCAGGCAGTGGTATTCTAAGTTGAGCTCAAGTTGGAAAGACTTGAGTTTGATTTGATACAAGTCTGTCAAATTTGAGGCGTCCCACTTCAACACATATTGCAACAACTAGAAACCCTATTTACTAGATACTCTCTCCCTATATTTTTTTAAAATAATTTTATATCCTTCATATTTTGAAGTGATGATCGATCATTTACAAGTCACCTAGAAATTAAAAAAAAAAAAAAAAGAAGATGCATTTGTCCGATTAATGGGGTATATGAAGTACTATAAGTCACCTAAATAGCATCTCAACTACCGTATCCAAAATCTCTGCATAATTAATTAAGACCAATTATAGGTGATTGTTTGAGAATGTCAATTGGGTCGGATTCGTTTTAATTATCGGATCTTTTATGTAGATGAATATTGTGTTAATCTTTTAATTACTGTATAAAAAAATCAGTTGTTTGAAAAATGAAATGGTGAAGTAGAAAATACACGTGTATAATGAAATGACATCGAAGTCCACGTGATTTGATGAATGATAGAAACAACACAACATTTATGGTCATCAAAATACACATGTTTTGACACCTCACCTATCGCTGCAGAACTCGGACCACAACACTGTATAACTGGCTTCATCTCTATTTTCTTGATATTTCTAATTTCTGACCTTCAAAAACATTCAATGCACCAATTATTATAGTATCACGGAATTTTATTATGCTTGCTTATTTAAGCAATGAAATCATTTCTATTAAGACACATGGACAAAGAAGAAATTACGTAAAATAAATTAATCATTTTCTTAATAATATCCAATTAATTTAATTATTTAAATGATTTTCTAAAATTAAATAAATGATTAAAAATTAAGTGAAATGGATAGTTAGGTTAATGCTCAGACCAAATTCTAACCTAAACTTGTGAAGCCCATATCCAAACTATAATTAAGTGAAACTAAAATTGTGATAGTAGATAATGGCTCTTGCACACTATATTCAGAATATCAAATGGACAATGTGAACCGTAACTCTGGACATGTATCAATCACGTTCGGCCCATTAAAAGAGCTGGACTTACATTCTCTTAATAATGAATGGGAGGGGGGAGGGCTCACAATTTTTTATCCGACAAAAACACGCACGTTTAGAGTTTGGTTTCTTATAGGATCCACCTAATTAATAAGAACCTGAAGATTTTGGACTGGGTTGGGTCGGGTTAGGGTCGGGTTTGTGTTATCTATTAAGAAAAAAAATATCATTATTAATTAAATAGATATTAAACTTTAATTTTAATTATTTCTATTAATTAAAAAATTCAAATGAAAACTCTCGTGCATATTAGAAATGTATACTTTATCCGTCCCATCAAAATAAACACTTTTGAAAAGACACAATTTGTAAGTGAGAGATAATTAAAAAGAAAAAATAATTAAATTATTGTTAGTGAAGAATGAAATCCGTGTATATTTGCTGAAAATTTTTTTAGAGAGATATATTTGCGGAAAATCAAAATAATATATTTAGTAAAAAAGTATTGTAATTCATTGACGTCGTTTTGACATGAGTCCAATAAAGTGTAATCTTAGAGTGTCCACTATAGTTGGCCGGGCCAAGCCACAAAGTGTGGCCAGGCCACAAAATCGTGGTCGGGCCACCAATGCCCATGTTTCCCACTATAGTGGACATGGCCAAGCCACCAAAAAGTTTAATTTTTTTCATTTTATTTATATTTTAATTAAAAATGGGTATATTTATAGAATTTGTGCAGGAATGAGGTAAAAAAATGTGTATACTTATAGAATTAAAAAAAAAAATCAGAAAATAGAGAGAGCCGCGGCCCGTGGCCGCTGCAATAGGAGAGCCACGGCTCCCGCCCAAGAGCCGCGGCCGGGCCACGATCGTGGCGCTCTCGTGGGCAACCCCCCCCTCCCCCCGGCGCGGCTGCCCATCCCCGTCACTATAGGGAGCCGCGGCTCGCGGCTCTGGCGTGGCCCGGCCGTGGCTCCCCTATAGTGGATGCTCTTATGCAGTCTGGGCTTGAAGACTTTATTAGAGTTGCAGCTCTACTTTCGGTCAAGGCAAGAATGGGAAAACTGAAAAGATATAAAGACAGCATGTTTTGCCATGATATAAGCGAAGCCTTATAGTTCTACTGTTCTAAAGAGAAAAAAAAAAGGAAGTCTAATTACTTTTCACATTGGCTACTTAAAAATAATAATTATGTTTCAATAAAGTTTAGAACATAATTTATGTTTATGTATTAAGTAAAAAATTAACAAGACCAAATCATGGTTGACGTGCATATGGTTGAAACTGAGTTCAAAATTATGTATCCAAATTTAATAAACTTGACGCTTAGTTTCCTAATGAATTACTCACTTCATTCCACCGTAGTAGAATCATTTTGTCATTTTAATACGTTTCATATTAGTGAAGTCATTTCCCTTTTTGGTACAAGTCAATACATTTTTTGCATCTATTTTATTTTCTCTTCGTCTTTCTACTTGTTTTATTTTCCTAATTTATTTTTCTTTTACTTAATTCATTTAATACAATTTTTTTAAAAATTGTGTGTCGAAAATAAATATTTCTACTACTACGAAACGGCAGGAGTATGAAATTGTATGTTAGATTCTAGCAATTATTTAATCAGTTTTTATCATGAGGCCTGCAATTGCCGTTGATCGATTCTGACTTTTCATTTTTAGACTACCTGGACTTATTCAACAATATTGCTACGTGGCCACGTTATGGCCAACCATAAACTGGTTTAATAGCAAAAAAAACCGGTTTACTACAAATTTCCGGTTTAGTACTACTTGATTTTACTTTTATATATATCCTTTCAATATTTGGAAGAGAAATTGGCGGTCTCGCTTCTTCTTCTCCCGCCAGCATTAACACAAAATGGAGCCAATAGCCATTTTTAGTTTCTGTCAGTCTCACCCATTTTCTTTTCGCAATGATTTGTGCACAAAATCCTTAATATACAAAACTTAAGTTTTTCGTATGAGTTTAGCTGTATGTCAAGCATAGAAATAAGTGTTGATTTTTTTACTTAAGCTGGAGCTGAGAGAGTTGTCGAGCAGGATGATGAGAAGCTGGCCGTCGTTGAGTATCCGGGCGCGTGGTCGCCCTGCATAACTTTGACGTTTTGGTTGAAATTCACGATCGATGCAGCTGCTGATGTTTTAATTCTCTGGAAATTTCCGATAGATTTCTTAAATGTTTTTCGTGAAATTGTTTTTCATTATCTTTAAACTTCGATAAATCAATAGAATGACTTTTGATTCTTTTTGAAGAAGTGTTGTTGCAGAAAAATGGATATGGCGTACGTAAAACATTGGAACAAGAGACAAGGAGGATGTGTGAATAAATTGATTTTATGGTCAATTCTAATTTTCAATTTTGATAAATTTAGTCATCTTGATAAATGTAGATGTTGTGGATAATTAATTAAAGCAACATGCTTGTATTTAATCAAGCACGATTAATCATGCCATTAATGAAGCATGCTAACAAGAGAGTTCGAGGATATTATTTCAAATTTAAATTTAAAACTATTCTCTCCCCGTGAGAGCTACTACTAATTAGTTAGTTCAATGTTAAATCAATACAATCAGTAACTCAATCACAATGTAAACAATAAAATTTAATTCTCAATTGAATTTAAAATTCAACTCAATTGTCTAATTTTGCAAAAGGTAATATATTATCATTTTATTTGTTTAAAATAATAGTAATAAATTTTAAGAAAAATGCAGAATACAACATAATACTTATTATTTAAAAATTATCGATTACAATTAAAAATAGCTATAAAAATAAAACAACAAATAATCCTTAAATAAATTTGGTCCAATATAATAATCTAATAAATTAAGAAGGTTAATGGGACTTTGAATTTATATTAATCAACTAAAATCAATCAAGTAACTGAAATAATAACAAAATAGTAATATTTGACATTATAATAATTCAAAATTTATTAACAAAATAACAATAATAATAATAATAATAATAATAATAATATAAACAAATGAACACATTGATTTAAAAATTAAGAAAACAGATTACTCAACCGAATATAGATTAGTTTGATATTAAATTAAAGCTATATCGAAATGAACAAAATTCAATAGTGGTTAGTTTCGCTTAAATATAAGATGAAACTAAATTATTCAGTTAATTTAGTTAAAATTGAACAATTTAGTAGTGATTCACTTAAATATAATGCAACTAAACTATTCAATTGAATTTAGAAACAATTAGAACAATTCAATAATACTTAGATCCACATAAACACACGACATAACTAAATAATTCAATTAAACTTGTAAGTAATTGAACACATAATCAATTGAACAATTCAAAAGTGATTAGATTCTTCAAAATATACGACGTAACTAAATAATTCAATTGAACTTAGTGTAAAGTGTAAACTGAACAAATATTTAATTGAAATTTTCAATAGTGCTTAGATTCACTCGATTATAAAATGCAACTAAACAATTCAACTGGACTAGGAGTTAATTGAACATAGAATTAGTTGAGTTCAGTTAGATTCATTCGGTTGTAAGATGTCACTAAAAAGTTCAATTGAACTTAGAGTTATTTGAATATATAATCAGTTAAATAATTCAATAGTGTTTAGATTCTATCGATTGTAAGATTTAACTAAATAATTCGATTGAACATAATAAATTGAACAATTCAATAGTGATAAGATTCACTTGAATTGTGCTGAATCTAAAATTCACCTTAATTGTCCATTTACATCTAAAACTAGAATATAAAAGGCAAATAGATTAAATTGATATACTTGAGATTTTTTAATTGATACTACTCGATTCAATTAAAATTTAGATAAAAATAGAACAATTTAATATAGTGTTTAGATTCATATCAATACTATACCATAATATAGTGAATTTGTTTAAATTGGGATGAAGTTATACATTAATCGATTGTTCATTTTAATCTAACAATCACCTTAATAGTTCAATTACATTTAATAAATAAAATACAAAAAGTAGTAGATTAATTTCTTCAATTATAATTTCCAATAGGATTGATTTTCTTTAATGAGTTCACTAATACAATTATAAAATTTTATTTTAAGAGTTACAACTAAGATTCACAGTTATATATTTTAATTTTATAAATAGATTTTGTTAACTTCTAATTTAATTTCATAGTACTAAGAAAGAAAAATCTTAGTACTAAAATGACAGCCGTCGTACCTTTACTAACATGTACAAAAAATAATGAGGATAGAAAAGGTTTGTGAGTTTATTCTCTTTAATTTTCAATCACTATTGAGTACTAATGAATCTGCTATTAAATGGAGTAGTAATTAATGAGGATAGGAGTTAAATTTGTTATTAAGTCGAGTAGTATTTAATGAAATCTTTAATTCAAATTTAAAATTTAAAAGAGGCTGAATTATCTATTAATGATGATTTGGGGGAAACAAAGACTAAAATTGAGGGAAGGACATTTAAATAATTTTAATTTTCGCATATTTTTAAATTGACTAAATTAATCCTGTGGCTGGCCTTAATGTGGTCATTTAACGTCACTCCTGGTTCAATATGGAAAATAATTGGATTCGTGAATCAAGCGTCATAATATGTCTTGTTCCACCCAAAAAGAAAAAAATGATTTTGGATACTAATTAATTTGCTGGCCACAATTGATCACATTACTTTCCGACAAATAGACAAGGTTAGTTTTTATAATACATGACACTTAGACCACTTAGATTTTTCACGGTCCACTAACACGAACCATCCCTTTCATCAAATTCTCTTTTTTTTAAACAAAAATAAAAATAAAAAAAAAATAAAAATTGACACCCCAAACGTATGAGCTTCAAGATTTTCATTTAAATTTTGGGATTATTTAAATACATTGAATGGCTATATTTAATTAGATAGTTGTTAGAAGTATGGAAAAAATTGTAAAAAATTGTAATCCAGGTTTGAGGTATGAGGTAGGTATACACATGGTAAAACATTGTCATCCAGGTTATAGGAAATATGGTGTTTTTGAATTCTCCAAGTATCAGGAGAGATTTGAGTTCACGACGCATTAATTTCTTTCTTTTCTTATATTTCCGCCTAAATTTCAGCTAGCTTTGACTGCACTGCGCAATATTTATAGTATAGGGATAACTTTCTCCACAAAACTCCGATTGAGACGTGCTAGATATCCACGCAAAGCTATTTAGATGACGAAGAGAATGGTATGCATTAAGTACTTATTGGACTTCAAAATTGCCGAAAAAATCGGCTTGAACTGACGATACTGCACCTTGGCCTTTTTGCACCTTTTAAAGTATTTTTCCGTTATTTTTCAATAAAAACGTCAAAATACTAAAATGTATAAATATATGAAATAATGAACATAATATACATGATCAAATTTTAAACGAGCCAAATCTAGGCCTTACAAAAATATGCAAAATCCATATTTATCAACTAATTACTGCCCCTTTAATTACTCTGTATTTTTGAAAATGTGTACTCAATTGCAGTTTTTGGATTGAAAACCTAAAGCCGAAAGGCACTTTGCAAGATTTTGTTTTTTCTTGCAGAAAAAAGCAGAAAGCTACATATATTTTTATTATCAATTCTAACTTAGAAAGCGTTCAACGGTAATAGAAAGAAGATTATCTTTTTCTGCAAAAGAATGATTTTAGTATAAAAAACTTTATGGCTTGTGAAAAACTCTAAAGGACTATAAATACACACACTCACACATTTGATGCTAAATTAATCTGGTGCTTTATCTTGGAAGGAACCATTGTAAAATTAATCAGATTCCACTAGCTTACTCAGATTTCAGCTTTTTATTTATTTACCCACTTTGTGGGGAATTTTCTTGAATATGGACCACTTCTTGTACTAATCATTCAAACCATGGATTTTATTCGATCGTTTGCATTTTATCTCAATTAATTGTGCATCATTAGCACATAAATTAGTAATGATTGACTCAACACCCAAAACCCTTTGAGCACTTGAAAAAAATAGCATGTCATGTTTCACTCTCATGTCTTGCTTCATAAATGATACATATCGATTCTCAAATTAGCATGTGGCAAGCACCGTTGCACTCTTATAATCAAAAAAATTAAACAATTAATAGTAGGAGAATAGAATAATAAGGAGGCCGTACCCAAATTCCAACTTTTTGAACCAACCAAACACACTAAACATGCAATACTAAAGAAATGTGTTTTAGTTACTAAAAAGGCGAAGAATGCACATTTAATTATGATTAAAGCCATGAGGTTAGGATTAATAATTTATAATTAGCACTACTAAATGTGCTTAGTGGAGAGGGGACATACGTCATGCAAGCGTGAGACTGATGTCATCATAAACCCCACAAACAAGCTTACTTTATCGTGGCCTATTGTAATAGTGGCCAGTGGGGGTTGGAGCTATCATCAAATCTTTGAAAATATCATTAAAATGACAACTTATATATGATGATAAATAAACATTATTAACACTATCATTGTAATTTATAATATGAAAAACCCTCCTCTAGAAAAATTGATGATAAAGTATGGGTTAAAAGGTTATGGAAAATGGGACCAAAGCAGCCATGCGTGTGACCATTTTCCAGAACTAGCTAGGGTTTGTCTTCTATAACCATTGTCTACTTTGTCGGACTTCTGACATTCGAAATGATTAGTCTAGATTAAGTGAAATGTAAAATTAACAAATTAATTCACCAAATAATTTGGAAACGACAAATTAATTTTGGTATAGAAAAAAAGCATATGGCTAGATAAATTTGGTGTGGTCTGGATGCAAAGCCGAAAATCTCTCTCACGTTCACTCTCCCAAATAAGGATGAGAGAGGTAGGAACAGTGAATTAAATAATGGTGCTTAAAAAAGGAAAGAGAGAGAATGAAAAGTTTAGTAGGGTTAATGATATTTTTGTTCGACTTTTGTTTTTGTCAGCTACAAAGCCTTCTTATTAGCTGTGTAATTACTCAGACTTTGTTGGTCATGACTCCTAACAATGGTGAAACACTTTTTCTTGTTTTAGTAGTAGCATCTTTGTTTTTAATGATCTTGTCTATTGTTCCTTTTTCTTTTCCTAGAATGCAGATCCCTCTAGTTTGAATTTTGCCACTTTGATGGAAATAATAAAATTAAATTTAGCAATTAATGTAGTACTATTTCTTTAAATAAAACTCAAGTAACAACAAAAAACTATATTTGAGAAACCCTAAATTTGAAAAACTTAGGTCGCTTTCACATTATCTCATTCCTTAGTAACAAACTTTCAAATCTCAGTTAAATTAATGACCAATATTAATACTCCATTTAGTATAAACTTGCATACACATAAAAATGAGAAAAGGGACAGCTACATTAATTCATTAAAGTTGAGAAGCAACCTAGCTAGTGTTCAAAATCCAAATCATAAGAGGGCATAACCAGACAAGAAGAAGCTGCATTTAACTGTACTGTTTTCTTACAAATGCCATTTTACTATATTCATCATTATTCAAACTTCCCAATAAAGCTTACTCAAATATGATCAGTACCCTTTCTTCCGCTACACCTCTGTTTATGTATCGACAAAAATGAGATAGATGCATTATGCATATAATTTCTTTATTTAATGCATTTCTAAATGCAGTTTGTTCTGCAAGAAATTTTTAATCCGAAAAGGGACAGTAAGCATCAAATAGTAAATGTCATGAATACATGCAACTGAAACCGAGGTAGGCTAAACCTATAGAGACACAAACTGTATGCAAGAGTAAAGAGAGAACCTGGAGACGAGGAGGGTGGGTGGGTGAGTGTGTTCCAAGACACAATGATTGCATGGGGCCTAGGGAAGCACAAAGGCTTGGCGTGGAAATAGCCATTATATTGAAGAACGTGGGATACTTGTTTAATTAATACTACTATAATTCCTTTTTTCCGTCTTAATTACCATCATCAATCACACACACTAATTACTAATTAGGCTTCATTTGTCTTTGGTAAGTCTCTCTCTTTGAAAATCTAGTTTGTTTGTGCCGCAGGAGAGTGTAATTAAGTTACATCCCTATGCACCTAAATAATGTTCTCTGGTGTGATAGCTACAGAAGTGGATATGTGGTAAGAGAGAGAAAAGAGAGTGCCGTAAGAAGAAAGGAAACAAGATTATCACCACTTTCATCCCCTCCCTCTATATAGCTTGGGAGAGTGGGGAGGTGGTGGGGATACACACAGAGAGAGACCAAAAATTGAAAGGTTTTATTTTTTTTTGAGTGTATTATAAAAAGGGTGTCTCTTCACTCATCAACTTTCCTCAGAAACCACACCCCTATATGTATAAAGGCTGATGCCATAGAGGAGAAGATTTTCAAAGAAAAGTCCAAAACTCCATCAAAGAGAGGTCTGTTTTTCTTCCATCCCTCCTTTTTCCTATCTTGTTTCCTTTTCTACATCAACAAGTAAAATCCATGTTCTTGATCATATATATATTCTCTCTTTTCATCTTTATGTGAAAGAAAGATGGTATGATTATCAAACAACACTAAAGTCCACTTGATTTCATACCTCTTTCTCCACCACAACTCAAAACACAGATATCTTCAAGTGGGGTTTTAATTTTCTTCAAATTTCAACACCAATCACACATAGATACATACTCAATATTATGTGTGACAACAACAAAGAGAATGAAGAAAACATCCATATCATAACTGACAACATTGAGGGTTTCCAAATTCAGGATCAAAATCTCAACACTAGCCCTCCAAATATGCAGCACCAGCACAACACTAGCACAGATGCATACCTAAATGGAGCTGCCGACGTCTCACAGATCCTACCGTGGACCCTCAACCCGGCCCACGACCCCTTCCTCCTCCCGCAGGCCCGGGGACTGCAGTACGGATACGACGGTGACCACCACCTGAGGTTCCTCACTGAGTCGTTCAGCCAGGTTGTGCATCCCGGCGGTGGTGGCGGCATCCCTTTCGGCCTCCACGCCGAGCTGCAGAAGATGACGGCACAAGAAATCATGGATGCCAAAGCTCTCGCGGCGTCGAAAAGCCACAGCGAGGCTGAGAGAAGAAGAAGAGAGAGAATCAACAACCATCTTGCTAAGCTCCGAAGCTTGCTCCCTAGCACCACCAAAGTAAGCATCTCTAACATTTCATTTTTATTTAACTTATTTCATATTTAAAATATTTCAATTATATTACCTAAAGTTATCAAGATTAATTTTAGCATGAGTGGTATTTTAGGTAGGAGAGAGTGAGTCTCAAAGGCGCCTCAGTTTTCGTAGTACATTAAAAAGCCTCTAAAATTTGTTTGATTTTTCAATATTTCTGAACAAGCGTAAATATCGGTAAGTTTGATATGTTAAAGAGAAACCACAAAGCTTCCATGGAAATCCTTGCCGGATTCGCAGTCAAAAAAATTCAAGTATGAGAGATAATCCCAAAAAGAATAAAAGACTCTAAAAAAGCCAGACAAAGAAGCATTCTTGTCAGTCTATTTTCACACATTATTAAGCACACTTGGTTTCAAATTCCACCCTTAAAAACTCCCTTTTCATGATTATTTTAGGAAAATGCATCCCTTTTGTACATTGTGCACAAGTCTCACACCACTCCTTTAAATTCAATGAACAAAGCATTGTATGTAACTTTCTGTTCGCAGACAGACAAAGCTTCATTGCTGGCTGAAGTGATCCACCACGTGAAGGAGCTGAAGCGGCAGACATCCCTCATCGCAGAGACGAGTCCGGTCCCTACCGAGATAGACGAGGTAAACGTGGATAACGAAGCGGACGAGGAGGGTAGAGCGGTGATCAAGGCGTCCATATGCTGCGAGGATCGGTCGGATCTGTTGCCGGATCTCATCAAGGCGCTGAAATCCCTCCGCCTGCGAACACTCAAAGCGGAGATCACCACGCTCGGTGGAAGAGTGAAGAATGTGCTCTTCGTAACCGGAGATGATGAATGTGAGCACTCCATGAGCTCCATTGAAGAAGCGCTTAGAGCAGTGATGGACAAAACTAGTGATCAATCCGGTTCGGGGAGTGTGAAGAGGCAGAGAACCAATAGCAATATCCTTGATCAACAGGCTTCTCTTTCAAATTCAATTCATCATTTTATGACCTAATTTAATCTGTCTTTATTGGAGGTTTTTTAACTGACACGTGCAGCGCCACCGTATGCCGTTTTCCTCCGCCGCCGCATGGTGGGAATGTATATAGGCCAAATCATTGGTATATTTCTCTTTTTGGGTGTTGACTGTTGAAGGTTTGGATTAAGTTGTGGTTAAGACTTAAGTATATAGGTATGTTGACTTGGGCCTTAATTGGTTAGGCTTGTAATCTAAGTGCAACATTTTTTCATTGCACTGCTTCTGAAAAACCATGCTTTTATCTTTTTAATTTGTGTTTTATATATCTTCATTAATTTTTATTTTCTATGTGATGCGGGATATATTATATTTAAATATTTGCAAATAGGCATTTCATTGGTTAATAATAACAACAATATTCTTTATAATAGAGCACCTAATTAATTATTTAAGCTAAATTCAGCTTGTGATAATTTGATAAAAGGATACTACTCTACTACATGTGTTTTAAAATCTGGTTTGATGTGTAAATGAGTAGTGGAGTACATTAGTTTTCAAAAATGATAATGCAAATTAAATAAGAAATATAAGTATTCAACAAAATATCATATAGAGGAATATCTTTGGATTGTTCACAATATATATATATATATATATATATATATAAAGGTTATAAAAACCAAATACAGAACAGCATATATGCGGTCAAAAAAACATTTGCGTCAGCCAATTTAAGTGATGAACTATATCTTTTATTCTTAAACGGATCGAGTTTATTCCTAATTAAATAGAGTTTTCCTTTATTAGTATTTTGTAAGATTTTAATGTATAGAAGTACTTGTATTGAAATATAGGCATTTATTCCTTTAAAAGGTCTTCAAAGATGGGAGATTGATTACTCATAAATAAAAGAGACATGATTACTAGTGTAACATTGAATTAAGACAATAACTGAAAGTGCCCCCCATATATACATGTGAGCCGGAATGCGTATTGAACTTCGATACGTACTTGAAATAATGAGAGAGGAAAAAAAAAATCCATTGTCAACTTAATTATGCACTAAACTTATAATACTATAGTATATAGAAATGACTAATGAGTAAATCATAATCCCTTAGAAGGTCATAATACTTGTACAATGTACAAAACTTAAGTAATGTTTGAATCTTGTACAAATAAAATGTAAGTATATACATACATATGAATGATGTACAAGTGCACAACAACAACAAATATTAACTCTATATACATATTTCTGGGGAAAAAAAAATCATAAGCACACAATGGCATAATCATAATTGTAATATACATTCACTGGAACAAATTAAAATGAACACCCTGGCCCTGCGCCTCTAACTATTTATTTTGAAAATACTGTAGTACCCATGCCTAGATTTTTTACTTCCTTATTTTTGGATCTTTGTTTGAGATGCAATAAGATATAGTATGGTTTTAATTAAATGAATAATAAAAAAAAATCGTTTAGTTTTAAATTGTACACTGCGCGAATCAAAAAGTGGAGGCCCTCAACTGCAAATGAGTGCAGGAAAATAAAGTTAAAATTGAAAAAGTGGAGGTCCACAACTTAAATATACGAAGTAAAAATTAATTGGCCCATGCAGGTTTCGAACCCGCGACCTTCGCGTTATTAGCACGACAATCTAACTAACTGAGCTAATAGGCCTTCATGCCTATAGGTTTATTATAATTTTGTATTAATGCATAAATAAACTAAAGTTCTTTACAAATATTACTCCCTCCGTCCCGGATAATTCGGGTCACTTTGACCGGACACGGGTTTTAAGAATTGTAATGAGAAGTGGGTTGAAAAAGTGAATTGTAATGAAAAGTGGGTTGAAAAGTTAGTGGAATGTGGGTCCTACCTTTATATATTAGTTTTATAATAAAATGTGAGTATAATGAGTTAGTAGAATATGAGGTTCACTACCAAAAATGGTAAAAGTGAAATGGAACAAATTATGTGGGACATACCGAAATAGAATATTGGGACGAATTATCCGGGACTGGCGGAGTAAAAGTTAGTAACAAAAAGTACTAATTCTCTTACCAGCTCTCACTGGTTTCGTGTCGTAATTCTCTTCTGACACATAATCTATTATTTATCACTTTGATAGTAGTATAAACCTTATCGTGGGCTATTGTATATCTATATTTCAAATGGTTATATTTTACTAGGATATTTCTCTGTAAATAAAATGGTGGCGGCGACTATGGAGGTTGAAGAAGTATTGATTAGGTGGATTTTTGTTTGTAGGTCTTATAATATTCAAAAAATACCATTTAACAAGTTTTAAGAGCATCTCCAATGACAATAGGCCGGCAATAGTCTAGCCAAAAAATTCCTTTTGTCACATTATTTAGGACTAGAAACTGGCTGCCACATCATCAGGACAAGAAACTGGACAAGCAATAGTCTAGCCATAGGCTAACAAAATTATAAAAAACAAATAAATTACAATCTCACGCAAAATACAGAATTAATTTTACGACACAAATACGAGAAAATGCAATAATTTTATTTAAATTAAAAAAAAGTACATTAAAAAAAATTTCATTAAAAAATATAAGCATGCCCTGCACCCCCCCCGCCACCCCGACATCATCCGCGGCAAAGGGTACATATTGTAGTACCCGCCCATCAGACCCCATCCACCTCCCACGGGTACCGTGCTAGTTTGCAACCCACTCGTCACTGGAGTAGAGTCGTTGTTGTTCTCCATTTCGCGATATTGCTTTTGTACAAAAATTAAGAGAGAGAGAGAAACTGTTAAATGGTGCGAATGAAAATGACGATAAAATCGCGTATATATAGAGTTTCGAAATTTTTTTTAAAAAAAGGAGGGCTGGCCGATCGCTAGCCGATTCGCTCGCTGATTTCGCGCTCGCCGGTCCTAATGGTCAGTTAGCGGACAGGCCAGTGCTCGCGGAGCGGCTAGCCGATTCGCTAGCCACCATTGAAGATGCTCTAATTTTGTACCATTGATTTTAGCAAAATTTAATTCTAGAGGAGTTACGGGAAAACTTATTGATTTTTATAAATTATTTGAAAGAAAGTCTGTGTACAAACTACAAAATCATGAAAGGCTTAAAATTCAAGATATAGATTTTTCGGCGGTCATATGTATTCCACGATCCCTCCCCCACCAACGCCTCCCTGAAATGACAATAATATCCCCATATGACGCTCCTTTCCTCGAAAAGACAGTGGGCAAATTGGGGTTTTCTGCAGCTTTAATCCACCCATACCCAGTTACGCAAAAGCGACATTTCCCTCAAATAAAAATAATGGAAAAGCAAAAGCGACATTCGTCTGAAAATCCAAAGACCTCCTCAGCGATTTACGTTGTTGTCTGAAAGATTGGTTTCCTATTCCCCCCAATTCAGCTTTCAACATATTCTTCTCTAAATCGGTCGTTTCTTAACAATGGTTAGATTGCATACAAACATTGACCAAGTGTAATTGTGTGCATATTTGGTGAAACGATGAGCTGGAGGAGAGTTTTCAAGTCTTTTCAAGTGGTGGTGGCGCATGGCTTGCTTTTCTCCTTCTCTGTTATTCTCTCTCTCAAGCTCGATCATGCTGTTAACTACTCTTGGTGGTATGTTTCTTCTTCTTCTTCTTATTCTTTATCTCTCTGTTTTTTTGGTGTTGATCATGCCCTGTTTGCTTGATTAAAATTGGAAATTGAGCTGTGGGGAGTTATATAGGTTTAATTTGAGGGCTTTTGAATTAGGGTTTGGGTTGACTGTTGTTTGGCAGCCAATAATTTTCCCTCAATTCAGGTTTACTGCCTATTTATATGCTATTTTGATTTAGGGTTATGATTTGGTGAAATTGGTGCAAAAGTTGCATCTAAATGCGGAATTTCGAATGCTCCATTATCTTAATTAGAATTGAAGGTTGAAACTTTTGAGGTAGTTTGGCGAATGCAGCATCAAGTGATGGTATTTTGAGTTGCATATCTGTAATAAGTTTTCCACAATGTTTTTGCAAGAGGTTTATGTGCAGATGAAAGTGTAAATGCTCCCAATTATCACTTAAATTATCATTTACCAGACGTTTCTGTATTAGTTCAGAGGTAGAGAGAAGGGTTTTCTTTAGCTAGAGAAAGTTCCCCAAAAAATATTTGTATGAAAAGTGATGGAATATATATCCCATGTTCCATCTCCAAATGTTGAGGTGGTTTGGATTGGAAAAAAAAATTTATTGATTAGAAATTGTTTTTGTCGATTGAGAGCTTTTTTTCTTTTGTTTCAATATAGCTCCACTTGAACAAGGCAACATTTTTCATGAATAGTATACTATTGTACATTTTGGAATAAATTGTTTGCATTTCATGTTTAAACTCCATGTTTATACGATTTTTAGTTAATTCTGTATTTTTACAATTTTTTGTAGGTTGGTTTTCTCTCCTATCTGGTTATTTCATGCAGTTGTGGCAAGAGGCAGATTCTCCCTACCTGCCCCATCTATGCCTCACGGTCGCAATGTATGACGAATATACTCTACTGATCTAATGTCTCCTTTGATATTCTCTTCCAACTTCATTTTTTTACTCGTTCTCCTCCAACTTCATGATCCCTACTTATTACTTGAAAACTTTTATGGACAGTGGGCGCCTTTTCATGCCGTTGCGGCGGCTCCGTTGCTTATTGCTTTCGAACTTCTCCTCTGTGTACATCTTGAGGAAAGATATGGTAAGCTTCCTCATTGCTCCGATGTTTACAATATTTGCAAAAACATTCAAGAGTTCTTCTTCATGCATAGGCTATCTCCATAATGAACTTATCCTGTTTCTATCTGTAATGTGATAAATGACAGCTGTAAATTTGAAGATTGTGTTTCTGCCTCTGCTAGCTCTAGAGGTTGCAATTTTGGTTGATAACATTAGGTAATACTTTTTCCATCCTAGTATACACAGTGATATTCTTAAGTCTTGATTTGGTCATTGCCTTCTATCTGAAAGATTGTCTATATATTAATTCCTTCATTTGTTGTTTTGCTGCTCAGGATGTGTAGGGCCCTTATGCCTGGAGACGATGATAATATAAGTGATGAAGCTATATGGGAGACTCTCCCAGTAAGTTATGAGTAAAGCATCTATTAAGATGTGCTTTTGAATCTGCAATGTCTGTGCTTTTGACTAGCATACAAAACATTATGCAATGGAAGCTAGATGTTCTTATAGATTAATCAAATATATGGAATTTCTAAGGGAATACATTTACATGTGATGTTGTTACTGTTGCTCCGAATTAATCATTAGGAGGATTAAGGTATAGATTGTATATGCTAAAGCTAGATGTTGTTACTGTTGCCACTAATATCTATGACCAGTTACACTGAAATCTATATATATATACTGTTTAAAATGTTTTTTTTTTGTCTTCAGCACTTTTGGGTTTCCATCTCAATGGTCTTCTTCATTGCCGCAACAACATTTACGCTTCTGAAACTATGTGGTAAATTCAGCTCACGATTAAGAAATCTCATTGATTATGTTCTGTCATACACTATCCATTTTAGGAACATTGAAGGCATCACCTTGTTTGGCAGAAAATCATAAGATAGGAGTAATTTTTTGTTTTACTTTGTGTTGTGAAACATTATCATTAATTTGTAAGTTGTACTCAACTTCTACTCCATGTGAGATGATATGCAGGTGATGTCGATGCTCTTGGTTGGTGGGATCTGTTCATAAATTACGGGTACATGATATATTCTAGCTTCATTTATGCTATTGACTGTCCTATCTGTTGCATGGTTAAATAGTTATATTTCTGTCTTTGGTTCTCAGGGTTGCAGAGTGCTTTGCATTCCTTATTTGCACCAAGTGGTATAATCCTGCAATTCATAGACGTTCACATCTTACAGCAGCAGCAGCATCAGCATCTTCGTCAAGTATCAGGTCTTATACCTGGAGTAACGGTGTCTTGGTACCCCCCGACGAAGAAAATCAAGAAACCACGATGTGCAGCTTTCAAGACATTGGTGGGCATATCATGAAAATTCCTTTGATTGGTTTCCAAGTCATACTCTTCATGTACTTGGAGGTATGTCGGGCTAAGAAATTTCTTTCCAGACAAGTATCGAGTTCTTTATGAGTCAAATCTTACTATTACAAGTTTTCAATTATAGGGAACTCCTCCTGGTGTTAGAAATATCCCCATTCTGCTTTTGTTTTCTCCTCTTCTTTTGCTGCAAGGAGCTGGATTTTTCTTCGCCGTGTATAGATTCTTTGAGAAAATCTCCCTCTTACTTAATGATGAAGCTGTAACGGGAAGCAGCTTCAGATTACCCGCTACTGCTTATGACTATATGGGCTTTCTGCATCGTGGATCAAGGTAATGACTCTTAAATCATTAAAAGATCTAAATTTTCCAAAACCATAATTTGTTGTTAACCTTGTGGATTTTTCTCAATTTAGATTACTGGGATGGTGGTCGATTGATGAAGGAAGCCGTGAAGAGCAAGCTCGGTTGTATTCTTCATGGGATTCAGGGTATTTTTCTGCGGTGAAAGTTTCATGTTCTTCTATAGCAGAATTTCACAATAATTTTTTATGCATATTGATCGCATTCGATAGGCCATAAAAATATTTCTTTGTTCCTAACAGGTACGATACCTTCTCACCTGATACTGTCAAGAAAATGCCCAAGTCTGAGCTTGCTAAGGAGGTGATTACCTATTGATTTTGTTTGAAATTTTTGTAGAATCTTGGATCATTCCTTAAATTATTTGTTTTATTTTACTATCTTAAATTTTTAAACCTATATACTCCATGACTATGGCTTAATGGCAGTGTGATATTGCTACTTCTTTCTCAGATATGGAGGCTTCAATCAGCACTCGTTTCACAAACAGAAATCACAAATATCAGCCAGGAGGAGTTTGAAAGACTTTTAAATGTGAGCCTAACTTCTGTTTGTTCTCATCTAGGGAGTACAAAATTCCTCTCATCTTTTTTGTGGAATGCTACTTTAATTCAGGCACGAGTCCCGTATTTTAAGAGAGATATAAGCATATGAATAATTTGACTACAATGCATTTCTAATTCTCTTATATGGCTTAACACCCATTGATACTAATTTTTCGTCTACTTTCTCAGGAAAAAATCCTGTGTCGAGTTTGCTTTGATGATCAAATAAACGTAGTCCTGCTACCTTGCAGGCATTACGTTCTTTGCAGGTATCACTATTTACCTGTCAATCCATTCTCGTATTTGCCTAAATGCTTGAAAACCTAAAAAACATAGGATAGAAGGGTTGGCATGAGCAATGCTTGCCTCCTCACTTGACATCATCGTTAATAATTGTGACCATATATGCAGCTCCTGCTGCGAGAAGTGCAAGAGATGCCCTATCTGCCGCGTGTACATTGAAGAGCGGCTACATGTATATGACGATGTATAGCTACTTACACCACAGGCAAGCCAGGTATAGTCTAATGTCCTGTGAAATCACATTTGTTCGAAGGTGACTGCAATTTTATCAAGTCATTTCACCATCACAAAAAAAGAAAAAGCTCAAATTGTTGATTCTGTGTATAGCGTTACATAACTTTTGAACGATTTGTTTGTGTTCAAAGTGATGATTTCTTTTTCTTGTATTTAACATCTTCGGTTCGAGTTATGAGAATAACTTGTGTTGTAGTATTTGTAAGAAGTTGAGCTTAGAAACAAGTTGAATGAAAGGGATCTTTTTGAAGCCGAAGGAGCTGATGTTTTAATCCTGAATTGCATTTTTTTCCTGTAGTTGTCAAAAGTGGGATCCCTTGTAATAATGTGTTGTCAAAGTCGAAGACAACTGGTTCAAGTACATGAACCTGGAGAGTGTTACAGATCATTAAGGTTGTCTTCAAGGCAGCTGGGGCTGTGGAGAAAACTAACTTTTTAGTCGAGAGAAAAGGACATATTTAGGTGTAGTACCTAAACTAGATAGGGAGCACAGATATCTTAGTTCAATAACATGAAAATGGGCCATACTTTGTGTCCAAAAAGGGCTTTCCAAAACGAGGGCTGTTATTTTTTTGTTGCATTGAGGGCCTCCACAACCTGGGCAATTATTAATACAGGTGGGGAAAATTGTGTAAAAAAAATCAAGAAATTGTGAGGTTTATCTCATTTCAAAACAAACACCGCTGTGTGCACACTTGCATCGGGTTTGATCCGCATTCTCTCTGTGCGCGCACGCAGGGCAGGTGTGTTCCTCTATTTTCAGTCGATAAAACAACAGAATGGTGGTCAAGAAAGTTGGGATATGTTGAACATATAATAGGTATTTTTTAATTGTAAATATGGGTATAGATATTATCTTAATTGCATAAGAGTGACAGATTTGTCCTATATATTTATTCCACTATGGGTTTTGATGTGGATGCTGGGATGCCAAATTAGTACTTATATGAAATTAACTAAATTTTCTAATGACTGGGTTATCTAGCAGCCTAACTTCGGTAGCCCAAATTAAAGCTTCTAGAACTGGAAGTAGTCAAAACAAGAACTCAAATTGAACTCTGTTGAAGAAGGGTCTATAATCTGTAGAATTTTCAGAAACATATTTACTCTTTTTTATTTTTAATTGTTGCAATAAAAGAATTTGCATTGAGAACAGGGATAAAATAGGGAATTTGATATTATTCTATCATAAAATTGTGAAACTATTGGAAGACAAGATTCATTTCCATTTATGTAATGTAAACTGAAACTTGAACAAATTAAATACTGCCAACGGCTTCTTGTTCAGATCAAAGGCCAACAAATCAAGAAACAGATTACGTTGTCAAAACAAAATCTTACTCAACTGTCAATCATGGTTTGTGACGAAGTCACAAATATTCCACCATCATTTGCTTGTTTCCAAACTGATAGTTATTCTTAATCTTAATTAGTTAAGAAGAGTTGGTAATGATGTTTAGGCACTAAGTCATGTTGAGGTGGGCAAAAATATTATTCCCTCAAAAAGCAATAAACAAAATAAAATTAGAACGAATTGGCCCGAGGGTGGTACTATTGGAGTACTATATATATATATATAGATAAACACATACCACCAAAATTCAAGGCATAATTTTTGTAGCAATAATTGTGCAAGTGACTATATCATTATATGTGCCGATAAAATTCTTGGAGTAAGATGATAGTGTAAAATTGAGTGGCCCTCAACTCAACTTGTGAAACCATCCAAATTAAAATTTTGAAGCTACATATATGTATAGGTGCTAGACCAGTCCTCTCTATATATGGGCGTGGGGGATGCGTGTAAAATTGTCATGTACTATAAATGATTGTAATAGTGGCTATATCAATATGCATATTTAAAACTTGGGATATTTTGAATTATTAGCTTAGAATGTGACATCTCAATCATATGAGGAGAAACAAATTTACCATGACGATGACTAGTTTAATTACCCTATGGTTGAGTACCATATACCAAAATGGCTACATAAATATAGTTGTACGTAAACGATTCACTTTATAATTAATCGACTATGTACTACATGTATTTTATTTAGGTGGGCAAATTTTTGGTGGTAAAAAAAGACAGTAAAAAATAAAGAAAGTGAAAAAAGAGAATTATTGAGAGGGGCATTGGGTCAAGTAGATAAGAATTGCACGTGGAAGAGATAAGGTGACAAAATGAGTCAGCACATATTGTCGGCTGAATTTTGGCTTTATTTTGTGAAGCTATTTTCTCTCCGCTCATCACATTTATTGTCTTTTTCCGCCTCTTTTTTTAGTTCTAACACTTTTTTTATGTTTTTGTTTATATTGAGTTCAAAGAATTAGACATTAAAAGACAGATTAATGAAGCAACTTATCAAGCTGACAAATGCAATTTGCACACTTTTGAATATTTTCTTCTAGAATATATGATACAAATCAAATAGTTTTGATTGTTGGAGTAAATATTAATTTTAAAATGAATAAAAAAAATATGGGCTTGGAAGGCCCACAAAACGAGTACCATGCTGACCAAACTCTAGCTATAGTGTTTTCCATATTATGCCTGTGTTCAATGCTTTGATCACTTTTTGTTTGTATCACTATTTATTTTTTATTTGTTAGGATATTATAAGCTACACATACCCCTTATTATTATTCTTATCATTTGATAAAATAATAATACTAACAGAAGATCTTATTATTACGTGACACGAAGACACATGTACGTGTCTTTTGGATTAAATAAATCTCTCCATTATACACACTTAATGAAACAAACCTAATTTTAATGTCAACTCACATAGTTTGTATGTTTCATCCATTTTGTTTGGGGGTAAATTTTTTTTTTTTTTTAAAAACACTTTTGAACTCGTCTATTCGTTTTGTATCAAAATTACACGTCATTAGAAATCAAATTGAATGATTATCAAATTGATAGTTTTCAAAGATTGGGACATTTTTACTAATGAGTCCAAAACTTATGTTAAAATCACATATAATTGCCGTCCATATATATTCACGGCTGATTTTGCTTAGTTGGATAGCTTTGTTGATGCCGACAAACAAAATTAAACAAAAATTAAATGAGATTTGTTTCTAATGATCATGAATCAAGGTAAGTTTAGGCAATCATCAAAAGACGTTTTATGTTTCTGATAATATTCAATAATCAGTAATGGACAAACTAACTAAAATAAAAACAGCCAAACCTAACAACGATTTTTCTCTCGTAATTAATAGTACTATAATCGAGTGGTTGATTAGCATGCCTTTGTTGCTAAAGCTATAGGCACCCAAAAAAAGACGAATAAGCATATGATTATTTTTGTATCTAGAAGATTTAATTAATTATCACTCTTTTTTTACGTGCTTATTGGATGACTGCGAAAAAGTTAAGCAAAATTTATTTTTAATTGAAAAAGCGTGTTTGATTTGCAATCATAGTATAAGTCGCTCTAATGATTTATGGTAGGATAATCATGAGAAATAATTACCAAAATCTTGCCTTTTGGATTGTTGGTTATCTAGTTAATCACTTTTGTAATGTATATATAAATGTTTCAAGACATTTTCTAAGTAGAATTAATTAATCAAAAACTATTTTGATTGAAAAGGCGTGGTTGAATTTGCAATCATAGTATAAGTCGCTCTCACAAATTTATGATATTATATCACCGGATACTCATAAGAAATAATGATTAAAATCTTGCCTTTTGGATTGTTGGTTATCTAATTAATCACTTTTAAATGGAATGTATAATAAGTCTGAAGAATTTTTCTAAAGTAGAATTAAAGCGTGACAGTGAAGTGTTAGAAAATTCATAGCACATATTTTCGTGAGAAAACGTGCTATATTGCTAATAATGTCTGTAGATATTTCTACTCTACCTAAAAAAATTGACATTTTTAATTCCTTGGTATTTAGAGCTTCGGATTTGTGATATAACCATATTAAAGAAGCTCTTTTTATGTAAAAAAAAAAAAAAAGTTAGCTACGTGCTTTGATTGTAATTCTTTGAATATTCAATCTATATACATTATTTAAATCTTAATTTACCGGTAATAGTGAAAAATTATTTTATTTGTAAATGAATTCGGACGATCCCTCCAAAAATAACACACCCTATATTTATAAATCATACTAGTAATCCATAAAAAGGGACGTCGAGAAATGATCAAACTAACACGTCCACAAAAAAAAAGTAAAAAATAAAAATAATGAGAATCAACCCTAAACTCGAAAAATAAGAAGACACACATAAACGCACACTTCTCAGAGGATTGATCTGCATAAATTATATTCTACTATCACTTTAAAGAATAAAAAATCTATTTTTCTTCTGACACATATTTGGGATTTTTTCTGCAAACCAAAAAATTCAGAAGAAGAAAAAAAGGAAAAATATCACACGAACTGAGCTACCCATCCTTCATCTTGTCAGACATAACTAATCTGCTCCAAAAATAAGAAAAAATATAAATAATTTGTTGTTGAATTGAATCTGATCCACATCTACTGATTTTCACAAGCCGCCTCATTAGACTAGAGTTGCAAGAATGAATAAAGTAAAGAAATGCAAGCCAAAATGATGAATCAAAGCAATCTTTCATATTTGATGATAATAATTGTATACAACAAGGCACATATATGTAAATGCCAAGATCAAGATTAGTAGATTACACTACTCCAAAACTGTGCCGATTAAGTAATTATATGGTCTCCCTCTTTTGGCGCTAGCTAGCTTCTCTATTTATTTACACTCTAATTAACCAAAAAAAGAAGGAAAAGGGGCATGAATTAATCATGATAGCAAAGCAGCATGACAACGCAGCGTCGGATGATGTAGAGTCGAGCTCTTTGCTCTCTCAACACTCCTGCAATTCCTCTGCTCGAAATTCTTCTCTTGCTATTGCTGCTGCTGCTGCTGCTCATTTTCATTTTCTTGCTTTAATTCTTGCTAGAGAGAGAGAGGGTTGGGTTGGGTTGGGTTTGGTTGATTGAAGAGAAGGGGTTGATTTATAGTGGTGTAAGAAATTGAGAATTAAGATATTGGTCGAGTAAAGAAGCAACTGTGGGGGTACAAAAGTGCGTGCAGTGCTCCCTACCGCACCGGACATTTCCTCCCTTGGGCCCACCTCCACTTGGGATTCCTTGCCTACTTTCATTTTATTATTTATATATTCATATCTTGCGTTATCGACATTGGAAAATCGTTTTATTTAATTGCTTGTGCAAAATGGTATGTGTATTTGTGGCGCTTTAATTTGTAGATTAAAGTCAAGATTAAATTTTGATTTTTTTATTTATTTTTCATTCACTCGAATGTAGATTTTAGTAATAGGTCAACTTGTTCCCCCATGATTCGATATCAATTTCAATGCTCAATTGATAGCTCGGTGAATTAGTATAAATTTATGACCTAATGTAAGAGATTAGTTGTAGTACTAATAATTAAAACACGACTTTGTCATTAATTTGTCAATTTAAACAGATTAATTCAATCTTGAAGTCCGATAAAATTCATTTACGATTACGAAACTAGTTTCGTTTTGATACTCTAACAAAGTAGCTCCAACTTTATTATAGAGTACTTCTTTCTAGTGCCAAATTGGAGTTCTAATCATGCGATAGTGACTCAATGCCCAAGTAGCGTTGCATGATTTGAAGTGTGAGATAGTACTTAATTAGTACGGATAAGGTGTTTATACAATTTAAACTCATCATAAATTCCGATCATTAGTTGTAATATTTTCAGTTTTGTCAGACAAGATGTGCATAAAACAATTGGCTTCTTGAATCTTTGCCATTTTAAGGTATGGACATTTTTTGTGGCCACTAATTTATACTAGCTATAAATCAGCCTACACTTATCCTAATATCAGCGTAGACTCCACCCACCAACATAATGTGTGGCCTTGCAATTCAATCAGCCTACATATTTCCATAATTTGCGAACTGCCTTGCAATTTGCAAATATGCTGATGATAGGATAATGATTAATCGTTTTGGAACCAATCATATATACGTATTAATTTAATAGGAGTACTCTCTTTTTCCTATTTTAGAATAAAAATCGTCATTTTCCGAATTTATTAATATGTCGAAACCAACTAAACCGGCAATAAAACAACTGGGGCTTAATTCCATTGAGTCCTACTTAGTGTTCCACATCTTAACTACTTTTTGTTCAAGGTTGATGACAACAATTATTCACTAAAATTGCTTTTGACTAGACATCACACTCACTTACAATCATGGTAGTCAACTTGAAATAAAAGCAAGATGGATAATTAAGGGCGTCGTAATCATAGATAGCCGTTTTAGGTATGTCGATCGGAGTCGGACCAACTATCTCAAGTGCCTAAGTTGGGACACCGCAAGATTCTACTTAGCGATAGATCACGGATTTTGTTGTGACAGAATAAAACAATGTGTAATCGAGACAAACAGAAACGTAAAGAGACACAAATTTACGTGGTTCACCAACATTGTGTTGACTACGTACACGAGCAGGAAACAGAGAACGGATTGTATTCAGATTGTTCACCAGTGAGACCTTGTTTGGCTAGCAGCAAACTATACAGATTCAAGGCATACTAATAGATGCAATTCACACCCGTCTGTACCAGTACAGTATGTAGTTTGTTGCAAAATTTTCACCCAAAAGAGTCTTCACAATGACGATATTTACAAATGAAAATTCAAACATAATCATATTAATTAGAATATAATAAAATAAATCCAAATAAGCTAAAGCAACGTTGTACATATTTGGTAGGATAATTGCACAAATATCTCCACTTGGTGGAAATCGAACATGGACATATTATAATATTCCATGTATACTTGTAAATTGCAAAAGATTCTTATGGAATGTGTTCAAATAGATAGAAATTCATCCCATTTGGGAAATACTAAAGTCGGTACGACATATTTTTGTGAAAGACGAGGTTCGAAGTTGAAGAATATAACTAGTATAGAATTGAAGTACTTCTTCTTTGGTGATCTAGGAATAGAAAGAACTTTTAAATGTATAATTAAAAATGGAGTATATATATAGTTTCCCCCCTTATCAATATAGTGCGAAAAATCGAACAACTAAAGAATATGTGGAAATTAGTGAGGACATGATCAAATGGGAAATCAAACATCATATTTGTATAGCATTCTAAAATATGATACTCCACTTTTTAGGGGTTGGGAGAAGTTTTTTTTCAAAATGATAAATTTATACGTGAATAACCGAGCATATATTGTATTGGTCATGAGTCGTGAGTCCTTATAATATCAGTAATCATTCAAATGAAATTAGCTAGAAGGTGATGAAACTATATTATACTACTATTTCACATAAACCACTTCAATTTTGAAGTAATATATGTGTACGGGATCAAAATAACAGTCAAAGCCCCCACGTGAATTACAAATAGTCGAGCCATCTATATATATTCTCTTCCAAAACTAGTAGTATTTTACTATTTTTAACAGCCCCAAGAAGCCTGTGACCACTTTTACTATTCCCATCTTGATTTTAATTTCAATATTTGTTTTTAAGTAAAGATAGCACAAAACCCAATTCACCGATCGATTAATTCAAATAAATAATGCTTTTTCCCGTTTCTCTAAGGTCATCCCATTCTACAAGCCCTAATTTTAAATTACCCTAGGGTCAATCTTGGTAATTGTGATCAAGGGTTTTCTTTGTCTCCCACACGTACGCATTCACCTTGTTTTCTTTGCGAATATATGAAAAATGCTTAAATCGAAAAGTCGACTAGTAACGTTCGTGTGTCAAGCTCGCAGAGCACAACATATCCAAATAATAGAAATCGATTCAGTTTTTTGTATTGGACTAGTAATTATATATGCACCAAATGTTTTGATTAGTGTGGGAAACCAGCTGAGCAAATAATGCATGGACAAGCTCATAATGGGCATTCATATTATCATATACATGTATGTATATATAATTGAGTACAGAGGGGTTAAGCCCCAAAGTGTTGGAAACTCAATAGACTGATCATGGAAAAGCGGTGGGGATGAAATTATTAATTGATCACAAAATTTTCACTTTATTAATTGCACTTTTTAATAATACATTAAAAAAATAATTTATACTGGACAAGAAAATAAGGCAGCACGTGATGTACTCGTGGTTCATACCAGCCATTCTTCAACATGATCATATTTGAAATGGAGTTTGACGAATATGCAAATTGCCTTAGGCAGTTTGGATAGTTTTTGATGCCTCTCATTCATCTATAATAGTCTGTAAGTAGAAAATTACAAACAGATTTTATTATATGAGGAGTTTAATGCATGCGGAAGGCGCGGTTTGACAAGAACTAGATACGGTCTCGTTCATTAAAATGTATCTGAATCGATCCCTATCAAACCCTAATAAAATTCCATTCTAGAATCGATGGGTGATATTAAAGGTGATTCACAATGTGTTGAATTGATCTTTTATAAATCTATATTCTCAATATGAGACAATTCATATGTTAATACTCAGTTAAAATATTTATTCTAATTCTTGTGCAAAAGTTGGTCTGCCACCAGCCGAGATAATCTGATCGTGTATTTGGCACTGGACTCACAAAATTAAAGCTCAACTATTGTAGATTCAGTTTATGTCGTCTATACATTAATCTATGTTTTAATTGAAATGCCCAAACATATATTTAGATAGTTACCTTTTTTTTAAATCGCCTTTTAACTTTGTAGCAGAGTAAGTTTTAACGAATTAATGTCCCGACATGAATTAATCGATCATCACTTTTTCCACATGGATTGTTGGGGTGCAATGTGTACTTTCACAGTGAAATTGAGAAAAATATTGATATAATTTTGTGATTGATCGAAATGTCACTAGTTTTACCACAATTAAACCATGGGCTAACTTAAGTTTTGAGCAGTTTGATGTTGAACTAAGTAATCAACTTCACATGCTACGCGGCAATTAGCTTATAGCTTTTGCTTCGAAAACTTCTCTACCCCTTCATAAGGGAAACGTAATTAAGAGGTAATTTAAGTAGCTAATTAAGTGAATACATATTTAATGAGTGTGTCAGTGATTGTGTACTTAATAATTGGGGTTTATACAGTTGTAATCTTACTTGCATATCGAATTTCGATACACTTTGCTTGGGAGAGAGGAAGCTCATGTGAAATTAGGCTCCTTGTTTATGGCTTCATGACAGACTGCATGCTAACTGTATCACTATTAATTAATTACTAAATGTTCATATTTAATATTGCATGTCACTGCATTACAGTCTTCGATTTTTCTCGTAGAAATACAGCAAATCATCGTTAGTTTGGTTTAAAATTAGTGATATGATCTCAGCAGGAACCGACCAAATATTTTGAATTTTTGATGGAATATTATCCATCACATGATGGAAAAGTGCAATTTATTTGCTCTGAACGATGTTTAGTGATTTTAATTTAATTCAACCGAGTTGATTTGAAGTTGGTTCTTCTTTATAATATTATTTCATTTGAAATTACAATACATTAAATTTACTACATGATTTTAAATGGGCCATGTCAGCCCACAACATAAATGGATTAAGGCTGCCGGATATCTGTAATTAATCTCAAGTCGATAACTATTTTGTTTGATCCAATTATAATTTCAAATCATAAGTCAATTGCATGAATTAGTAAAACAAATTATCAATATACACGAAAATATGCGCAAATAAAAACTAATTAAGGCATCTGTGAACCCTTTCTTTTCTTTCACATAAATTACTAATTCTGATATACTATTTGCATTTTGAAGATAAATGATTTATGATGTTATATGTCAATGTGGACGATCTCATGATTGAACAAGTATCAGGAATCAGGATTACTAATTTCATTAATGGTTTTAGTTACACTGATAAAATACTAACAAGAACAGCAGAATAAATTTCACATTGTGATTTTTCATTTGGGCTACTTCTAGCTTCATATTAGTGGGCTCTTCCATTCTTTCAGCCCATTAAGAAACTATTTCTTCAGGCCCAACTACTTACGGGCCTTTCTCCATCACTTCAATCTTAGGCCCAATTAAAAAACATTACTGGAAAATAACAGGTTATTAGATTCAACAAGTATATTTCTATTTGGTTGCAGAACTCTATCAGGCAAAATAATGTGATTTCTATTTTTTTAAAATTCTGTATCTTTGAAAATTTATAAAAATTTAATCTAATTTCTAAGAATTATTTTTATAGAAATTATAATCTCTAACAGCATTACTTTCTAACAATCAAAAGACCATAACTAATAGGGAATACTAAAGAATCCTTAACTTTCGAATTCGCAAAACTGATATTCACGTCTCAACATCATCCTTCCTAGATCTAAGAGTAAGTGGTGAAGGTGAATCGTTGAATGTAGTATTTTGTAAATAAGTTAGGAGTATGTTTTATGTCGAATGGATACGTGAGAAATTGAGGTCCAAGTTGTTGAGAGCATAAATGGAACCCCACACAGCAAAACTAATTAATGTGTGTCAACTGTCAAAGCAGCTTTGATGCGAGAAAATGGTGGACGGGAACCGGATACCAACATACAATACCTCACGATTTGTAAAGTGGAATGTGGACACCTTCTCTAACACCCAAAATTAAATTCTTCACTACATTTCATTGCGATTCTCAACTCCTCGCACTCAGGCATTCTCTCTCTCACACACATTTCAATCGTTTTCCAACTTTTAAACCTTAACTACTGATCGTCGACTGCAATATTAGTTTGGTATTGTCTGTTTTGAGTCAAGCTCGCACGGATTTATTTTCAGTCACTTCCAAAAGACTTCAAACTAATTGGGGTTGGACAGGATTATATACACCTTCCAACTTTTTTCGCTCATTCGATGTGGGATGGATATGTACCCAACAACTACGTGGATTAATTATCCCAAGGTAGAACTTTTTGATGGTACTTAATATAATCTGAGCTCTCTCGATTTGGAAATTAGCAATTCAACATGGTTTTACTTAAATTCCAATTGTTATACTCCCTCCGTCCCAAGGAAGATAACCCATTTCTTGGGTGGCACGAGATTTTATGCAGTTATATTTTGTGTGTTAAGAGGAGAGAGTAAAGTAGAGATAAAGGTGTTTCCATTTTAAGTAATGAGTCATCTTAGTTGGGACAAACCAAAAAGGAAAGTGGGTCATCTTCAATGGGACGGAGGGAGTACTAATTTTCGAATTTAAAATTTAAGCAACCTCATCATAATCATCCACTAATAAATACTACTACTACTATTTCTGTCCCACAAGATTATGAACTTTTTGTTGGGCACAAATTTTAATGCACAAATAATAAAGTAAGATAGAAAAGAAAGAAAAAGTAATTAAAATATTTTACTGTAAGCAGAGATCGGGTCCCTCCTCATCAAGAGAAAAAAGTTTCAAAATTTTAGAAAATGTCTTGTGGACAACTAAGAAAAATAAAGAACAATTTTATGTGACAAGGCAGTATTATCAATATCATTTTCTTAAGTCAGATCAAATAACAGATTAAGTTTGTGGAGTAGTAGTTAATTAGACGAAGCAATGTCCAATTACGAAAACGACCCCGACCGACACCCCAAATCCAATAAATAGGGTAGGCAATAAACAAACTAAAGATATTAGTAATAGAAGATAGTAACAAAAGTCACGAGATGGAATAAATTATAGAGAATAGCAGATAGGAGTATTTAATACAGATAATATTAGTAGTCCACCACCTAAACACCAATAAAATAAGTACTCCCTCCTCCTACACAAAAACTTTCATAATAAAACAAATTTTAAAACAAAATTAAAAAAATAAGAAAATAAATAAAAAGAAAGATGTGTTAGTTGAAAATTGATGTCAACAAAAAAGTTTCTATCTTTAGAGATGGATGGAATATTAAAATAATCACAATTATTCATAAAATTTGATAAAGATTGAACTCAAGGAACACAAAAGGTAGAAACACTTGTCCTAGAGCCGTATATACAGAATGTGTAGAAATGGTTGAGTGTTGAGTGTTGAGTGTCCTAATCCAAGCCATACCACATCATTCACGCAATGCCACAACCACAACCACGGCGCAGATTCTAGCTTGACCAATAGTCCAAGAACAAAAGCCCAGAAGAAAATAAAAACAAATGTGGAGGCAGGAGGCAGAATTCCATTTCACGCATTCCGAAACTACCCCTCTCTGGGCTCCCAATTTCACAGTCTCCAACTCAGGCTCAGCTATCGGAGATCAGCATCTGGTGTTTAAAGAGATCATATGGGGCCCACAGATAATCCAAGGTACAAGCCCTCTTGGCGTCGAGCCTGAGCCACGGCTTCCCCTTGCCGCTCCAGTGCAGCAGGCTGACCGGGCCGGGGTGGAGGTCCCGGCATAGCCCCCGCAGATTGTCGCCGCCGAGGCCGTGCTGGTTCCAGCGGTGGTCGACGGGGGCGACGTCTCCGGCGAAGACGAGGAGGAAGGGCGGGAGGGAGCCGAGGTCGTAGATTCGGTAGCGCTTCTGGATCCTCATCCAGTGCTCGAGCTTCTGAGTGAAGGCGTGGCGGCGCCACTTGAGGAGGTCGATGACCATGACGCCGGTGTTGAAGTAGCAGGGCGTGCGGCGGCGGAAGGTGGCGCCGAGGGAGGGGGTGGACCAGAATGTGGGGGTGAAGTAGTGGGTGAAGTTGGCGTGGCAGTACTGGGGGGCGCCGAGGACGTGCGAGTGGAGGTTGGTGTTCCAGAGATGGGCGATGTCGTCGACGAGGATGAGGTCGGAGTCGAGGTAGATGACGCGGGCGAGGGAGCGGGGGAGGAGGGAGGGGAGGTAGATGCGGGCGTAGTTGAGGGGCTGGTCCAGGGCGTGGCGGACGGAGGAGGAGATGAGGGGGAGGACGGCGGAGGGGTGGAAGGGGTAGAGGTGGAAGCGGAGGAAGGGGAAGGTGGCGGCCACGGTGGAGCGGAGCAGGGGGTGGTGGAGGGGGACGGACAGGAAGTGGAACACGGTGTTCTCCGGGCAGGAGGAGTGCTGGAGGACGGACAGGACGGCGGCGATGGAGCCGCGCAGGTAAGGGGTCGAGTAGTCCAGGGTCATGGCGATGTGGACCACCTCCGTGGGACTGGGGGAGCACGACTTGCCGTTGCGGAATGCGGGGGCCTCGTTGAATTGGGGGTGCGAAGCGGCGGAGTGTGCGAGGAGGACAAGGAGAGTGGCGATCAGGATTCGCGGCATCGTCATCAGTGTGATGACTGATGAGAGATCAGAATCAGATAAGGAGGAGGTGGATTATGGGAACCAGACTGTCTCGCCAATTCCCATTTATACCCTTCCTACTATTTTATTCCTAAAATATTATTTTCCTACTCAACCTACATTCTTTACTCCATCCACATTCCAGATTAATAAATCCTACTCCATTTTTTAATTCATTCTCCTTGCATTATACTCAAATGGAGTATTAAAATTCGTATGTGAATGATTGTAAATCTATACTAAAACTATGAAATTTGATCAGATTTTATCTTTATAAAATACTACTACTAATTATTTATATATCTTTGACATTTTTATCCATGCTTGGTAATTCGCCTAAAAAAACTATAACTACAAATCAAGAGTGTGAAATTTTCCTTTAGAACTGCACCAAGTCGAATGTGCTTTTGTAATTGAATCTAATATTTCGAGATATGCCTTTGATATAGGGTCTAAAATACAAAATGTCACTCCCTCCGTTCTATAGTAATAGAGTCATTTTGCCATTTTGGTACGTTCCATAGTAATAGAGTCATTTCCCTTTTTAGTAAAAGTCAACACATTTTTCCACACCTACTTTACTCTCTCTTACTTTTTTCTCTCTTCATCTCTCTATCTTTTTCATTTTTCACTTTATTCTTTCTTTACTTACTCACCTAACACAAGTTTTCTTAATCTCCGTGCCGAAAACAAACGCCTCCATTACTATGGAACGGAATGATACCCTTGAGGTCCCATATGCACTCCTCGCGACCGTCGTCTACCCACGGATGACTCCTATTCGACTCTACATAAAAGCTTGCACTAGTCACGTAGCTCGAAACGGGGTCCACTAAGTTACTGGTGAAGAATCCGTCATTGGATGTATGATTTGTTTTCTTCAGCAACATGTTCTGGATTAATCATACTGTAAAGATCTCAAATTATTGAATTATTCAATGTAGGTTGTACTACTTCTCATTTTTCTCTCAAAATATCTTTTGTTTTTGTCAATTTACGACCATAAGAACATTGGTGAATGCACAAAAATATCGGATAAGAGCATGTTTCTCCACTTTTTTGTAGGAGTCAGAAATTTGAAGTTTTCAATATCGCGGGGCAAAGGATGATGAGGAATTTTGTGGAAATCTTGAGAAGATGGTGATTGTGCCAATTCAGTGAACATTTTGTAGAATGATGGATTGTTTGGATAAAATGAAAGTGCATGTTTGGGAGATGTCATGTGCTCTCAGCCAAATTTCAAATTGTTTTCAATAAGGGTTCGACTTTGTTTGGTATCATAGGCCTAGATAAGACCGCCTATCTAGGTTCTTCCTCCACTTTGATTGGTATGATATGTACCTCAAGATATCGGTAAAGTAAGCACGACCCGGTACGGAATAAGATACCTTAACAACATAGTGGCATTTGAGGTATAAACAACTAGATGAAATCTAAAATAGTGACATAACTTGGAACCACCTGCTACAAAATGAGCTTTGCTGCATCCAATATACTACTGCTAGTACTTGTTTAGTTAACTGGGAAAATAGTTTTCTCAATTCAAAATTTCATATCATAGACAGAATCAAACACATTAAATAACACACCTGCTACAAAATGATAGACAGTATAATTAACATGCATGGGACAGTCTCGCACTTGTCTCATCTACATACATACATAAATAATTGGCACTTATTATAAAAGTAAAAAATTTAAAAACATAAGGAAATTATTTTATCAAAATTTTGCAATGACGGTTCCGAAGAGAATAGTCGTGAGGGCTAGCTACTGCAATGTGTTACAGACTGAGTATGCTGGAGGCTGAGGAGTGAGAAATCGGCATGACAGTACGAGCCTTGCACCATGCGCGGATGCTGCACAGCCATCCCAGACAACTGTGTGACGTGCACTGGCGGACCTACACTTAATGGGGGAGGGCTTTAGCCCCCTAATGAATTCATTTTTTTAATTATTTTCTACTATAAAGTTCTAAAATTTATTCATATTCTATACACATTATTATATAAAAGCCCCTACTAAAAATCTAAGTTACCTATAAATTTATTTTTAAGGTAAAATTTGAGAATTTAGCCCCTACTCCCGTGAATTTCTGCGTCCGCCACTGGCGACGTGTGCAAACGTCCACACTAGCGAAATGTGTGATATCTCATTTATTTTTAATTAGAAAATCAATTTTTATTATTTTATATTTTTTTATTTTTTCCACTTGAAAACAGTAATATTTTATTTTATTTTTATCAAACCCCCTCCTTTAAATGGAGTAGTACTCCCTCCGTTTCTTCATAGTTGAGGCGGAACTTTTCGGCACGGAGTTTTAGAAATGAATGTTGGGGGTGTTAAATAAATGAGTGAACTACATAAATGGTACCTGATCTTTCATTTTCGCACATAAATGATACCTGATCTTTATTTTATATCGTTTTTGATACCCAGTGACAAAAATAACCCTAGGTACCAAATATGTGATTATTTTTCATGGAGGATATTTTTGGATATTTTCATTAAATAGTACCAAATATGTGATTATTTTTTCTTCCTTTCTTATTTCTCTTTTTCTTCTTTAGTTTCTTCTTCTTTCTTTTTTCTTCATTTTCTTCTTTCTTTTTAATATTTTATCTTCCTTTCTTTTATCTTTTTTCTCTTTAGTTTATGTTTCTTCTTCCTTCTTTTTTCTTCTTTCTTTTTAGTGGTTTATACATACATCTAATTGCATTCATAATATAAATAAAAAATAAAATACTTAATTAAATTAATTATTTAAAGTAATTAAATAAATTGAATATTTTTTATTAAATTATTTTATACTCATTTTAAGGTTGAAACACCTAACTAAAAATATTCAACTTTTTATATCATTATGAATACAATTCACAATGTTAAATTTTTATTAAGGTTATATTGAGTAGTTACTAATTTAATGTAAAATAATAATTATTATTATTACATAATATTATGTGATTCATAATTTATATAATTATACTACAATTATTTATTAATTACTATCAGTTTTTAGTATTATAACAATAATAATCTATATTGATTAGTTACTAATTTAATGTAAAATAATAATAATAATAATTACATAATATCATGTGATTCATAATTTATATAATTATACTATAACTATTTATTAATTACTATTAATTTTTAGTATTATAACAATAATAATTGGATATAATTATAACTATAATTATATTTAAGTATAATATTAACAATGAATATTAATATTAATATTGATTAATAATAATAATAGTATAAAGAATTAGGAGAATGAGAGAAGATATTATAATATCACTTTTGGTACTAATTTTATGTTTGCCCAAAATACCCTTTATGATATAAATGGAAACATATATTTGTTTAAAGGACAATTTGGGAAGAAAATTGCATCAGGTACAAAAAATGTGATTTATAGGTACCAAAAACGATATAAAATAAAGATCAGGTACCATTTACGTGCGAAAGTGAAAGATCAGGTACCATTTATGTAATTCACTCTAAATAAATAGATAAAAAAGTAAGAGAGGGGAAAAGGTGGAGAAAATAAAGTATAAAGTAAATAAAGTAGAGAGAATAAAGTAAGAGAGGGTAAAGTAAGAAAGATGAAAAAATTACTATAAAAGGAGAAACGACTCAACTATGAAGAAGCTTCCCGAAATAGTAAAATGACTCAATTATGAAGAAACAGAGGGAATAGTAAACTTCTCTCCCACTTTATATACACTTCAAAATCAACTTCTTCTTCTTCTCCTTCTCCTTCAAGTCAGTATGTTTTATTTTGTCTATGATTTAAAATTGAGAAAACATATTTTCCTAGTTAGCAAAAAAAATATAGATAGTGCAAAGCTCATCTTAACTAATAAGAAATCTTTCATTCAACCAATAAATTTAGGATTTGAGTAATCTCATAAATGTACTGATGTACATGTATGTTATTATGTACTACTCTATATAGATTAAATATGTTTTAAGTTTTCTCAAACAAATATAATGCTAATGGATTGATGTAGCATTTGAATTTACTAGTGGTTTTTCACTACATTATTATGGAAAAGAATTTGAGATCTAGATCAAAATTAGGGTGGATAATGGGAGATAAATAGGATGCACATTCTATTGTTTCATTTATTGCTTTAAAGTGTATTTAACAAAATTTTAAGTACATAGTATTCTTGTTTTATAAACTCCCAATAAATGTTAGATTGAACTATATCATAAATAAACAGTGCATGTGCATTTTAAGATACATGTGCGCTAAGTGTAATTGTGCAATGTAACATATAATAATGAAATAATAATGGGGGATGCCTAAATTAATTTATTAACTCTTGCATGAAGAAGATGAGTCCAACGTAGTGAAGATATTGACACAATCGAGGAGTATTAATATTTGACTAAGTTACCATTCTCTATACTGCAGTACATATAGATTTGGAGATGCTTAATGTAATGACAATTTAACGTATTTGACTATATTTGAAAAAGTATCAAGCGAAAACTAAATAAAAGTTTTAATAAATATTTTAGTAAGTAGAGAGATAAAAAGAATTGAAATAGAACATTATGTAGAGAAAAATAGGTAGGTAGTTAATAATGAAAAGAAATGATAAACCATACTCCATCTGTTCCACAAGAATATCAGGATATGCACTTTTTTCTTTTTAGTTCGTCCCATAAGAATATGTAATGTAATACTACTTTTTAATTTTAGAAATTATTTTCTCTTCAATGAGGTGAGACTCATTATTTACTAACAATACTTTAGTTATTTTTTCTCACTACCTCTCTCTTATTTTACCAATTATGTATTAAAACTCCTCCAACTAATAATACATATATTTGTGGGACGAATGAAATATTGTACTTCTTGTCATTTTAATACTCTCTTCGTCCAACTGAAGATGACCCACTTTTCTTTTTAGTTTGTCCCAATCTTTTTCATTACAAAAAATAGAAACATCTACTTTATTCCATCTCTCTTACTTTACTTTCTCCACTTTATACACAAGATAAAGTTGCATAAATTTCCGTGACCTCCAAGAAAGGGGACATCTTACTTGGGACGGAGGGAGTAATTAATTAATTTAAGGAAATCCTAAGGTAATCTTACCTTAGTTGTTAGACAAAATTATGCATATTGATTAGTACTCCATAATTTAAATAACATATATAATAATTAGTTAAATTCACATCAATAAGTTTTTGATATGCAATTGATTTTCCAAGAAAACAAGAAATTTTTATAATAAAATCCACTACTGTTAAATTCCATAATTAGAAAATAGAGTTGGGTTATATAGGTCCATTCGTAGTAAGAGAAGCATTGTATTTAGTGTAAGTAGGCCCACCATTGTATGAAATCCAGCCTGGAAAGCGAGCGACTTTAATCTGTGATTTAGTTAATACATTAATGAGCGAGCAATAATCCTGTGTTGGTAGTTGCAGGAACAGCTTTTATGCAGCCGTACAATGTTGACCGTCAGTATTAAGAGATAATGAGGTCCAGATTTACCTCACCACTTAAATAAATCAATTGCTTCTCTAAGTTATTGCTAATCAATAAGTCTACGCAACCAAATTTTGTACAACCAAAAATTGATTTATTTGAGTAAAAAAATAATTTATTTATGCATTTAATTAAAAGGTATAAACATATATATAGTATAGGGAATGTGCACAATATTATGGTATTTGTGTATAATTTTTTAAAATTTTTTTGAACCATAAAATGTAATTAATGCATACTTTAATACAAATTTAAAAAATAATAGAGAAATAATTCAAATATAAAAATAAAAAATTTAAAATGAGGCTAAAGACTAATAAATTGGTTTTAATTTGTTAACTAACTATATATATTATTTTAATATTTAATTAACACATCAAAATTACTAATATAATCTTATTTTGGTTGTACAAAATTTGGTTGTTTGGACAGCAGCTTAAGCGACTGAAGTCGGATTTTAAAAAAAGAGATTAAAAAGTCACAAAGTGAAAGTGACGGATCACATGATTCACATCTTGCCTAAATCCCAATGCGCCGGATCTTATACGTTAATTAACGCTCCTAATTATTTATGTAATATTGTTTATTAATTAATGGTTTTAGACTTTAGTCTTTTTCTGTTTTTTTTTTCTTTTGGCGACTATTTTCCTTTACTGTTAAGCAACTTAAATTTGTTCACTACTGTTGCGTTATTGTGTTTGGTTTCATAGATAAAATAGTAGTAGCAAAATAGTATAATATAGGTTAATTTGTGAGATTATTTAGTAGGAGAGGTTGGTTATGACTAAATATCACATGACTATCCATCTATGATTAAGTTATGAGATTCAATCTCATTAACCAAATATAATAATATAAATTTAATCATGAGATATAATTTTACAAACCGAACACCACATATATATATATACTTCATGCATTGATATTGTCCAGAGCCTTTGTCCTAGTGGAAATGAACTTAGACATCATTGTATGAGGTGCTGAGTTCAAGTCCTTTTCACATTAGTTGTAATTTTCTTTTTTCTTAGGAGTTTATTTGTAGTTATAATTTTCTTTTTTTCTTAGGAGTTTATTTGTAATTTTCCTCCTTTATATAGGAGTATTTTTTTTAAAAAAAAACAAAAAAAAAACTTCATGCATTGATATTATCTTATTTGCACATTAGTTTTTATACTAGTACTAGTGTTTCCTTTGTTTGTATATTATCCATGTTGATTTTCTGAAAGAGTAAATTCCTAATTGAGTACTAATTTACACTAATTTAAGAATATAACAGTATCAACTACAATAAAAGTTTGTTTAATCAGATTTCAGTTACAGTGTCGATTTATTAGTTTTATATAATCGAAACACGTGCATAAGATAAAACAATGCGAATTAGTTATATTTACTTTAGGGTGCACATATTGTGTCATGTGTTGTGTTCCTTTTAATAGTATACTTGTACAATTTATTTATATAGGATGCACATATTGTGTAATGTGTTCTGTTAGAGCTCGGATTTGCGACCCATTTAAAAGCGGAAATTATATAAAGCTATTTATCAATGAATAAGAGTGAGAGATACTTATGTAGTTATGTACTACTATTAGTTAGTTAATTCATTATATGTTGTTGATCAATTTAAGATATTAATGACTGATGGGCATGTAAAACAATATAATAGCAAAAAAGAGGCTTTTAAAAGAAAATACTGTTTTAGAAATTAACTGCAGTGGTTACAATCATATTCATAATTTAATTATTTAAAGTCTTCTAAATAGTTACTCCATTGGCCAGACATTAAAGGGTGAATAATATATGTCGTGCACTAATAAAACCGCCTTGACATTTTACTCTACTTTTAACATTGCTCGTTTGGAAGTTGAAACTTATGATAGTAGTAGGAGTACTATATTTGTTAGCTACACTAGCTAGCCATGTTGCCTTGATTTGGTTGTTAGGGAAAACGAATGACAATTAATTTACTCCCTCTGTCTCAACTAAATTGGTACAGGAGGAATATTATACAAAAAATTCTTTATTTCATTTACATTGTTATTAGTAATAATTTCTTTTTCAATTCTAATTTCTATATCACACTTATAGTTAATGATAATATTATCCCGGCCTCGTTAAAATGAAAGGAATGACAAGAAATGGCGAAATTTGCTGTACGTATGGTAATTAAAGAGATTTGGATGATTTAAGAGTTCAAAATTTCTTACTGGAGTATTTCTTAGTAGTTCGTAGCTTTGCCACAAGAAAATAAAATTTCGAAAAAGAATTAACTATTTTCAAATTCTGCATTTCCAGTATACTCCATATTGTCTCAGGCCCAAAGTAAATTTATGTTGCATTACTAATATAGTTTTGTCTCAGGCCCAATATTCATACTTCTCAACTGGATCCATCATCTAGATGCCATTTATTCCACCTATTTTCGAGATCTTTATATGAATGTTTTAGTTTCAATTCTCGTTTAATTAGTGCCAAGTTTGTTGAATTATAAAGGAAATAAGAAGATAAAGTAATAAAGAGTAAAGTCAAAAGCAAGAATGAAGCAGGAGGTGCTGAGGTGCCACACTGATCTTGTGGTGGTCCAATCTCAGCACATGCTCGTGCATGTGTGAAAGGGGCACGGTCCATTCTAGCAAAGACGACGCAGACCATGTAACATTGCAACCTCAACACCCCTCCCCCGTGCATAACCTCGGTTCAGAATTCCAACACTCGATGTGCATACTGTTCAGTGATTTATTTTTGGTGAACAACTTGTGCATATATTGTCGCCAATGTTTTAACAAGTTTTGCACGACTCGTGCGTTAAAAAGTAATGAGAGCACAAACTATGCATGAATTGAGATTTCATATGGAATTTTCTGGCATTCGTAGAGCAATTTTCACCAGGCTTAAACTCATTCTAGCTAGTTATATTAACGTTTTTAGAGTTTATTGGATTATCATTCAATTTCAATACATGAAGCTGTTAACTAACTTTTATGTATAACAATACTGAGATATTTGGGTTGTCATTTATTTTAATTCAGATTATTGTAGAAATTAGTTCTCATGTGCTCATTTGTTAAAATATTGTCTCTTCTATGTTTTCCTCTTAATGAGTACTAATTAAGTTTGGCGCCCACATCTTATAAAATTAGTGGTTGGAAACATTGATGTAGTTTTGAAACTGAAAGTAACTGAAATCAAATCGCAAAAGAAATTATTAATTCTCGGTTCATGGTAAATCTTGCAATTCATAGTTGTATTTCATATAATTTGAAGTCTATTATGGTAAGAGGTAAAGCATCTAAAGTAACATTATGACATAATAATTCTCAGTGACAGCTAAAATTAAGTTTGGGATTTTACAAAATACACTTATTAAATATCTTAATTATACTCCAAATTTTGTTTGAGCAAACCATGGTCCATGTATTTAAGAAAAAAAGTGCATCCTCATCAGTCATCACTCTCACATACCCCACTCATAAAATTGCACTTATATATTGAGATGTCAATGTAGCCCGCAGTCCGTGGGCTGGCCCGAATAGCCCGCATCCGATTAACCTGCGACCCGTTAGGGCCAGACCCGATCGATGGGCTGGCCCGAAAACCCGATAAAATTTCTATTATTCTATTTTTTACTCCTAGTTTGATACTTCATTAATTAATTTTATAATATAGATAACTAAAAATATAACTTTTAATTTTATATTAAATATACAAATGATATATTAAATTTTTATTAATATAATAATTGATAAATAAAATAAAACTTCAAATTCACTTAAAAAAATATTTAAATTTCTAAAACATACATTAAAATTTGACGAAATATCTCAGATATTAGTATTTCACCATGTTTATGATTGAGTTTGAGCATATATCTCAAATTTATCATAATTAAATATTTTACATTTTATGAATATAACTAATTTTCATCATTATTTATTGGATTACTCGCATGTTAATCTTATCGGTAACAACCCGATGGGCTAGCCCGAAACCCGAACTTTTAGGTTAGGGTTGAGCTTTTATAACCCGAAAGAATTCACAACCCGATTAGCCCGCACCCGATTGACCCGCAACCCAAATAGAGCCGGGCCGAAACCCGATGGACTGGCCCGATTGACATCCCTACTTATATATATATATCACTTCACGTCAATATTTTCATTGACATCGAGTGACTATTTTAATGCCTAAAATTAATTTCATTAAAATATGGAGTACATGATTCAACAATTGTAAACATTCATTAAGATTCGCAACGTTGCACATGCACAACATAAATCTTTTCTTCTGCTTATAGGTAACATATTTTGTGGTCCACGAACTTTGCCAAAATATCATTTTAGATCCGTGAATTTTGAAAATATCATTTGAGGTATGCCAGCTATGAGTTAATATCAAACGAAATACTTTTTTTACTATTTTCAAATTTTTTTGGACGAAAATACCTCAATATTTTAAGGGTATATATTTTTAATAAACTTATCATATACTCATATTTTTTTATAAATATCTTTACTATATATTTTTGATGAATTTTCTAAATATAATTTGACCTTTAATATTATCACTTAATTTTGTGACATGCAAGAAAAGATCCTTATTCAATTTTTTATTATTAAAGAAAAGTTCTTTATTCAATTTTAAAATTCTTTAATATAAAAAATTGAAGAAGCAATTTGACTTGCATGTCACAAAATTAAGTGATAATATTGAAGGTCAAATTATATTTAAAAAATTCGTCAAAAATATATTGTAAAGATATTTATAAAAAATACGAGTATATGATTAAGTTTATTAAAAATATATACCCTTTAAGGTATTGAGGGTATTTTTGTCCAGAAAAATTTGGAAATAGTAAAAATGTACTTCAAATGATATTAATCCATAGTTGATAGACCTCAAATGATATTTTCAAAGTTCGCGGACATAAAATGATGCATTGGCAAAATTCGTGGACCAAAAAAGATGTTACCTCTTCTACTTAAACCATTAAACGTTGAAGATTAATTGTCTAATTAATTACATCTGAAATATTATTGTATGAACACAATCAAATCTTTTCAAACGTCATATTGCATAGGCTATATTTACTGTATATAAATTGGAGTATAATTTATAGAAGTTGACCCTTTCACTAATATCACTATTTTAAATTCACAATACTCAATCATGGTAGCTTCAAACTTGGCATGGTCAGCACGTTGTTCTAATTAATAGTCGTTGAACTTTGTAACGAAAAATTCGAAATTTAAGAATTCATTATGTATTTAAACTTTGTAATGCAACACGCACAACTATACCATTATATGGAGTATTTTATATGCAACTTAGAATAAATATACAGACTGTCTGATTATTTAATTACAGTACAAGATTTTATATCGAGACGGACCCCTACCCCTGCACACTGAAATTTCCAATCACTCAATCGCGCATTGCGCGATATAATAATTGGGCAACGTAATTCAAACAATGAATATACTAAGCAGTACACTACTTCTTTCCTACTCCTTACAAAAGCTCCCAAATAGTAGTAACATATTGGAAGTTATAAAGTTAATATAACAAAAATAATGAAAATTCATTTTTCAACCACTAATTACTGATTCAGCACTATATGGTCGTAACATGCGACTCCATAAATATAAACAATTAAGATATCAATGGCCCAACTCTCCATTATATTCAATTAAAGCCATTAATCTCTGCACACATCCCACAATCAGTCCCCATTTGACCCAACCCTCTGTTTCTCTCTCTTCCTTTTGTAAAATTATAACATCCCTCAACAATTTCCCCAAGAGTCGAGACTTATATATTTGGTCACATTAATCTATACGGAATTACGGATTATAAAGTAACTCAAATTCATTATATTATTCATCTTGTCAGTTTTAAATTATGTACTTACCAAGTATAACTGAGTACTATAATAATATTTTTTCCTATATATAAACGGAGAATAGATATGGGGTAATAAGTAATTTAAAAGTGATATAAAGATTTAAAGTATTTGTATAGTAGATTGAAGTTAGTGCATTAACCTTATTTAAACACATTCACTAACAATTTATAAATTCTCAATGGAAACAGAAAATTTGTTGATCAAACCAAAATACTCCAGTTTCCTTTTCCTTTTCCTTTTCCTTTTCCTTTTCCTTTCAAGTTTCAACAGCTCCTCCGCTAATTGCGCCACTTCTCTCAAAACAAACACACACAGTTCTCTCCATATGTCCATACGACAAACATTATCAGACAACATAGTCACTTGCCATGTCCGCCCTCTCTCTCTTCATCCTCCTTTCTCTCATTCCCTCCCTCTCCTCCTTCCCCTTCAGTAAGTCCAATACTACATTTCACTTCTTCTTTCTATTTCTATTTCTATTTCTCTAAACTTTAACTAACTAAACTAACTCAATTTCCTCTCTCAGACTACAGCGTCCACATTGACTGCGGCGGACTCCTTAATTCCAGCGACGCCTTCCACACCGCCTGGCTCTCCGACCGCTTCTACTCCGGCGGCGCCACCTCCGTCGTCTCCGAGCCCCTCCTCTTCCTCCACCAGCAGGAGAAGACTCTCCGCTACTTCCCCATCTCCTCCGGCAAGAAGAATTGCTACTCCATCCCCACCCCCGCCCCCGACGCCCGCTACTTCTTCCGCACATTCAACGTCTACGACAACTTCGACGGCAGAGCCCACTCCCCCTCCTTCGACGTCTCCGTCGAGGCCACTCTCGTCTTTTCCTGGAGATCCCCATGGCCCGAATCCATCTCCCGCTCCGGCGCCTACTCCGATCTCTTCTTCTACCACAACGACTCCGCCATCGACGTCTGCTTCTACAGCATCGCCACCGATCCGCCGGTTGTCGCCTCGCTCGAGCTCACCCAAATCGACCCGCAAGCTTACCCCTTTGAGTATGCCAAGAATTCCAGCAATTACATTCTCGTCAATTACGGTAGGTTTTCGTCCGCCTCGGATCAATGGGGCCCCGGATTCAGCAACGACACCGATTTCTTCAGCCGTTCGTGGCAGTCCGATAAGGAGTTCCGGCAATCAGCCCTCTCCACTCCTAACGGGGCGGAAATTAAACCGATTTCCGCGACTAAGCGTATCGCGAATGTCGAATTGAGCCCTAATTACTTCCCTGAGAAGCTTTACCAGACTGCGGTAGTTGCGCAGGGAGATGGGGGTGGGATTTTGGAATACGAAATGCCGGTCGATGCGAAGCTTGATTACTTGCTTTGGTTCCATTTCGCTGAGATTGATGCCAGCGTGACCAAGGCGGGGCAGAGGGTGTTTGATGTGATTGTGAATGAGGAGAATGTTAGCAGGGTTGATGTGTTCGACAAAGTCGGTGCTTTTGCTGCTTATGATTTCAGCCATGTTGTCAAGAATTTGAGTAACACTGTTTTGACTGTGAGGTTGGAATCGGTTATGGGCGCGCCCATCATTTGTGGCCTTGAGAATTATGCAATCGTACCCGTTGATCTCAAGACTGTTCCTGATCAGGGTAAGTTGGCAGTAGCATGTTTTGATTTTTTGAGCTTATTGTTATCTTGGATTCTATAATTTTTGCATCTTGCTTAGTTGTGAAGGAAATGCCAGATAAGATGAAGGGTTCTTTTCATTTGACCATTGTTATAAGGATTACTGCCTTTTGTGTTCTGTTCCTTTCAGTTAGTGTGAGAAAGCTGCTGTTGGTAATTGGGGCAAACAATAGGTTGAGTTAATATATAGCAGAAAGTGATGGTTTTGATAATCTGAGCCTACATTTGTGCAGTTACTGCTATGAAGGCATTGAAGGAATCACTGCGTGTGCCCGATAGAATGGGTTGGAATGGTGATCCATGTGCCCCCACTACATGGGATGCTTGGGAGGGCGTTACATGCCATTCCTTGAAAGACGAAGCCCTTGTGGTCTCACAAATGTAAGTGACTTTGACCATTTTCTTTTATACCAGACGTATGTCAACTAAGGTGTCGTTCGGTTGGCATGAATAATAATCCATCTAGGATTAAGTTGTGAGATTATTTTAGTTGGAGGGGAGTGGCTATGACTAATTATCACATGATTGTCCATCTAGGATTAAAATATGAAATTCAATCTAATGAACCAAACACAATACATATTTAATCATTAGATATAATCTTGCAAAACGAACAATCCCTATGTGGATGATTGTTCAACCTAGTAACAGTCTCTAAGCTAATCTTTTAAATTTTGCATCTCTGTATTAACACTCGACATGTCGACTACTGAGTTTATGGTGCTATCATTTCCTAGGCAACTTTATAGTAGTTTATTTCTAAGTTTGTGTTCCACAACCTAGCCAGATAGAAGTTCTTAATAGCATGCTTAAGCTTCCACTTCTGTGTATTGTATATCTTGATTAGAAAATTTCTAGAGGTTTTTCTACCTTTAGCACACATGTCACAACTTGATGGACTGTTTTCGTGGATCTTTTGTACAGAGATCTTGGAAGCCAAGGCTTGAAAGGCTATATAAGTGACAAAATTGGTCTATTGACGAATTTGGTAAGCCTGTAAGTATCTAATAGTTTTTCTATTCATCTTTTTATGCTTTTCTTTTTTTAAATGATAGGATAAGCAGGCTAATGACGTCGCTCAGATGCCTAATAACTTAGATTATCGTTCAACTAATTTTCATTCTCTTGTATTTTATTCTTGATTGAATCTATAATGTTTCGGAATACTATTTATGTGCAGGAACTTGAGTTCGAATTCCTTGGTAGGGGAGATACCCTCAGGGTTAGGTCAAAAGTCTCTTGTGAAGCTGTAAGATACACAATTTTCGTACTGTTTTTGTTCTGTTTGATATGATATGGTGTGGAATCATTAAGTCTCGACTCTCAAATGTCACTTAAGCGTAAAAAGTAAAATCAGACTGTTCTACTGATTACATCTTAAGATTTTTATCATTTTGGATTTCACAGAGTTATTTTAACTAAAAATGGAGTTTATCTCCTATACTAATGGATCTTGAAACTGGATAGACTGATGCTGCATATTGTTTCATGTTGTCAGGCACACTTTTTTCTTATAATATTGCTGCTTTTGATGCAGTGATTTGTCGGATAACAAATTTACTGGATACATACCAGATAGCCTAACTTCTGCCAGCCTGCAGCTCGTGTAAGTTTTGAGCATATCATCGTTGTTTGAGATTGATTCTAGAATCTTCCAATCCATTATAAAGTATAAACAGAGGGAAATAGATAAATCACGAGCTACCTGTCTTAGCTTTTCAAACACCGATTGCCCTCAGTTCCCCAGGGCAATTCCCCTTAATACCCTCTTCTGTTCAAGAACAGAAAATTGAGAATCTGGATTCCCCAATTTGAAGAACATTCAAGTTCATGCACTATATGGCGAACTTTTCTTTTAATCTTAGTAAATCGTGTTGCTGTCGCTCAGGTTACTGAACGATAACTTATTGGAAGGGCGGGTTCCTGAAGAACTTTATTCGATTGGGGTTCGTGGTGGCGCTATAGAGTATGTCGTCATCTCTAATCTTATGCATACGTTTCAGCTATTGCATACTGTGGCTATTTTCTTGTGATGCTCTTGGATATTCTATTACGAAAGTCACTATAAAAAGAAGTGTGATTTTCGTATAGAATGGCTTGTTAGAGTTGATTTGTTTTTCATCAGCATCATCATACTCTGTGATCTCTTGACTTTATGTTGCACCATGTAAACAATAACAATAACATTACAATCAATTCTTGTATACATACTTCATGCTCATCCTGTATAATGCAGGGTATGCTGTGTATAGCATAATAGCACTAAGTTTGCTTGTAACCAAATAGTCATCCCTAATTTGTAATTTTGAAATCTACTTACTTCATAATCTGAAAGGTTCACTCAAGATACGAGAAGCATGCCTCTATAGTGAAGCTTTGTGCAGTTCTAGAAATCTGGTAGTTGCACATAGGAATAATTATGCAGTTAAATTCGTGTGGCCGAATCACTTGTACATGTATGGATAATGTGCATAGCTAACGAAGTTTATTTCGTATTGCAGTCTCTCTTCTAACAAAGGATTGTGCGGTGTGCCCTCACTTCCCGAATGTTCTCTGCTCTGGGGTAAACACGGCCTCTCCACCGGGGGGAAAGTTGCAATAGGCATATCGTGTCTGGTAGTAGTTTCTGCTCTAGCATTCGGGATATACTACTGTGTTGTCTGGAGGCGACGCTATGACTATGACTTTGGTTTACCTCACGAGCTAACATGTAAGTTCATTTCCTAGCATGTATACACTCATACTTGTGTTTTAACAACATAAGCTGTTGATGCAACTGCAATTGTCTGCTGCAGCTCTTGCGGCAAAGAGAAACCGATACCACCGACAAAAATCGTTGATGGCTCTGGAAATGGAGAGTCAGCATGCTAAAGGATTCATACCAACATACAATGTGAGTTGATGGGGGATGGAGAGGTGTTGTATACAGAGAGAAAGAGATACAGATATTTATAGGCGGAATTCTAGCTCGGTGGTGGTCGGAAAAATGGAGCCGCTGATTACTGGATGAGGACAGATTTGATGCAGGAAGGCAGATTGTGTTAGAGATTTGATCAGAATTTTGTCTATATTTGTGGAGAATTATTTGGATGAAGATAGCTGAGGTATATGCCAGTTTTTGCCCTTTAGTCAGTCAGCATTTTAAGCTGTAATAGTAAAACTATATTTATTCAATGCGAATTTAAACAACAATCTATAGCAACCATGTGTTTCTTATTGGTGTCAATGTTTGTCTTTTGTATCCATATACATATAATTTACTTATGTGTAGTTTGACGATATTGATTATAGTCAATTTTTTTGTTTTGGCACAGATGCTACTGGACAAATAATTACTCCTACATAACAAAAAAAAATAAAAATCGTTATAATATGAACCCCAAACAATAAATTGAATAAGAAAATATCAATAATTATCATGTTTCGTATATTAACTCAATCCAAGTTTATAAAGTGATTTTCATTGTTAAAATTTTTATCTTAACATGAATTGTGAACTAATACAAACTCAACAATATCAAACAATAATTACAACAATTTATCTCTTTGTCAATCTCTGTATTCTACTTTGTGTAAAGAATGAGATGCATTTTAGGCTAAAATAAAAATTAGAAGTACATTTAGTAATATTATATAAATTAAATAATAATATCATGAAAAAAAATATTTAAGCTATAACAATAGCCTTTTTCCCTAGTTGACGACCAACTCTGATTACTATGCAACAAGTTCGTGAGATTTTATTCCAATCCACTTTCTATTAGCATTTCTTAAAATATTTGTCGGGTCAAATGATGACAAATTTTTGGAAACGGTGGAAGTAGTATAGAAATAGACTCATATGGTGATTTTACTTTTTTTTTTCTTCACATTGATGTTAGATATTTTGAATATATTATTACCATTCTAAATGGAATCCGGTCATCAATATTTCTTGGGTGAGAACATTTTCAAATTCATAACAAAAATAGCAAAACACAAAAGTATAAAGAAAAAAATGCAGTTCCATCACATGAAGAATGAAGTTCAGAAGTCGTTGATAATGAGATCCAAGTTGATGAGTATATGAAGAAATTTCAAATATCTTAATTTCATTAAAGGACAAGTAGAGTTAACATAAGCGCGTGGTCCCATTCCCATATATCTTTATTAATTATTGCATGGTCCATTTTTCTGCTTCAATAATGTTTATCTCAATTTCATGAACCATATCTGCATTGATGCAGCGTGTTGCGAATAAACGAATCCGGGCCCCACAATCACGACAAACACTACATATTTCACATATAATTCCAATTTACCCAATTACTTACTACCTTATTTCCATTTACTAATTACTCATTCTATTGACGTATATATTCCTCAAATGTGTTACTTTCTAGAAGAAATTGTGTGTTTAATTATGTTATCCATCGCTTTGCTTTCTTGATCACTAATTATGTCACCAAAATTACTAATTAGTTTTTGCTCTTTTTGGGTAATTTCTCGTCGTTGTCAATTGTTATCCCATTTGATGAAGATCTAAAACAACTGCGCCGCTGTGATTTACTGATTATTAAGTTTTATATGACAGAAAAAAAATCTAAGTCAGAACCTAATTTAGGTAAAACTCGGATAGAGTTGGAAATAAACAAATAAGGAAAAGAAAAGACAAATATCATGTACTCCACGGAAGAGATATTTAATTTTAAATATGGTATTTCATCTAAGAATTTGTAGTAAAAATAAAATACATTTCAATACTAACTAATGAACAATTTATTAAAGATATAATAATATATCTAGAGTAATATTAGATCTAACTAATAACCAATATTAAGATAAAATAATCCTCACATGGCCCATTGATAATCAACAAAATGGCTTCTGATTTTTGACTCCAAAAATTAGGCAGTACATGACATGTAAAGAAAAAACAAACAACTTCTGATGACTTTTAGATATATTTTTGAAG